>NC_089868.1:9118519-9441519 GCF_036373705.1 Amia ocellicauda | reverse complement strand
TCTAATCACTACATGTTTTATTTAAATCTGCCAGTGTGTTGAAGCTATACACCAGAAATCAAATGTCAAAATGAGACAAACCGTATCATCTGCAGTCACTAAATATTCAAGAATGCAGAATTGTATTTTTGAATGGGTTTTATTATCAAAGATATTCACTGGTAAAACACATTGCAAACTGTACAGTGACACAGTGCAGAATCTAACTCACAAACATATTGAAACCTCTTGAATATTATGCAGGGGACTGAAGAAAAAATCTCACATGACTTCAAAAGACATTAGATCTGTGCTTATACTAACAGTGAAGCACAGGCAAGAAATTATATTTATATATATATATATATATATATATATAAAAAAATCAATCAAAATAGCAGAATGAAATGCACAAAATAGAGCTATGAGTTAAAGAATAACAGCATAACATGTCAGTAAGGAGAAATAAAACAAAACAGGCGACAGGCAAGTCTAAACTACTGTAATAAGGCTCAATGTAATAGATTTAGCAACCAAAAAACAACCACCTTTTGACTGGTTACCTATGCAGCTGTGCTTGCATTCTCCCTGGTCTGATGTTGGATTTAAAAATATTAAAATACTCGTTTACATTCAAACAAACGAGGAGTGGGGAGGGGGATCCTTACAGAACTCAGATTGATCTCGCTATAATCTAATATTGTATACAAGCACTGTATGCACAAAATAGAAAACGCGCATTAACAGGCCGTCAAGGGTCCTTTTCACTCTCAAAGAACTGTTCATTTCATAGAGGGAAAAAAAGCCATGACTCCTGGTTAAAATTCCAGCCATGAAAGACCTTTAAACCCTGGCCCTAATCCATTTACAATTATTTTTGTTTTAGATTTAAATTTCTTACAAATATGATTCAGGACCCAAAAAAACTAAAAAAAGTACATAATTGCCACAACATGCAAACTGGTCATTCCATCTACCGGAGGGGGAAAAGAAATGAAACGGGCTAAGCCAACCATTTATTTTGTAAGGTTGTGAATGATGTCATCGATTTTAAAAAATAAAAACTGTACATTTTAAAGTTAAGACTACTGTTCACCAGCCATCTTTCTATAGACACCAAGTGTATTTCTTGCAGCCTCAAAGAAAACAATACAACAAAAAACAAAAAGCTCAAGGAATGATACTAATGCATGTCTGCATGTTATAATCATAGTCCACGAACTGGCGGGTGTCGTTCAAAGCCTTCAGTCACTCATATCCATGTCTTCTTCGTGGTGATCGTCCCCGTTCACTTTGGACTCTTTTACCGGTTCCCCCGCGGCTTTTTCAACCGGGGCCTCCTTGGGTTTCGGGGACGCGGGCTCCGGCTCCGGCTTCCGGTCTTCTTTCTTGTCTTTCTCGCTGTCGTATCCTTGCTCTTCCTCGTCGTAGTCCCTAGTGACCTGAATGAAAAGGATGAGATGGTGTAAGACTAGATGATTCCCCCTTGAGATCTCAAGCTAGGGTTCTATCAAGATGTACAGTACGGATCTTAGATCAACACAAAAAGACAAGTAAAACGGTAACATTAGAATGTGATTTCAAATTTTATAAAGCTTTTTAAAATGTCCAAGTTAAATGTAAGGCTAAGCTTGCATTTTTAATATCTACTCAGGGTTAGTACTGCAGAATTCTAATGTGTAGACTGTAGTGATCAATATTTCTGCAGACCACTCTATTGAAATTTTGCAAATAACAAAAACCCATCATACCTCTTTCACTTCTGCCTTAATAGCCACCTCTGCCTGCAACAGTCCCCGTTTAGAGCGCTGTGTTGATTAAACAATTATACATTAACCTTCATCAACCAACTAACTGGTCTGCAGAAATAAGGGCTTTACCTTACAAGTATACATCAATGTTTCAGTCAAACAGATCAATACAAAACATACTAGAAAGACAGTATCCACTCATCATCGGATTTTTATCATCAGAAATTAAGATAACCAAATTACATTTAAAAAGTAACATTAGTAAAAGGGATCATTTCAATTTGTATATATTTTAATCATGAATCCAAATAAGATACGGAACTTCCTGTAGAACGAGAGCAACATACCTTAACGTCCCCCTTCTCGCCCTCAGATTTCTTTTCACGATCTTTTTCCTTGTCTTTGCTTTTCTTCTTCTTGCTGGTTGACCGTTCTCTTTCATCTCTGTTCCGGTCCTTGTCCTTCTCCCTCTCTTTGTCCCGATCCCGCTCACGTTCCTTGTCCTTCTTTTTCTCCTTCTTGTGCCTAGGAGTAAATAGTATGAGAGAGAAACAAATGAAAAGGTTTAAAAATGCATCAATATCTGGCAGCTCATTGGTGACACATCAATACATGTCATTTCACTCTTCCTAGCACTACAGTCATTTCCTGCATACGGACTCTGGAGTTAACTACCTAAGCAGCTTAAACAATCATTTGTAATCGATCATCTTCTCTTTTGAAGACTCAACTCACCGCCGAGGAGAAGGAGATCTTGACAACTTCCTCTTGGGTGACCTAGATTTCTTTGGAGATCTGGTAGCACTGCGACTTCGTCTGCGTCTTCTGTCCGTACCAAAAGATGAGTCAGTTTTCACAGAAACCACACCGTACACATCCCAAACTTAGCCATCGTGCGAGAGAGGAAATCTCCCACAAGCGCCTTTCGTACCTGCTTATGCTTCGAGACCTCCGAGTAGTGCTGTAACTCTTCGGGGGAGTCTTCGAGCGTTTCTTCTCTTTCTCTTCCTTTTTCCTCTCCCTGTAGGGAATACACAAAGATAAATGACATTAAAATCAATATTTTTTTCTCCACCAAATGTATGTAGAATTTCCAATAAAGACAATTCCTAACTCTAGAGGTCAAATATGAAATCTGTGGGAAACTGATGATCTGCGGCCTTGAATAGACATTAATTATATTAACAACACACCTGGATTTGCTTCTAGAACGCCTGCCTCTCTCCCTAGAATGTGACCTCCGTCGCCGAGGACTTTTAGATCGCCTTCTGCTCCTTGATTTGGAACGTGACCTCCGTCTTGATCTGCTCTTGGAGCGTCTATTTAGACAAATATAGACGATGTATTCAAGATATCAGCCTTCTTTTGCTCCCAGGAAGTATTACAAAGTTCCCAAAATTTCCATCAAGGAAAACTGCACTTGATAATTCTGGCTCTTGCAATCTAATCTATACATTCAAATTATTAAAAAATGAATGCCCAGTTAAGTATTGCTTGAACAACGAATAACATCTTTGGTTTCGTATAATGAAAAGGTCACGAGTATTGGCTTATCACCAGCACAGGGGGCACTAATAATCGGTAGGGATAGAGAGTTTTTGGCCTAATCATACCGGTGTCTTGAGCGGGATCGCGATCGTCTCCGTCTTGATCTGGATCGAGA
Source organism: Amia ocellicauda (assembly GCF_036373705.1). Classification (NCBI taxonomy): domain Eukaryota; kingdom Metazoa; phylum Chordata; class Actinopteri; order Amiiformes; family Amiidae; genus Amia; species Amia ocellicauda. The sequence goes on along the minus strand of NC_089868.1, from coordinate 9,438,126 downwards.
CCTTGAGTGCTTCCGTTTCTCGTCCTTCTTATCTGCAATACACATTCATGATTAATCTAAAGGGGAAGAGATTCTGTAAAAATGCATATTAAAATTGCATAAAAACACAATACTACCCTGTATACATTTAACTTCATTTGCATTCTAAACGTTACACCACACTTATCTATGAAAATTCAATGAAGATCTGTTGTTCGCTACAATGTCTAATTTAACAAGTAGAAAAATCAAATTATTTCTTAGCAGACACCCTTATCCAGGGAGAATTGTTACAATACATCACATTACTTTTACATACAATTACCAATTTATACAGCTGGGTTTTTACTGGAGCAATCTAGGCAAAGCACCTTGCTCAAGTGTACAATAGCAGTGTCCCCCTTTTGGGATTGAACCCACGGCCTTCTGCTCCACAATCCAGAGCCCTGACCACTACTACATATGCTACACTTCATTCTAACCAATTCCAACAGCAATAAACCATGCGTCTATACAAGCTGGAAATCAGGGAGCGGTGGAGACTTCACCCTTCCAAGTTACACACTCCAGAAACAGAGGTACTTACTCCCAGGCTCAATAGCAGCAGAAATCAATGACTGTGCTTCACGGACTCGCTTCATTGCTTCTTCGATCTCTTTACTTGAGGCATCTGCCTTCAGAGCAGGGTTCATGTTGAGTCCTGCAGCCATATGATTCAACCTGCGAAGTTTAAGGTCATGTTCAATCTTTAGGTCATAATTACTTTGATAGTTTCTCAACAGTGCCCAGCAGACTGATCTCGGGTTTAATTTGTGGTGTCACTGACTTTTTTCTTTAATCCATCTAAAGATACAACAGGTCTCACCTTTCAAGGTTAAACCTCAGTTTATAAAATAAAAATAAAATCCTTGACCTTAATATTAAACATTAAGGCAAAAACAATACAGAATTTAAAACTTTGCCTTTTATAATTTTCAGATGTAAAGACCCCCACTATTAAAACAGATTTGGACATTTCATCCTTGGAAACTGGCAAGTGAATTATTCTGTGTGTATTTATCGACTAGGGCAAGACAGCCATCTAAGGGAGCTTCACATTGGCAAATCTCAATTACTTTCCTCTTCTGCAAATAGCCTTTAAGTTAAGATCCTGCAGTATACTTGTATTATAACTTAACATACTGTATGACATATTGAACATTTCCATCTAAAACTAGCATGAAATCATAAGTGCATATAGCAAATTAAATTATCACTAACAAATAAGTCACGTGTAAAGAGGCTGTAACAGCACTATTCAGGATGTCAGATTAGACAGTTTTCTAAATAACGTAAAAAAAAAAAATTATATATATATATATATATGCACTTACTTTGGATCCACAGTAGTCATGAGCTTCAGTAGCTGATCTGCAGCCAAAGACTAAAAACAGAAAAAAATAAGAAAACAATGTGAATCATGTTAATGACGTTTTTAGAACATAACCAATTTCCTTCTATAATGACACAAATTATTTAAGTACCTGAGAATTCATATTAGATCCTGGCAAACCCAGTGCTGCAAGAGTAGGATCAAGGGAGGGGCCTCCGAGGGCAGCTAAGGGAACAGCTCCAATCTAGTACATTGAACATTAAAAAGTCTATTAAAAGGAGTATATACAGGTGCCAGCCTTTAAAATATTTTTTCTTCTTTTATGAAGAAATGTTTAAGTGTTTTTTCTTTTAAAACCTCTATTGAAAGATACTTTTCAACATTCCACAAATTAAAGAGCCTGAATACAGTAGCAGTACCTCAATGAAGGTAACAGAAAATGACGTACCGATGCAAGTGGATTTGGAGTTGGGAGAAGACCTCCCCCTGGCAGTAGCCCTGCAACAGCATTTGCTGGCGCCAACAAAGACAAAGCTTTAGCCTCATCAGGAATTACTCCTGCAGAAAAACAAACATGCATTACAATGTGCTCCCAAAATCATAAAAACACAAACACACCCAGAAAAAAGAAGACTCGCTCAAGTCAGTTCCTTAGATTTTGAAACTACTCATAATCTTGCAACTATACATTTGCAAAGATATCAATAAATTATAGATTCTCTCATCTTTGAGTTTTTTTTTTTCTTCCCTTCTGCTCTACGCATTATTGCAGGATACTAATAGAAAAATAAATATCACAATACACACTACTGTGGTTAACACTGCCAAGATGTTATCACCTGTACTTGATTTTTAAGTCATGAACCAAACGTAAGCAAGCACAGTCGGTTCTCCAGTGGGGTGTGCTCTCAAGTTTCATAAGATGTTTTATGAACAAGCGACTCGCGTCGGCTGCTTCGCTATAAAGCACACAGAAAAATCAAGATACACAAAACAAAAGAGTTTATGATTTTTGGGGTCAACAGCATGATACAGTTCATTATGAATTGTATAACTTACCATAAACAGGTGAAAAAATACATGTAACATTAAAACAGACTGAATTTAACAGAATCCTCTCTCTGGGCTTTTGCTGGTTACTTCTATGCTGTTCCAGACTGTCAACAGAATGGCTGATTGGCCTTCTTATTCCTTACCTTGTGCAGTAAAGTAATAGCTAAAAGGAAAGGGACGCCACTTCGGAAAATATAAACCCATTACTTGTGGCAAGGGGAAAAAAAAAAAAAAACAACAATGTACTATAGGCGACAAGAAACCTGTTTCATCTGCCTGCATGATACCAGAGCACAGAAAACTGGATGCCCTCACAAAGTTAATTTACTGCCAGCAAAAGCCCTGCATTTAAAATTCTTTGAAGTGCCCAATGACAAAAAAAAAAGTGAAATCCTATGAGATGATCCATGTCTGTTCATAAATCAGCAATTTAACGTCAATGAACACTGTCTAACAGCTGAACAAAACATACAACATATAAAGGGCACTTGAGAAACTGGATTAGCTGCAGAAGACAAAACTGTTGGGTGGTATTTTCAGCAGGGCCTGGTAAATAGGACTGGCTGAACCAGGAAAAAGAACTGTAAAACACAACAACAAAAAAAGAAAAACCACTGTTAAAAAAAGGTATTGGACCCTTCTTCTGTGCTATGTGGAGTGGATTTTATCAAAACATTCTACAGCATAACCCTGCAACGTGTTGCGTCTTACTCCCTGTTAATTTAAAATTAACATGGTTTGATCATGTATTCTCTCAGGGGGTGGGGGAACATATATACTGGCAAAGGACTTCCATTTAAGTCAATATGCAACTTCCTTTTCAGTGCACATGCAGGACAAGCCCAGAGCCAGTAAAGCAAGTGCGTCCTCACTATTTACTAAACTGGGTGCTGCCAACAATGAAAAGGTGAGTGAAAGTGAAAATTAAGCTAAAGGAAGGAAGAAAAATGTTACTAACCTCAGCCCGAGCAACACTAAACTCAAAACATGCAAACTCTTCTGCATGTTTCCACTAATCTACTACAGTTTAACTTATCATGCTTCTACGAAATCTAACAGATGTATGATCTGCAACGTGTCTTACAATTTAACCATGATCATTAACAAAGAACTCGCAACTTTGCAAATGACCGATTGTTCTAGATTTTCTAGAATAATCAGATGAAAAAAGCATTTTTCAATATTTATGTATACATACATCTTGAAATCAGTCTGAAAACACCTACATTTAAGATCAGTCAAGAGATTTTGGTTTGCATACCAGGTCTGCACCAGTATTGATTTTAATTTAAATCTCATTGACTGTCATAAATAAAGCAGACTTGCTACAATTCCTCCTTTTGATTAAAAAGCCCTAAAACACAAAAAAAAAAAACAGAAAGAAGAGAGTTAAGTGTTTACACGAGGAAAACAGGGGGGCTTGAATGCTTGCTGGCCTTTTGTAATTGTCTACAATCCCCTGTTCGCTGCAGAGGACCACTTTCAGTCATCAAGGAGGGGGCTCTGCAATTGCCTTCTCCACTACAAAAATCACACACACAAATAACAGAGAGAAAAGTTTAATAGTGATAATCTAAACGGAAAAAGCATGGTTACACATGAAAGCTGGTTCTCTTCCTACCGCGTTCCCTGCTCTTTCATGGTCTCGCACGTTTCTTCCTAGCAAACCCAGCTTCAATCAGACCTTGGTATACTGCATGGAATTCTCAACACAGCTTTACACCGCAAATATGCAATAAACACTCCAATATATGATCCCATCATATCAATGCAACAAGCTCTAGAACTTCATACACCATTAGGCGCTGTGATAAGGGGGACATGCAAGATGTTTCAATGTGAATCCTTTCAACGAATCTTCAACACAAAGACGCTTATTAAAGGCATCTACTTTCTTGCAGACCAAGACGGCTGCAAAAACAGATGACCGGAATCAATACATTAGAAGTTTACATTCAACAGTATACCAAGGGTCTGCGATAGAGAGTCACTACCTTAACTTCTCTGCGGTGCCAAATGTATGGGTGGGGGGGGGGGGTCTCATTCAAAGCCACACAAAACATAGGAGATACAAAGCACAAACCTTCAGCGTAAGGGACGACAATCAAGGCTCGGTCCACGAAGACTGTGTTTGTCAAATGTTGCGACACTCCCACCGAGTCACACTCATGGAACTTTACAAAACAGACACGTGAAGTCACTGGCAAGGGAGACTCACTGGAAAAAAATACAGATTGGTTGTGCAAGAAAAACAGACATATTTTACATCACAAAACTTCCTGCTCTCATCTTCCCTGTAGGCCAGATTTGTCTTTTGAACCAGGTTTGTTTTCTGCTCTCAATAAGATGTTAAACCAAAGCCTATGAACTAGATGGAGGTGTTCAAAAGGTACCATGTTCTGTACATAAATGATTTTCACTGTTCATGCTCGTCTATGGTTTTTGGTTCTTACAAAAAAAAAATGCTGATTGGATTATATTGGAAGAGATCAATCGTCAAAACGCCAGCTGTCACTTTTTTTTGTTGTCATAAAAGCGCCAAGATGATGTCTTGAGCCTCCTACCTTTAACTGCAGTTGCTATGAGGTGCAGCCAGCTGTTATTCGACAGGTGAAAAACAGCAAAAGCACAGAACACAGAAGTTAATAACTTGTTCTCTCTCTTCACAGCACTTGCTATTCATTCCCTCAGATACTTGTAAAGGATCATTGCTCGTTTTACACAAAACAGTATGCCACACGTTGCTAAATCCCAATTGTATAAGCAATCACGATTCATGCAACCTGATCTGCTTCCGAACATTTAATCGTTTTAATAATAAATAAAAAATCTTCTAAAAGGAAGTTAATTGCACTTATTTTATATGATTCACGTTGCGAGGCACAATACAGCAGTTGGAGAACAGACGTTATTTAGTATAATTCGCTTTTTAATCTGTGCCGATCAGATCCGAGCTACGGAAACAGATGACATCACACGGAAGCAAAGTCTAAACATATTATTACTGGTCTTCTCTAAAAAAAAAAAAAAAAAAAAAAAAAAAAAAAGAGAACAATGAATCGATTTCCCCCTCGTTTTGACTTGCCGACTTAGCAGCTGCAAATGTCGGGCGGGAGCCTGTCGGGGCGCTACGAGTTCCCAGAGAAACAGCCAGGCTGCCGAGGGACGAGCAGGCCCAGAGGCCTACATTTGCATTTCCTCCTCCGTCGTTTAAAAAATAAAAAACGCCAATACTTCCATTTTACACGGTACAAAAACCCCTATGGATACATTAGAACGACGATATACACCGATTTGATGTTTATTTGTCTATTTTACTTACTCTGGGGGAAACAATTTGAGTTCATCGATTTTGCCCAGGAAGCCGAAGAGTGTCCTCATCTGCTCGGAGGTGGTGCTGGGAGACACGTTCGTCACTTGGATCACGTTCGTGGAGGTATTCATGTCTTACCGCCCTGCTTCAACACATTAAAATACAGGAAAAACAAACAACAAAGAATATATTGTTAAACGTCGCGCCGTCCGGTGCTACTCTGTTCGCGCTATTTCGGGAAGGCTCTTTTCTGAAAAGGCTCTTCAGACTGGCATCGTCGCCATGAAGCCACAACAACGGGCAGCCTGCGTGTGTGCGCGCTCGGTATCCCACAAGCCTCTCCGCACAGGGCGCATGCGCAATGCGGGAACTCTGCAGTTGGAGGAGACAATCCAAAATTCAAACTGGAAACACTTACAATCGTGCAGTATTGTTATTTACAAAGTGGTTTACTTTAAACATACTTTAAAAAGCCTAATAAGGAACACCAGTTTGAATATAATCGACACTTTAAATCAGTACAAAATAATATTATGCACTTAATTGTTATTGTAATATAATAGGCCAACATACAGACTGCCTACTACTAAAAGTAATTATTATATTATTGAAGGTTAATGTGTCGAATCGAGTAACAGATGTAATTAAATAACTCGTTAAGTGACCATGCAACCCTCAATACAATATTACCAATATATATATATATATATATATATATATATATATATATATATATACTGAATGTAAAAACAAAGTTTAAGAAGCGTGTTTTTAAACAGGCATTCGGAGACGCCTCCTCTCTGATGCGACATGTGAGACGGGAGGAAGAAGGCCCGAGTTTACGATTGAAGTCGGCGGTGGTAACGGCAGTAAACTACATCCCATTTGGCATTTCGTAAGAATAAAGCTGGCTAAGAGAATTAAAAAATAAAGTACACACTAAAACATAGCATACACGGATTTCGTACACAACCCCGTTGGTCTGAAATATAAAGTTGAGGTTTTTGCTCGGTATGTCACGGTTTAAAAGAGGTGGGAAATCTGTCGACTCTAGGGCTGGGTTTAAAAGTGATAAAGAGGAATCGCCTGTACCCTATGGCTTATTAAAAACGGCACGAAAAAGCGGACAGCTGAACCTGTCTGGACGAGGACTGACTGAAGGTGAGGAGTGAAGGATGCGTAATATTATATTTCTGTGACAATAAATGTGCAGAACAAGCACCATGAAGTTCAAAGTTTGATCAATTTAAATGCAGCCCAGCAACACCCCATGTTAAGATAAACACACGGTGTACGTTTGTAGACCTTAAATTTCCGATCATGTTCTTTAAGTATATATATAAAGTAGAAGATGGCAATGGATTGGAGTTGTGATTTGAGACCAATGCCCGCAAAAGTGGAAATGCTAAACTGAGAATGTGAAATCGGTAATAAAGTATAATTGTGTGTGTGAATTGGTATATACTTAATTTGTGTTTACGTCTATATTGGGGCTATATCGACTGACAGCACTAATCTATATCAATTATCATCAGGAGCATCTTTTATCAATCTACTGCAATCAACTCCAAGACATTTCCACTTGTTGCCATGTACAGCATCTTTTGCAGGTCACACTTTAATTGTGCCAACTCGATCTCAGTCATCTTTTGGGATCCATTCTATAGCTTATTCTGTCCATCTTTGGTCTGCTTTTGCAATGCACCCCTGGCCCATTGCCATTTTTACATTTTCACTCATTTAATGGTGTCATACTTGTGTTTGTTCTCAAATCCACTTTTTTATGTCTGTTCTTATTATTCCTAGCAGGCATCTTTCCACACTTATGGGTCGTTTCCGGTTTCTGCATAATTGTTGCGTTTAGTGGCGAGGTTTTAGAGTGAAAAGTGAACACTGGTAGTACTATGCACTGATCAAAAACTTTGTGAAGATGTTACAGAAACTGAGGAGGACATGAAGAAGCATGGAAAGATGTGTGCGTCTGAGAACAAACAAAAATATGTGATATTGAATGAGTCAATGCAATCAGATCAAAGATGGACAAAGGAAGCTATCAGATTGACCCCAAGAGATAAACAACTAGACATTTACCACATCGAAGGTGGAAGATGAAATAATACACTTTGCAGACATGGAAAATGGAAGCTATAGATTGAAGCAAGTGGAAACATCTTGGGCAAGCAATGGATTGACATATGTTGCCGTTTTACATATTTTATCAACAACTTCCATAATACATTATCTGTTTGCTTAAGGTCTCCTTATCATTGAAGCTATCATGTTCTGTCTGCTCCTGATTACGTATGTATTTTAGGCACTTTATCTTATTCAAACTGCTTCTGTAATAATTATATTTTGACTGCTCTAGCTACCCCTTTGCACACACCAAGGATGGAATTATTGTACATATTGTATATCCTATACGCTGGAGTGTATGCTTCTCTTATTGCATCTTGCACTTGTGTGTTTTATAATGCTTTGAAAAACATTTATTGTGACAATAAATAATATATTGAATTTATTGAAATGGGTGGGGAATAAGCCTCAATTATCAGTGTTATATCAGCACCCTGCTAAATCAAATTAACCACAAACAGCACATTTGTATAATTATAGACTGACGTAAGTTAACCCACTTAACAAAAATAAGAGATTTCATAATTACATGTGATAGTGGGTATCCCACTTAACGAGATACTTTGTGATTGTTATTATTTGTTTTATATGACTCATTAGACATTTTTTGAAAATCCATTCAGCGTTTTTGGGTGATGCTGGGACACCACTTCATTGTATTGTGGTGGTTTGTAATAGTGAGATGCGACTTCAATTGATGCAACTAAAAACAATATGATGGAATTGTGTACCAAACATCATAATAGTGTATATATGTATTTTTACATATCTTTATAATGTTAGAATACACAGAACCAGTATGAATTAGAGAGTTTTTATGTGGTATCAGTAATAGGTTTAAGTTAATATTCTTATACTTGACTCGTAAACAAAATGTTTTGTATTTTTAATGTGGCTATCTTTTATATTGGCAGTACCCCAAAGCGTGTGGCGATTGAATTTAGATACGCCTGAGGAAGCACAACAGAACCTCTCATTTGGAGGAGCGGATCGCTGGTGGGAACAAACTGATCTGACCAAGCTTCTCCTTTCATCAAACAAGCTGCAGGTTCTGTCGGAGGACATTCGGCTGTTGCCTGCTCTCATCTTTTTAGATGTGGGTATAATGCATGTTAAATCATAGCACATCCTGGATAATTAGATAAAGTGTGACAACATTTATTATTTTTATTTTTCAATTATAAGCACTTGTAGCCTTGCCTTATTCTCCCCTTGACTACATTTGTCTGTCCATTTGAGTTAAAAGATTAAAGTTATATTATTCCTTCATAAAATGTATTATATTTTTCTCATTGTGTTTCCGTTTTTAATCAGGTCCATGACAATCAATTTACCTCCCTGCCCTCATCTATTGGAGAATTAGAAAATCTCCAGAAGCTTAATCTAAGGTATGCTTTTGACATGAAGACTTTTATATTATAACGGACAGGTGTGTAGCTCTAAAACGATAACATTGTCTTGGGCATACTGCATACTAAACATATTGCACTGATGTAGAAAGGAGGAGAAACAAAGGCATCCTAAAGCTATCAATCTTAGACTTTGTTGCTGTTTTATATTGCTATTTCATTACCAGGATTTCATTGTCTAAGATGAAGTGATGTTCAATCATTTGTAACACTGATCCATTTTAGGGCTTCCTTAGAAAATGGCCTTGTATTGTGTCTTGAGTATGAAAGACAAGCTTATTAACAAACAACTAGAGGAATGGAAACCTTACTTATAAAAGGGGTGGTAACTGAACCCACTGTTTTTCTTGTGCAGCCACAATAAGCTGAAAGAGCTCCCGGAAGAGCTGTGGAATCTGAAGAACCTACGGAGCCTGCACCTCCAGCAGAATGAACTGGAACAGATCCCAGAAGGAGTGGGACGTCTTAGTAATCTGGATGATCTTGTGAGTCCTATTGTGTGGTGAATAACTGGTATTCCTGTAGAGAACAGAACTGCAAACTCCAACAAGTTTTCCTTACGTGTCTGCTTAAGGCAGCAAATTGTACTTGAATTCATGCATTCTGTACTGTATTTATTCCAAACATGGAGGCATAAAATAAACTAAAGGAAGGGTTACCTACATGTGAGATATATCGGTTATTTAGCTATTATAAATTATTCTGGCTGTGTTTCGGTCTAGTATTAATCTTAAGCAGTTGGATGAAACAATAAACCTGAAATCAAACATGTAAATTCAAACTAGGGGTGGGCGGTATACTGGTATGAATGTGAATACCGATATAACGTTTTGGCATGGTATATATTTTGACATATTGTGGATACCGTGATACATTAATAAATTCATGAAATAAGACGTTTAGGCCTATATTGTCTTGTTCAAATTTCAGTTGAGTGATACAGTAATAATTACAATATTCCTGTTTTCAATATACACATACTGTATCAAAGAAAAAACAACTAAAAGCATGTTATCGTATTATCAGGCTTTGTTCACAGCAGTGGATGGGCAGCTCGACAATTTGTCATGTACTTTTCATCACCAATAATTCATGATGTACAATAAGTCACCAATAATTGCTTATTATTATTATTATTATTATTATTATTATTATTATTATTATTATTATTTGATGGGGCTCATACAATTTTATTCAGATTTATTTTGCATATTGTGATATCATTGTTATCATCCAGACAGTGGAAAATATTGTGATATTAATTTCAGTTCATGTTGCCCACCCCTAATTCAAACACAATAACAAACGTACAGGTGGAAATACTGACCATTTATCAGTATGTTTTTCACCCAGTTTGACACATGACATCAGTACCCAGGACAGTTCCATAGCCTTTAGGAAACTGCTGTGACAACACTGCCTTGTCTCAATGGCATTTTCACATGATTAAGGTACTTAAAGCAACTGCTGCTGGTCGTCTGGGAGAATAAGTAGGAGGGGGCACTCTGTTTTAAATCAATAACATGCCCATCAATGTGCTCTTCTTGATCGGCCTTGTTAAATGAGATGTTGTGGATTCTGCCATGTAGGATGAATTCATAGGAAATACAGTAGTTGTGTTTTTGTTAGTCTAACAATGAAGACAGTGCAAGAGGGTTTTATAATTTTTAAATGTATTATTGCAAGGAACTGTAGACACACAAAACACAATCTAGGGTATAAAATGAAGCTTTGAGAGGAATTGATTGCCCTTTAGTCTTGGACATTGAAGTCACTGGATGATTTTGTCCGTATGCAGTTGAGACTTCTCCCATTTTCAATGCCTCCTCTGTTGTCCTACGACAACAACAGTTTTGTGAGCAGAAGCCAGGTCTTCAATCGCTGCAGTTGGTGGTTTGTCACCTAACACAGGGTCCTCGGTTTGTTCACTTGGGGTTTGTTGACAATAGGCAGGCTCGTCCACTGAATCTTGTGAGTGGTTACCACTGGCCCAGTATTGATTTAGGCCAGCTGGTGTTTGGTTGCCAGAAACTGAATCTTCATCCAGTGCTGGTGAGGTTTTGTGCTCATGACAGGGTGGGTCGTCCTCAACTGGTGCATTCAAGGTTTGTTCAGTAGAACCATTTTCTTGGAGAGCAGGCTTAGCCTTCTGGGGCAGAACAGGATGGGTTTCCTCACAGGGGGCTTCATCTTCTAGGGACATTAGCAGCTTGTAAAGTGGGGAGCTGCACGTCAATATAGGCTCCCATTGATCATGCTTGGTTGAGCAGTCCTGGAGGCTGAGAGGCTGCATGTATTTCTGATATGCAAATGAAGAAGGCTGGGTCCCGCTGCCAGCTGGGGCAGGGCTGACTTTAGGTGGGGTGGAGCGAGGAACAACAGTGTCTTCTAGGGACAGTAGAAGCAGGTTGTGTAGTGGGGAGCTGTGCGTCATTATAGGCTCCCATTGATCATTCCTGTCCACTGAGCAGTCCTGGAGGCTGGGAGGCTGCATGAATTTATGGTATGGAAATGAAGAAGGCTGGGTCCAGCTGCCAGCCTGGGCAGGCCTGTAACTAGGTGGGGTGAAGCTAGGAACAGAAGGGGCATAGGAATAATTCATGAACGACTCCGGGGGGCCATGAAAGGTGACGCAAGGGGAGGAGGCCTTCAGGACGACAAGAGGGTCAGAGCAGTGAAAATGCGGGAAACTGTCTCCTAGCACCACTCTGGGGAGGTCTGTAGTCTCTGTAAAAGGGACAGGAAACAGTGTTGTAAGCAGGGATACACCACTTCTCAGTAAACACCACCATTTAAATTATTCTAATTCTAAAATGTTATATTTCCCTCCCGACATTTCCTATATTTTACATAATTTTACCTTTTTTTGTTTAAGAACATACTTTGTTCACATTCCTAAGCAAATACTTTTCTCATTTAATTGTAATTAGTATGATTGAGGCTTACATTGTCTATCATTGCTGCATGTATTTTTCTTTTTGTTTACAATAACATCTGTTACATTTTAAACAAAGCATAATTCATGTTTATATTTTAGTAATTATTAATGCCTATAACCTAAATCATAAGTCTAAATCTAAGAAGACAGATTACATTTTGGACTATTTTTATATTAGTTTTCTTATAGTGGTAATGGCAACCTTACCTGGCTTAGTGAAGAAGGTCGGCTCTGACAGTTGATGACTTTCCTGAAGTCGCTGTCAATCACGGACCGAAAAATGTTTCTTGTCCATTTTTAAATTCGAATTTGTCTGGTTAAAAACTAGTTGTTCTTCTAAGCTGTATGTGAAGTGAATGGCAAATATGTTTATGATCGTACATGAAGATTCTTCCGTTTCCATGGAGATTTGAGTAACCGGAACTTTTGCACTTGAAAGTTCTATGATGCTGACATGTTGAGCATTCTACTATTGTTGTAAGGGCTCCATGTCATAATGGGAGTTACCAATACATAACAGATAAGTGCTGATGCCTTTATTGTTTGAATGATTGATTTGTGTATTTATTTATTTGTGTATTTAATTAAGATATTTCTGTTGATTTTTGAAACATCATAATTATATGTTAATAGGGCATGCATTGTGATTGGAAAAATAAATGAGCATGATTTGTTACTCTTCAAGGTTTCCCGCAGTGCTTTACAGGCTAGGTGGCCCACCTGGCCAAACATAGAAAAAAAAAAACTTTAAAGCAAAAGCGCACATGCTCCACCCCCTGCTCTTATTTGCCACAGCTAAACGCCATCTGTAATATGCAATTCACCCCCTCAGCTCGTCAATATGCGAGCTCCAGTCTCTCCAGTCCCCTTCCCCCGACTCTACAAATTTTAGTATTAGACTACCTTGCCTATGCAAATTTCTGCAGGAAACCCTGCCTTGTATATTTGGGTTTGCTTGAATCATATCTCCATCTGCTACAAAGGGTAAAGGTTAAAGTGAGGAATTTTGCCTGTGCTTTATGATTTTCAGGACCTCTCCAACAACCAGTTGACCGCTATTCCAGAGAGCCTCGGCAACCTGAGAAGTCTAATCAAACTTAACTTGTCTTACAACAAACTGAAGTGCATTCCCCCAGGAATCCACTCCATGACAAGTAAGACTTGCATCTTCCAGGGCTTAATTGTATTCTTGCAGATAAATTAAAGTAGATGCTTAAATTAATATTAATATTCCTTCAACATACGCTGCCTGGTGATTTTCTTGTCTGCTAATGTGTTGTGCATTTCCTGTCTGCTGATTTTGATTACACACACCTTTGCAGAGAGTCTGATTATGCTCATTCATTAACTTTCAGGCATAATTTACAGTACTTTTAAAAGCTGATGTGCTACTACAGGATCATTGAAGCATTCACTTTACCTTTATAGCAGGAGAAGGGGAGATTGTAGAAATACAAGCAGTATGCCAGTGTGCAGAGGGAATAAAATAATTAAACAAAAGGTAACGAGGTAGTTCGAAAAAGGAATCGGCAGCAGTTGGCATAAAGTAGTGTTTGAACAATAGAAGCTATTTGCAGCTCCATCCAAATGGAAAAAGCTTTTTGTGTTTTGAAAGCGCAGTCAATTACCTTGAAGTACCTGTTTTTCAAAAAGAAAATTAAAACAGACCCTTAGATGTGCTTATATTAATGTTGGTATGCTCCCTCAACAGACACTAAAATAATTTCAAATTCATGACAAAAAAATCCTTCTGGAAGATTAACAAAGAAACATTCTTCTAAATTTAGTACATTAAACTTCTGTGTGGAACATTTGGGTGAAATCCTCAGAAAAGAACAAACAAAAGTAGTTTCTGCAATCGTTAAAATAACTAGTTGAGTCCAAAGTCCTTTCAGACACCTTACTGTGTGAGGATTCACCTTCAAAAGGTGCACACATCTAGACCACAATGCATTTCCGCATACTTATATAATGCATTGAGTAGAATTTCCATAGTGAATTAGTGGAGGCATAAGATATATGCTCTATATCTGAGCTAAATGAGGCATAAGTGTCTGTCTTCAGATACTGCAGAGTACAACATCATCCGTCATCTCTCAGCAGACCTGGGGGCAATTACATATTTCAGTGTGTAATTTGTAATTATAGATTGCAATTATGGAAATTTGCCAAGGTTCAACTACAATTACAATGCATTAATTATGACCCACAGCATATCAATGTCATGTAAACAAAATAGCAATTACAGCAGTGCAGTAGAAGCAGCTTCAGCAAATGAAATCTGATTGCTTTCAGACAACAAAGGAAGTTCTGTTCCCTGATTTCAAACCAAGGAAGCTAACTAATTACACTCGCATTTAAATACATCTGAATTAGGTGATTATAAGCTTTACGTTAGGGCACACCTTATCAAATTAGTCATGTGTAGTTCTGAGCTATGTGTTCAATATTGCTGTTAATTGTAATTGTTAATTCAGCTGACGAGTGCTCTACTTGGTTTATTGCTATTTTAATTATAATTGACTCCAGGTCTGTCGTATGTTGGGCAAGCATCTAGAGCTGGTTTCATATATGTTTCCCGCAGGTTTGAAACTGTTAGACTGCACACACAACCAGTTGGAGAGTGTCCCTTCCAGCCTGGCCCAGATGGCCAGTTTAGAGCAACTCTACCTGAGACACAACAAACTCCGCTATCTTCCAGACTTCCCCTCCTGCAAGCTTCTCAAGGTTTGAGTGGGACAGCTGGATTTTGTTATTAGCACAACCACATTTCAGATACGGTGGTCATAAAATATGGTTTATAGGTCTAAATGTGTTGAAGCTTTTCTATGACGATGCTGCAAAGGATATACTCATAAGGGCATTATAAACAAAAACAATAAGCCATAATCATGTTATTACACATCTGGTGACAGAAGCTTGAACAATGATAGAAAGTTTGACAAATGTGTTGTCAAGTGTTCTAGGAAAGACTGGGAGATCTAGTTTGGTTATGAATGATCGTGAGACAACAAGCATTTCAAGATCTGACGAAAACGTGGTAACAGACCTGCTCAAAAGGTTCCCCGTTGTTATTTGCATTTCAGGAGCTGCATGTTGGTTATAATCAGATTGAGGTGCTTGGACCAGAGCATCTTAAACACCTTAATTCTATTAGTGTGCTAGAGTTGAGAGACAATAAACTAAAAGCCTTGCCTGATGAAATTGCTCTGCTTGAAGGCCTGGAGAGACTGGAGCTCAGTAACAATGACATTAGCAGGTAACGTGTCTGTGCTGTGCATGTCAACTAAGAACTGTGATGTTCA
Source organism: Amia ocellicauda (assembly GCF_036373705.1). NCBI lineage: Eukaryota > Metazoa > Chordata > Actinopteri > Amiiformes > Amiidae > Amia > Amia ocellicauda. The sequence continues at coordinate 9,422,621 of NC_089868.1, read as the reverse complement.
TTAGCAGTTTTGGTGCTCTTAACTGGTTTAAGTACCGTGTATTAATGGATGACAGTGTATCAGACTTAGTAATGTTGCTGGAGTCATTGAAAAGACTCTTGGTCAGTTACTTTCTCACCAACTGGGAGATGGCAAAATTAAGGAAAAACACAGTATGCTGTAAAATATACTAGGGATTAGTTAACTACTGCATTTAATTCTGTTTTTTCATTTGTGAAAAAGGTCGTTGGTATTTTACTTTATTTTGTCCTCCAACAAGATTTGAATTGATTAAAATATGCACTAAATCTATTGAGTCAGTTATCTTGTCTTTTAACAGGTTAGTAGTCAGTAACGTTTGATTGTCTGAATATTTGAATCCCGCTTTCAGCATTTTCTAGTATCTTACTTCAATTGTTTCTTTGTCCGTCTTTTTCTGCTGTGTCACTTAGTCTGCCGTACGCTCTTGGTAACCTGCCCAAGCTGAAAATCTTGGCTCTGGAAGGAAACCCATTGAGGACTTTGCGCAGAGACCTTCTGACTGTGAGTTCAAACACAAACCAATCATTAGAACTAAATAGTACAACATTGTCATGCATTACAGCTTTGAGGGTCTAGACTAGAGCATGCCCTTTTCCTTAGACAGAATGTCAGTTCAGTAGAAATGTTTTTAGTGTGCATTTTAGTGGAAAGAGGGAGATAATAGATGTACTTTCATAAAAAATCATTATACTACTATTGCAAAGTATATAATCAGAGAGACTGTATATTCCTGCTTGTGTGAGATATTCTAGGGCGTCATTAAACTTTCTGTAGAGAAATTGGATTATCTATTTAAGCATAACAAAACTTCACATTTAACAAATATAATTACATGTTACTCGGTTAATTTGTGAATCCATATTCCTACCATTACAAAAGTGCAGTTTCAGAAGGAATCGAGTGAGCGACATGCAATTGACTGCACCTCTCTTTAAATTATACAGTGAGGGAAAAAAGTATTTGATCCCCTGCTGATTTTGTTCGTTTGCCCACTGACAAAGAAATGATCAGTCTATAATTTTAATGGTAGGTGTATTTTAACAGTGAGAGACAGAATAACAACAAAAAAAATCCAGAAAAACGCATTTCAAAAAAGTTATAAATTGATTTGCATGTTAATGAGGGAAATAAGTATTTGATTCCCTATCAATCTGCAAGATTTCTGGCTCCCAGGTGTCTTTTATACAGGTAACGAGCTGAGATTAGCAGCACTCTCTCTCTACATGGGCTACAAGACCATCGCCAAGCAGCTTGGTGAGAAGGTGACAACAGTTGGTGCGATTATTCGCATATGGAAGAAACTGGAAAAGAACTGTCAGTCTCCCTCGGTCTGGGGCTCCATGCAAGATCCCACCTCTTGGAGTTTCAATGATCATGAGAACGGTGAGGAATCAGCCCAGAACTACACGGGAGGATCTTCAGAGGAGAACTGGGTGAAAGTGTTCAGATGAGACCAAAATTGAGCTCTTTGGCATCAACTCAACTCGCCGTGTTTGGAGGAGGAGGAATGATCCCAAGAACACCATCCCCACCGTCAAACATGGAGGTGGAAACATTATGCTTTGGGGGTGTTTTTCTGCTAAGGGGACAGGACAACTGCACCGCATCAAAGGGACGATGGACAGGGCCATGTACCGTCAGATCTTGGGTGAGAACCTCCTTCCCTCAGCCAGGGAATTGAAAATGGGTTGTGGATGGGTATTCCAGCATGACAATGACCCATAACACACAGCCAAGGCAACAAAGGAGTGGCTCAAGAAGAAGCACATTAAGGTCCTGGAGTGGCCTAGCCAGTCTCCAGACCTTAATCCCATAGAAAATCTGTGGAGGGAGCTGAAGGTTCGAGTTGCCATACGTCAACCTCGAAACCTTAATGACTTGGAGAGGATCTGCAAAGAGGAGTGGGACAAAATCCCTCCTGAGATTTGTGCAAACCTGGTGGCCAACTACAAGAAACGTCTGACCTCTGTGATTGCCAACAAGGGTTTTGCCATCAAGTACTAAGTCGAAGGGGTCAAATACTTATTTCCCTCATTAACATGCAAATCAATTTATAACTTTTTTGAAATGCGTTTTTCTGGATTTTTTTGTTATTATTCTGTCTCTCACTGTTAAAATACACCTACCATAACAATTATAGACTGATCATTTCTTTGTCAGTGGGCAAACATACAAAATCAGCAGGGGATCAAATACTTTTTTCCCCCCACTGTATTTCCCCATAACGAAATACCCAACCCTCAACTAGGTTTACCTAATTTAAAGAATTAGGTAAACCTTTCTTCCAAAGGCTAATCTATTTCAGAAAGTAATGTTAATGTTAAAACTGAGAACATTACTATTGTGCTGATGTTATTTTTTCGGATTGTCTTTAGAAAGGAACCCAGGAGCTTCTGAAATATTTAAGAAGTCGAGTTCAAGGTACGTGTGTTAAGGATGTGTTTTGAAGATGCATGTTCTGCCATTGAATCTGCCAAATAATAAAATGTATTTATGATATTTATATTCGACACTTAGAACCAGATGGCCAATGTGGAGAGCGACACGAGACCGCTTTGACTCTTCCAAGTGAAGCCAAGATCAATGTGCATGCTATAAAGACACTGAAGACACTGGACTACAGGTATTCATCCCCCTGCCTCAGATTTGATCAGGATGAAAGGTGGCCCATTTACTAACAAGGACTTGCAAAGCATCTGAAGGCAGTGCTTTGCATTTCGATTTGCATGTTCTGAATCATTTCCAAAGTCTCACATAAAATTATGATCTTTTGAAAATATATATATTTTTAATACCCAACTTGTTTTTCCCACTTTCTAGTGAGAAACAGGAGGCATCAATCCCAGACGAATTGTTTGACACAGCTGTCGGTGATCCAGTTATCAGTGTGAACTTCAGTAAGAACCAGCTGGCTGCAGTCCCTGCCAGGTGTTCTGCTTTTGTCTCCAAATGCAATACAGTGTACTCAGTTGCGTCCTGATCTGAATTGTGCTTACGTGCTTGGACTTCGCACAGTCCCTGAGAGAATGAAACGGCCATTTCAGAAATGCCTGTCGTAAGCTCCTAAAGCTCGAGAAAAAGTGATGGAAATCGCTGGGCTAGTTTTGCAATTGTAACAGTTCTCTGTAGGTTCTGGTGGCAATCTGGATAAGCAATGCATTTATTGCACTGCTTTCAGTGTTGATCCCATTGTCCTAATTGTTCTACCTAACCTGTAAGGCTAAGAATAGATTTTATATTAGACACAGTGCCCGAGTGTAAACTGACTGGATATTTATTCATTTTGTGTATGTTTGTATATATTTTTTGTTGCAACAAACTTGGATACAAATTAGAATGCATTTTGGCCTCCATTGCTATTCGAAGATACTTCATGGTCATTTATAACACGATTGACTTACAGAAGAGAGGGTTTTAAATGTGAGAAAAATACAAAATGTAATTCAACGGCCTCCATTTCATTAGAGTTTGTATTGCAAAATCTAAGCGCAAATAGAAGAGATTTAGTTCATCTTCAGAAGGTAGTGTCAGCCCAGTTCACAACATCTTCATAGAACTACTCCTGTTATGGCCTTGACATGTATTCAAGGTAACTGACATATCATTTATGTTATTTACAGGCTTATAGAATTGAAGGCCACTGTTTCTGACATCAACCTGGGGTTCAATAAACTCACCGGCATCCCCCTGGAGTTCTGCATGTTACAGCAACTGGCACATATAGACCTCAGGTAGTACAATTCAAAATATATATATCATAAATTAGACCTAGACATACCAAATAAACTCCAAAGCTCATACATGGAAAAACTTCATTTAGGACAATCATGTGGTGTCATATAAGGCAACATTCAGTACCTAGATAGTTGCAATCTCTTTCCAACGTTCTTATCAAGAAAGCGTACATCCCTTCTGAAGAAGATACATTCTAATAAAACTAAAAGATTTCTAAGGTTCTAACTCCAAAGTTGTCAGGTTTATTTTGAAATATAAGGATTCAAATTGCACCCAACTTTGTCAGTTTTCTTCTGCATGGCTCTTATTTTCTAGATTGTTTTCCTTTATTATAGAAACAACCTTTTGACGTCCCTGCCTGCAGAACTGGAAGCCTTAGTAAAACTGAGGAGTATTATCTTGTCTTTTAACAGGTTAGTAGTTGATGGGGTATTTCGACAAGGTACACATGCATTATTTAATTTTAAAGACAGTTGTTTTTACTAAAACCATAATGAAAGACATGGTGATTACAATAACTAGGTATTGTAGATCTTTGTTAAGCAAGACGACACCAGTCAAAGTGAAGCAACTTATGGGAGGGCTCTTATTGAAACGTGTAAATATTGCCATGAAAAGATGCTGTATTCTATTTCAAAAGGTAATATATGTTCTGTCAAGGTATTAAAGACAAAAAAGGTTTATATCTCAGTTTGATAATTTAATTGTTTGGAGTGTTTAATTGTCTTTTTTTTGCTGCAGCTCATTCAATCCCCTTGACTACTCATGAATAATAGTCCCTCAATGGTACTTGACATTTCCCATTGCAGGTTTAAAACCTTCCCGGATGTGCTCTATCTGATCCCCACGCTGGAGACCATTCTAATCAGCAACAACCAGGTGGGAGTGATTGACCCGCATCAGCTGAAGCACCTGGAGAAGCTGTCCACGCTAGACCTGCAGAACAATGACATCATGCAGGTGCCCCCGGAATTGGGGAACTGCACCGCTCTGAGGTACTGATAAGCAGAGACGCATTTGTGCATTTAAATGTGCGTTGGCTGTATAGCTCATATTGTGGCGGTCCACGAGTTTAACAGCCAAGCCGCATTCTGAAAATGTTGGGGAACCGCACATCGAAAGGAAATTCGTCTGGGAATCGTAATGCATTATAATTATTTGTTTTCGCTGTACATACATTAGGATTGATGCATTTTTATGAATATTAAAGATCGTTGTAGATTTTATTCTGACATTTTCATTCATGTGCACTACCAGAGTAGAATAATTTACTGTTCTGCCATTATGTAACGTTTCATAAAATATATATCTTGTTTGTGCGTCCCACAGAGCGCTGATGCTCGATGGGAATCCATTCCGCAACCCAAGAGCAGCCATCGTTGCGAAAGGAACAGACGCGATACTTGAATATCTCCGAAGCAGAATTCCTGCCTAATCTACATGTTTCCCACCATTTCCAAATATTCTGGCATCCGAAACAAGCGGTATGATGATGTCGGAGAGCAGGTGGGGACGATACAAGCAGTAATGTTTCTCTACAGTCACTCAATGTATTAGTTAATTATCTGATAAATTGATGTGGATTATGCTCATTGTGTACAAAAGAACACAATGAGCATAATCCACAAGAAGGTCTAGCTTCTGGTCAAAGAAAATGACAGGAAATGTTTTTATCTATGTGTATCAACGAATCTGTGTTGAAAATCACCTTGGATTAGACCCGTGTGAAATTATTGATCAAAAACAGCTTCTGAAATGAAGTCTTATGCAGTGTGTAATAGTTCTGTTTTACATTCCCATCTCTTTGGTATAACACTGAGCCTTACAAAAGATTTTATGTTGGAAAGAGTCAGTATTACGTTTATAATTGAATACAAAAACCTCAGAACAAAAAATGAATACAACGGGACATATATTCTATATGTGTATGTATGTGTTTGCACAAATAGACTCCCTTAAGGAGAAATACAAAGTGAACAAACAACTAAGAAACCTTACTTTTGTGTTATCTATCTGATGCTTGTAAGAACCCTCAATGAACTAGTTTACTTTTCTAACGTACTGGGTGAAAATGACTGACGGTCTAATTTATAACACTAACAGACTGAGACAAAGGTCTATTTTTGTTTTTTTGTGGATTTTTTAAATAGGTTTAGAAAATTGACATTGAAGCACATTTTTCTGCTGATTTACAATTCACTGCCACTTTTCTAGTTTTATCATTACTATTTTGTAATTTCAGTTTTTTCTATGTAATGAGGTTTGACATTCTTTCTGTGGGCCATTTTTTATGTTTTCATATCAGAGATAAGATTTAAAACTAATGAAACAAAAAGGCTAGACCATATAGTTTGAAACTGAATGTACCACTTGTATCAAAGTAATACATGACTCCACTTATATTACATTTTGCAGGTTTCACTACTGGTATCCGACTTTTCAAGCATGCAGTCTTTTGAGTATTTTGTGATAATTATCTGGAGTGATCAAATCATAAAAGTGTTTAAAATTAACATATAATGAAAGCACTGTGAAAATGTGTTTGTGCACTTGAATTTAAATAATTAAAAGTTTATCCATGGTTATATTGTTTGTGATTTATTGGATTGGCATTTCTTTACTGAAACTGTTTAAGTCATGCAAGAATTATTATATATATATATACACTCACCTAAAGGATTATTAGGAACACCTGTTCAGTTTCTCATTAATGCAATTATCTAACCAACCAATCACATGGCAGTTGCTTCAATGCATTTAGGGGTGTGGTCCTGGTCAAGACAATCTCCTGAACTCCAAACTGAATGTCTGAATGGGAAAGAAAGGTGATTTAAGCAATTTTGAGCGTGGCATGGTTGTTGGTGCCAGACGGGCCGGTCTGAATATTTCACAATCTGCTCAGTTACTGGGATTTTCACGCACAACCATTTCTAGGGTTTACAAAGAATGGTGTGAAAAGGGAAAAACATCCAGTATGCGGCAGTCCTGTGGGCGAAAATGCCTTGTTGATGCTAGAGGTCAGAGGAGAATGGGCTGACTGATTCAAGCTGATAGAAGAGCATCTTTGACTGAAATAACCACTCGTTACAACCGAGGTACGCAGCAAAGCATTTGTGAAGCCACAACACGTACAACCTTGAGGCGGATGGGCTACAACAGCAGAAGACCCCACCGGGTACCACTCATCTCCACTACAAATAGGAAAAAGAGGCTACAATTTGCACAAGCTCACCAAAATTGGACAGTTGAAGACTGGAAAAATGTTGCCTGGTCTGATGAGTCTCGATTTCTGTTGAGAAATTCAGATGGTAGAGTCAGAATTTGGCGTAAACAGAATGAGAACATGGATCCATCATGCCTTGTTACCACTGTGCAGGCTGCTGGTGGTGGTGTAATGGTGTGGGGGATGTTTTCTTGGCACACTTTAGGCCCCTTAGTGCCAATTGGGCATCGTTTAAATGCCACGGCCTACCTGAGCATTGTTTCTGACCATGTCCATCCCTTTATGACCACCATGTACCCATCCTCTGATGGCTACTTCCAGCAGGATAATGCACCATGTCACAAAGGTCGAATCATTTCAAATTGGTTTCTTGAACATGACAATGAGTTCACTGTACTAAACTGGCCCCCACAGTCACCAGATCTCAACCCAATAGAGCATCTTTGGGATGTGGTGGAACGGGAGCTTCGTGCCCTGGATGTGCATCCCACGAATCTCCATCAACTGCAAGATGCTATCCTATCAATATGGGCCAACATTTCTAAAGAATGCTTTCAGCACCTTGTTGAATCAATGCCACGTAGAATTAAGGCAGTTCTGAAGGCGAAAGGGGGTCAAACACAGTATTAGTATGGTGTTCCTAATAATCCTTTAGGTGAGTGTGTATATATATATATATATTATTATTATTATTATTATTAGAAGGCTGCTATTGCATGGCTCTGGTTTTGCATAATAATAGATGCAATAATAGATGCTGTTTGCAAATGTCTTAAAAACTAAACTGAATGATCTTTTCGGTACATTTTAGGAATGTGTTCTCCTTACATTTCGTTTTGCAACTGTGTTTCGGGGTTGCAGTACAACAGGAAAAATAAATTCAAATATGAACCCAATTTTGATGTTGTTTAATTGCAGAAAAATGTACTAATAACATCAATTAACAAATGTCGACTAAAAATGCATATGCCTAGTATCGGCATAACAATCTCAAATATGTAAATCCATTAAGATCGAACCCCTATGACCCTTCCAAGTACACACATGTCTTAAATTAATGATCAGACCAGTATTACTGTATTACTGCCTGCAATCCTATTGGTCCATTTTCCTGAAGAGGATTACTACAACATACAATGCGGAATAAGGTTAGTTTCATACATTAACAGATTAACATTAACATTTACGCAGCCATTTCTGATCCGGATCAAATGCAGTGAAACATCCGATCACGATCAGTGGAGTTGTGTTTACACTGCCACTGTTGGCATCTCCCGTCTTCCTTCTGAGTTTTCATGTCTTACATTTTGAAAGTGTTAGAGGAGGTAGAGGAATCCAGTTTTTGGATTTCTAATCAGAGTTGATGGAGGAAAGTTCCACTTGAGAGATGGGATGTACAATTCCCAAAGTGCAACAGAGGGAGGCCAACAACAGGTTTCTTAAAAAAACACCAAACGAAAAATAAAACTTCCTTTTGATGGAGATTTTAATATGTGTATGACTTGTGGGGATCCAATTCAATCGACACCATTACAAATAACTCAATAAACACACAATAAAGTCAAATTACAGTCAACAAATTTGGGGATCTGTTGCAGATCTATTCAAAACCGTGGGGATAACTGCATCACCGTAGAAGATGATTGGTCAAATTAAGCTAAACAATAAGTAAATGCAGGAAAACCATTGACCGCTGCTGTTGCTTATCCATGTCAAGTCTTGGTTGTTCAATATGTGAGGTGATCTTAATTGACATATGTAAATCTTCTCAATTACCAGGTTTATTTTGTTAAACATTCCTTTGCATGTTAAAATTGAAACAGTACATAGAAAGGGACATGAAGAGAAAACAGTAGCAAAGAGTGTTAACAATAAAGTGACATTTTTATTGTTTGTACAATAAAGAGACTTTCGTACATTATTCAAAACACTTCTTAAATACTGAAAAAATTGTACTTTCAAAGCCGAAAATGGCTCTGTATAACGCTGCACAGCATTTTGTTGTTGTTTTTTCCATAATTTTGTTTTATTAAAATTTATTTTAAATATATATACAGATAGCATCTCCAAAATGCATTCTAGACACAGAATATATACTTTACCAATTACATATCTTTGTGTCAATACAGAAATAAAACTGGAAGGATTAAACTTGCATGTGCAAATCAATAAACAGGATATTAAAGTCTCACTAAATTCGTCCAACCGAACTGAATTTCTTTTCTTTTCCTTAAAATTACTTTTTGCACAAAAAATGAAGCAGCATTCAAGTCCAGTAAGTCTTTATACTGCAGAAGCTTCGAATACATTCACAATCTCTATGAATAAATTATTTAAATGTGTCTTCATTCACAATTATTTACATCAATACTGCAATTAGACTGAAAAGTACCGTATATTAGCTTTTTATATTTAGCTGTATTTTAAACACATACAAAAATGACATTGTTTTTTATATTCATATACATATATATATATTTTTGTATAACACAAATTCACAATTACTGTAGAAATTAATTTTACAAGTTTGATACTACAGCTTTCCTGCCTCATGTCCTGAATACATATTTCCTTCCACTGTTATCATAGTGTTTATAAAAGTTCACAATTTGAGCAAAGCTAAGTATACCAATATAATAGAAATAATTACCTGAAAACATTAAGTAGAAAAAAAAAATTATATTATCAAAGCTTTTTTTATTATGTTACAGTTTTTCAGCTTACGACTGTAATTTTTGTCCAAACTTCTGTTTGGTAAATGGCACCACAGTACCTTGTACCTAATGCACCTAGCTAAGCTAGAAACACTTTTACCAAGGCCTTTTTATAGGGCTAGAACTTTTTAGTGCTTAGTTTTGCTCAAAAATGTCACATAAAATGCTACATTTGTTTACATAAAAAAGTAATGTAACTTTCTCCAGGGTTCTGCACTTACACACCTTTGACAGCGTTTATATGGCACCAATTTTCACAATATCAATCTCTCTTTGCATATTGAAGACCTCTTAATTATTCAAGTTTGAAAGAAAACTTCAATGAAACACACATATAAGTATGCCCATTTCAAAACACAAACGATTGTATCTAAAAAGACAAAGATAAAACCCAGTGAAAGCATGCTTTAAGACTAGAGGTTGAAAAAAATTGGATTTCCATCAGGAATGCAATGGATTTAAATGTCTGTTTTTATGGGGTTTTAAAACGCCACATCTTTAATTTTAAATTAAAAAATGTTGTGATGCCCCCTCTGCCTTAACAGGCATTGCAGGTGCTCCAAGTATCTGGTGGATTTACTAAGTGTTGAATAAGCCCCTACTGACCTTCAAGTATTTACAAACTACAAGGAAAAATAGGTACCCTAGATAATAACAACTGAAAGTAATACTTCTGCCTCATATGTATTATAAAATGATAATACATGTATTCAAAACTGTAGTTGTGAAAGATATAAAGTTTTTCTATGGGATGTTTCACAATTAATAACTCAAATGACCAGGCAACACCGTATTGTTAGATAAATCTGCCAATTTAATTCAAACAAATGCATCTGCGGAGTTTGATAGTGTGATGGATTTCTCTGATAAATTAAAAACATGACCTCCTGCAATTCCACATTTTCCTGTAAATAAAATGGCGTATACTAAGTCTGAATTACTTAAATAATCATATTGGTAATTCTTGTATGCATAACAAAATCAGTGCTGCGGGGCAATTTTCCACTGAGAAGCGCCCGGGGTTAACTGCAGCGATCCTCTCAGAGCATACTTAAACAGTTATGTTATTCATCACAGTATTTTACTGTCAGATTTGTAGTTAATCATTCTGTCCTGCTGAAGCCACTAGACAATTCAAAACAATACTTGAAGGTCAGCGCGAAGAGAGACAAAACCTTGTGGAGCTGCGGTGTGTTGTGTTTTCTCCCCGTGTTTGTTGGGTTCATTACTGCTCAAAGTAGACTTGAATTTTCATTGAATATTTTGGGATGAGGATGAACACACTTGCACATTGGTTCTGATCGTGTCTCTCAGGACTAATGTTATAATGCGGGCAGATATAAAATGATAAAAAAAAAAATGGTCTCCTACCCTCACATCCATGTCTGCATTCATATGTTTCAAAAGAGCTAAATCAAATATATAATAAAGCTATGATACATTTGGGGAAGTATAATCCCGTTAACTAGACTGAGGTGGCTTTACAGGAATGATGTTTTATTTTTTGTACAGCTCAGGCAGCACTAATTAAACCCAACCCCCCAGTAGATAAAAGGGTTAATTACATCACATTCAGCCCTATTGACTTTTTCTTATTAACCCAGCTTGCCCCTCCCAAGAAAAAGACATGCCTATACGCCTTGACACTGTATTAAACTGAACTGAAAGGATGTACGCCAATAGGGAGGTTCACTGTGTGTTGGTACTTTAACATATTAATAATACATATATGTCATGTGTTCAAGAGGTACCTCAAACACTGAGGGAGAAGGCGGCTCTTTTACTGCAGGGAAGCCAAGAAAGCCGAATCTTCACTGTCACCATTAGTCTAAAGATTAAAAGATGGCGGCTGATGCATTCTGTGATGCACAAAATGAAATTCAATCAGCATTCAGACTAAGCTCAATTGGATCTGAATGCAGCTTAACCCGAGGCGACCTTTCGCATTCTTCCTCACTATTCTACGGAAATCATTTATAATTAAAATGGATCTCGTTTTTGAAATGACGCACCAAAGAAAGAAGGTAGCCATACTAAAAAACACGTAACCGAACAACTTAAAAGAAGAGGATTATTTTATGATCTACCTACATCTTTGGGATTCCTTCAGCCTTTTCAATATTAGTGTTGCAGACAGAAGTTATTCCAAATCTCCATTACTATCTTCTTGGAACTAGGTCAAATTTTTTTGGCAAAGGTCGACATTTTTAGATCTGGTCACCTCATGAAAATATGCTGTTTAAAATGGATACATTTTCAATCAATGGTACCACAGTAACAATTTGTCTGACTGTTTTATGCATTTGCTGGAGTTGAAAAATTAGCAGCAATTCGGTATCATCTGTTGTATGTAGTGTAAGTGCAAATGTGTTTATCTGTTTGAGGAACAGATTAAATGTATACCCTTCACAAATCCACGCACTCCAATAACCAAATAAAAGATACAGCCTCAAAAGAAATTATACGAAGGCCGAAAAAAGTAGTTTTAGTGTTTCAGAATCAGGAGTTGGATATTTTTTCTTCGTCTTAAATGACAGAGTATTACATAGGGCAGCTGATTTGTGTTTCAGTGACTTCTTTTAGTCCTGATATTCTTGGTAGGACAGCTACAGCCTGAAATGACCCAGTATCAAGTGTGGGGACAACTTCCCTGCTGAAAAAAGTGTTGCTGTCTGGAAGATGAGTAAAATGTAAAATGGTGATGGTTTACTCCAGGATTTCGACTACATCCCACTCAGTTTCAGGCTGAATTCACAATTTCAATCCCTCAAATCCCAAGTGTAGCTAGAGATCTCCACATACATCATGTGAATAAACACCTCAGCAGACAAACACAATATGAATTTCACATTATGTGGACAGAGAAACGTTGCTAAAATAAGGAAAACAAATCTGCATTGCTGTGCACCAGATGGCACTGCAGGACAGTTTAAAGCCAGGCTAAGATTGCTCACTCCATGAGGAAACATCAAACGCTCCCAACAGTTAAGTATGGAAACCCATTCTACACCTATAAAACAAAAGAAAAGCTGGGAAACACTGCACTAGTATTAGTTGGCTCTTGTAATATTCATCAATATTCAACACATTCCTTTAAAAAAAACCAAAAAACATTTTAAACATATTTCAAAATGCAAACCAAAAAGAGTGGTAAAATCTTTTTTTGTTGTTGTTCAAAATACCTTTTTAAAATTTCTTAAGATGTAATTTCATGTCCTGGAGGTTTTTCTGTGGGACATATATAAACTGTATTTATTTATTTTAAGAAAATAGCATACATTCTTTTCTATGTCTTTCTTCACGCAGCTCTTAAACTTTTTTGTCTATTTTAAATATATATTTACAAAAAGGCATATACAAAGTTGAGGCAGTGTTTATGGTGAATGTAATTCCTAAATAGCTTGTGTGCTTTCGTGCTCTCAAATCTAAATGAAAAACTACTTTGAAAAAAAAAAAACATAAATAAAAGCAAACAAACAAACAAAAAAAATCTGTTAAAAAACAAAACAAACTGCACCGATCCACAGCCTCAGGCTGATAGATTGATATAACTGAATTTCAACCACATCAACATTAATTTTAAACACACTTTTTTTTTGTTAATTTCCTTTATATCAACTTTTAACACTATAAGATATGTATCCTATTATACATTTGGCACTAATATTTGCCATTGGTCCAGCAATTGGCAAATCATACTGTTCCTAGATAAAAATGAGGGTTTGGATAACTTGTATATACTTTTAATGCTCCTTCCATATGAGTAGTAATGGCATAGTAAAAAAATATTTAGGCTGTGTTCTCCCTCAAGATTACCAAGTCCACAGTTTTCTGGAAATTCTTCAGTAAAGAGACAGCCGTTTCATGTTCCATGTGTAAAAAACTATGTCCGTTGGCCTGTAATGCAAGAATGAAGCACAGGTCAACACTCTCAGCACTGGAAACGGTGCGCAGGAGAGGGATTCTGGGAACAGGCCGAACGCGTTTGAGGTAAGGAAATGCAATATCGTCAAGGAGGGAGAAAAGAACAACACCGAAAAAGGGAAACAGACACACAAAGTAAGACGACACATGCTGTAAAGGAGAAAGGGGGAAAGAAGCTGGTCTTTAGAGGTGTTTTCCTCAGCTAACACTGTATCTGTGGAGAGAGCAAATAAGTTTCTTCTTTTTCTCCCTTGTTTGTTTTGATGACTATGGGGTGTCTGCAGCTACTTTTGCACATTGAAAGCGACATAAAACCAAGACAAGCCAATAACAGTAGGGAATGCTGCACTCCCTCAATGTTATCACGGCGCGGTGAGCCAAGCGAGTCCCATGGAGGCTACAGAAGCAGCTGGTGAAGGAAGCTGGAGTCTGAACCACAGCTTTACATGAACTCCCTGACCGAACCGGGGCCCCGATCAACTGCCGCTTCAATGTATTTCACGTAATCTGCGCACAGCACACAGTGACATCATTTTTTAAATATGGCGCATTTACATTTTATACATGAATAAAGCGACCAAGTTTGGAAACAACAAATTATGAACAGTCAGTAGATATTGCTCATTTTAACTCAGAGGGACTTTCGAAATACCTCCACATTACTCTACAGAATTAGGGAGATTACTTTCAATGAGAACATTTTAAGTTCAGTATAGCTGAGGCTTTTTATAAAAGGGAAGCAGCTGAAGGGAAATGAACAATTCAATGCACACCTCCATGCTGTTTAAATCATATGTGATTTCCAAACATTGAGATGGCATTACAGACATGTAATGAATGCTATTATTTAACTAGGGCATTAGGAATTTGTTTTATGTTTTGAATTTGCCAATAAGAGGGACCAGTACACAGCTGGTACACAATTATATAAAAACTTCGTAACAACGAAAAGAACACAAAAGGACAAAGCAAAGTGCAGACAACTAGAAAATAAAAATAAAAGACCAGATTCAATCTTTGTTAGGGTGTTGCCATAAAGTAAGGAAACAGACAAAAGGCACTGATGACAGAGATTTTGTTTAACATGGTTCACTTATATCCGAAACAATTTATCCAACTCATTTCTTTTTCTCCACCAATCACTAACCCCAGTACTGGTCAATCAGAATCCCCCAAACTAAAACTGCTCAGCGACTGAATGTGTATACAAGCATGCAGTTAGTGAACAAAGACTGCCTCATGCAAAGCTTCTACTGGCGATGTGGTGTAAAGGACTGTGTCAGAGACTTGCAGACGATGAGTTATGATGGGAAACATTGTTACCTTTAGGATTTTATCTCCGGGTTGAAGCACGTTGGAGGCGGGTCCGTCAGGCTGTACCCTAGTAACAAAGATACCCTATAAGTCAAAAGTGATATGAGGTTAGGAACAACTCGGTAAAGATTGTTTAGAATCTTTGCCTTTCAATCTGGATTTTTTGCTCGTTTCATATAGGCCATTGCTCAGTTATCTATATAATTATAGTAAGCTATAAAAACAAACAAAACAAAAACAGCTACGAATACAGTGAGTTAGAAGACTAACCTAAATGTAAAATTCAGAATTATTCATACAATTCTATGAGCAAAAACATTTAATCCTTATTATGATTATTATTAGTAGTAGTATAATTTAGGTTTTTAACAGCTGTCTTCACTGGAATACCTTTCTGTCACTATTAGTATTTTAACTGACAACTCTGAAACTCCTCTGCTATGACCTAAACAGGCACCTCCAAGATTATAAATGCAGCAAAGCCTGGTCTTTTGGTTATATATATTTATTTGTTTGATGTTGTTGTTGTTGATGTTGATAATATAGATCCTTGGGCACACCTTCGTAAAGTACGCGTACCAGCCTTCAAACACAAAAAAGTTGGAAAGTAATTTATATCTGCATTTTCCTCGTTTTGTGCTTTTTTTCCCCGCATGTTTTTATCATTTTATCATGCTCTTTCTGTGCTTTCTCATTTTCCTTTGCCAATCCTGCACTCCAGCAAGAACAGTTTGGGAATGTAAGAGTGTAGGAAAGGTAGCAAATGAGAACAGGCCTCTTGGCATGTTTTGCAGAGTTTTTTGCTTGTAGTTTTTCCAAGTACCTCATTAAGATGCTTCTCGGAATATCCCAGTCAATGAGCTCATATACTGACTTTTAAAACATTAAAACTGCCCTGGGGGTAGTCAAGTTAGCATAGCATCATAACATCTGTGGCCAGTATTAAAACATTAGAGCGCCACACAAAAATTGCTCCCCATACAGTTTCCTTTTCTTCACTGCTGAGAAGTTTCTTCAGAAGCTACACAGTGAATCGATGATTAACCCGCAATCATAAAAAAAGACACTTACAACACAAAACAGACATTAAGGGAAATGCAGATTATATAAATTACTTTACATTTGCTGCCTTCATGTTATTGGCAACAGTAATAATACAAATAAGATGATAGAAGCAAGAATTATTACTTATTACAGACATTCTTATTAAAAAAGTCATCTTTTTTAAATAGTTACTTCACTTTTTTATCTGTGGAAAATACAAAATAGTTTTGAAAAGAACAGAACAGTGGCAGTTAATTCCCTGGAAAACTGTACCATGTCAAAATGAAAGTAGAATTGTATACACACAAATACATTTAATGAAACCTTGTTTTTCTTTTTTCTTTTGTTTGTCATTTCATCCCTGATATTAACATACTGGTATTGAACTATTGCAGAGACAATCACCACCATCACATTAGTATCAAAATTACAGCCAAAGACAATTTCTAATAAATAAACCACAATACAAAATTGAGGAAAACTACACAGGAAAAAAAAAAACTTAATTACACAAGCCTTTTGTAACATTTTTATTAAAAATAGAAGAAATAAATAATAAAGAGATTGATTTGGAGGACAAACATTGCTTCTATTGCAAACTGCACCAGAAAGTTTTCCCCTCCTGCTAAAATAAAATGCTAAAATAAAATAAAGTTGTTTTAAACAACAGTTATGACACATTATCTTGACTTAAATTTGTGTTTTTTTTTCTGATACCTTTATAGTTTATTTTATTTTAGAACGGGAGAAACTCTTGCCTTGGAGAAATAGGATTTGATTACCAATGTATTAGTAGTTCATTGCAAACAAATAATAATAATAAAAAAATCTGTTTTGTCACTATTTTCCATAAGTTTTATTAAAACCAGCTGGCACGGCTTCTTAACTTTTATACACTAACTCATCGTTGACAAGCTGATAAATTTGGCCCCATGTGTTTGGAAAACCAAGTATTATAATGCCAACACATAACTTTACATCCATATTGAATTTAACTTTTAAATCGATAAATCTGGGTATTAAAACTGCTCACATTTAAATAATATGTCATCGAGTGGACAGATCCCAGAGTACCTGGAATTACGTTTACATCAGGTCCAATTGAAATATTCAAGCATTTGCTTCTGTCAAGCATGGCAGAGTCTGGCAAGAGTCTGTATGTTCATTTTGTCATTTTCTAACAAATATTTAGGCATTTCATAAACAGACGTTAAATTATCGGGCGGCTGTGCTGTTGCCGATTTATACAACTAAATGTTGCTAGGTGTGGCTTTGAGGATTTCCTACTGTTTTCCAAATTGGCCCATGACTGAGAATATGATGATCTGTTTAGCCAATTGTATTCTCCATTTGATTGGGGCTCTGTTTGAATGAGGCACTATGCAGCAACAAGTGGCATGTGCTCCAATCTAACAGCAAACACAGGAAAGAGCTATAAGGACACTTGTCTGGTGGTCACAATATGAAAAGTAAGCAGGAAAAGATTTGCTGTACAGGTTGTGGCTGGTGTGCACAGGACAGGGAAACTGATCAGAGGGGACAGGGACTTTTTTTGATCACGAGAACTAGCTTCCCATTTATTTGTATTTTGATTTGCTGGCGTAGCATTAAAGTACAGCGCACCTATGCCGAGAGTGGCGTTCCCACACAGAACAAAGGCGTGAGGCGGTTTCATTTGGAAGCCTTTCAAGCTCTGCGCCGAGCACACAGGAGACCTCCAAATTAAACACAATCGAGAGCTGCACACCGTGGCCGAGCAGAAACAAACAAGCAGGCAATCAAACTGCTCATAATGCGTTTCCATACAGAATGCACGCTGCTGAGGAGAAGGCTTTCAGTTTTTAAAAATGAATTGGTTTTGAGTGGCACTCCCCCTGTGATGCAGATTTTTGTCCGTCTTTTTCTTATTTTTCATTTATTTCTGACTCTCAGTATCCATGGCTTCCAGCACCAAAAAACAAGGCAGGATTCTACTGACTCCTTAAGGAGTATATTCTTCAGATTCAAGTTATTTTTACCCAAATCCCTTTACTAAAGGTCAAACAAATGGACATCAGATTTACATTTACACAAAACTGTCATATTCAGTGGTGACAAGAACATTTAATTTAATTGTTTTTCCTTTAATTTAAATGTTGTTACAAAAATAGCTAACCATGCACATTTACTGTGGTAGATACAAAATCTATTGTAGGGACTTTAATATTTAATATTTAACTTGTCAATAAAAAAGTACATATTCTATATGATAACGTGTAGTCAAATATTTTCCCCCAGACATTATTTTTGAATTACTTTGTCAAGGACTAGTACAATTAAAGTGTGGGAATTTAGAACACAACCAATAGATTCCATAGATGGTGCTTAATTACATTATTAATCAGAAAGGGATTGTTGTTATGGTATTTTACATGTTCATTCATGAACTATGAAATTAATGTATAATAGACAAGTTAGTGTATGGCCATGGTTTGCCCAGATTCTCTTTGATCAAATAAATTATCGATCAGCTGTTTTTCTTTTTATCGGATCAGATTGAATGGATTGCTGATCAGAGAGAGTCTTAATATTTTACACAGCAATACAGCTCTGGAAAAAATAGAGAACACTTAACACTGATTTCTGAACTTGGAGTGGTCTCTTAATTTTTTCCAGAGCTGTATATTCATTATCAGGAAATTAATAACTAATTCTGACTTAAGTCAATGAAATTCAATATCAATTTAGGAATCATTTAACTCTCCATTTACTCGTTAATTAATTTCAGTTTGGGCCCAACCCGTTCCATCTCAAAACGTCTATGTGGGATTATTGAACCATCTGGTCACATCAGTATATAGCTTTGAAAAGTGTAAAAAAAAAAATCTCATAAATGATGCTTGATGTATTTTGTGGCCACATAAGACACTCTCAAAACCATTTGGTATGATAGGAAAAAAGTGCTAAGCTACACCTTTATGTTTCTCTAACCCTATGCTTTGCAATGGTCTCTGGAGAACCAGACAGTAGTCTATAACAGGAGGTAATTAGGAGCTGTTTTTGAACATCTGGCAACTGCTCTGTGATGTTTGCCCATGAAGTGGGTTTTGTATGTGTAACTGTATGGATGATCTCATATGCATCTCTAAAAATACACTGAAACAAGCAGTTTCTTTTATTTTTATTTTTTTTGCTCCCTTTATAGCCTCTCTAGATGTATACGGTGCCAAATGTTTAATGTAACAACTGTGCTTTCTGCTTTCTTTCTGTGACTGAAATAGCTTATAGACACAAGTGCAAATGTTTATTAGGCCCTGTTGGAGAATTACTGCTCACTCTATGAAGTGGATTCTATATCCTTTTGTGAACGACATCATAAATTGTGAGGGCTCTTATGGCGTCAGCACTAATAGGGCCTGTCGTTCCTGTCTTAAGAGCATGGATTAGCTTCTTCTAAGGAATGATTAGCTTTGCTAACACTCATTTGGAAATTCAGAATCTGTCCTCTACATGTCAGATGATAGGTGATCTCCTCCTACGCTTTTGGGACTTAAGGCTAGAGCCCAGTAGCATCGGAGCCTATGTAGGTGTTTGTGGAAATTGTATGGTGATAGGAATGAAACAGATAGGAGAGATAGATTAGTGGAATGTGCTGAGAACACAAATGTTTTTATTACAATCTCTCTAGTAGTTTATGCCAGAAAAAAGAGAAGATGGAATCACAGTGAAGCTGTAGAAAATTGGAAATCATTCTTGCAAAACTTTTCACAATGTGTCTCATAATTAGACAAATCCCAGATAAATGGAACAGCACAACTGCCATCCTGCCAAAGGACACAAAGAAAATCTGAAGAAATATAGGACATTTAGACTACTTTCCACTGTATACAAAGTATTTACAAATGTACTAATACATCGCCTACAATATATGCTAGACTTTGTAGAAGTGGATATTACATTATGGATCATATTCAAGTTGTCCGAGAAGTATTAGAAAGATGTAGAGAATATGAGATTTTGCTGTACCTGGGTTTCACTGAGAGAGAGCATTTGATTCAGTCTATACAAGTTCAATCAGCAGTGCTCTAAGAAATCAAAACATTGAAGAAATATCTACAATCAAACTCCATCAAGTCACTGACACAATCAAGATCTGTAAAGGACTACATCAAGAACAGACAATCCAAAACTCTTCAGAGCAACTCTTGAAGAAGTGTTCAAGATTTTGGATTGAGATTAAAAAAAAACGATTTGCAGATGACAACTTCAACAACTTCAAAACACCTGAAAAACTACAGATTGAAATTCAAGAAAACTAGACTCAAATAAACTTTAAAAAAACCAAAGTCATGTTCAATAGCTTTGTGAAAACTGAGAAGATTCAAGTAGATCAAAAGATACTTGAAGTCGTCAACAGTTCTGTCTACCTTGGCCAACAAATCAATGCAGATGGGGATCTTATGGAAGAAATGAAAAGAAGAGTGAAAATGGGATGGAGTGCATTTGGAAGAAACAGCACACTCTTGAAAGAAAAAACTACTTATTTGCCCAAAGATAAAATAACAAGAGGAGAGAGAAAAACAAGTAAATGGATGAGTGAGCAACCAAAGTATGTGACATTGAAAGAGTGAGAATGTGAAAATGGCAATTGGCAGGAAGAACAGACCAACAATGAACTAAATAAGTTATTGAATGGATCCAAGTGATTGAAAAAGACCAAGACAATGAGCACACAGAAGATGGGAAGGTGAAATCAGAAGCTTTGCTGGCATGACCTGGAAAAGAGTGTGGAAGCATTGCACCCATTTGATATGTCCCTCTGAAATGACCTATGTGTGCAAGGCACTCATATTTACACTTTCAAATCATTCTAAAATAGGTGAATATGGGGGGGTCCCCTTACAAACTGGAACGGGGGATGGGAAAAATGAAAACAATCAGTCAAAACTTAAATAATAAATAAATAAATGGATAGTCCTCAGTTTCCTATGAAATCTGTCCTATGCATTTATTTGTATTTATTTAACAGAGGTTTCTTTCTTCACGTAGGGCAGATGCAAAGCTGCATTCTAGATCAGAGATTCCCAAACACCAGTCCAGAGACCAGCCCTGGTCTGTTGCATATTTCGTCCTGAACCCTATCACATTCAGCTAGCAGATTAAAACATGCTTTTAGACAGCAGGCAGTTTCAACTTTCTTCTGTTATATGATTTATGTTAAAATAAATGACTTTGCTGGCTTTGCAGAAACTAGGCACAGAAAACAGTAACAGGAGATGGAAGTGGTCATAAAATCACAAATCAGCACTCTTTGCTTGCAGTACTATTGCTTTTATGTATTTACTGTTTTCGGAAATGTCTTTAACGTAATTGGCGGTCACATATTTTCACCGACTCTTGGCTGAGATGTATATAAAAGACATTTTGTTTATCAAGGTTGTGAACTCAGTGGAATCTGGGCAAGACGGCTGTGCTCTATACAAACTCAGTGGGAATACTGCATTGATTTTATTGTTGGGTTTCATCAGCGAAAGCAAAATGCTAGGGTTAGAAATCTAGAAGGCACCAAAAAGCTCCACTAGTTTATAATACATTGTGAACACCTCACTTCTTTATTTCTGCTCTTCTTGGTCAGCATACAATGTACAATGTACAACATCACTATAGTCACAATTAGCTGTAAATGGACCAATTGTTTCTGTCGACCTAATGAGTCTTGATTTCAGTGCAGTCCTGAACAATGGAAGTGCAGTGGAAATGCATCAGGCTGTGGCGCATACTGTACGTTGCAGGAGCCGTTTCCATAGTAACTCTTCAGCAAGACCTACTTATCCTATTTTCCAAAAGTGTTCGGCAATAAAATGTGGTGTAATTCACCTTTAGCAGGGCTGGAATATAAAAATAACGATTAAAGGGCAGAAAGGAATGGCGTTAAGGGGCCTCATTTATTGGAGATATTTTCAGATGCAGTGCTACACAAGGTTTACACTGTCACAGTGTGCGGAAAAAGTAACAATGGTCTTACCATATCTGACGGCTTGAATGGATTTCCCTGTCCACTTATTCCTCCTGAGATGCTAAAGCCAAGGCCGGGGTTCTTTTCTATCCGTACACAAAACTGCAAGAAAGTGAAACATAAAGACCACTGCATAATAACAAACAGTGATTTCAAAAAACAACAACGCACAAACACACATATACAAATACATTCACACAAATGTAGTACAAGGATACACTTCAACATTTGTAGTGTGATAACTATGTGCCATCAAAATAAATAACCAAGAACTCTTCCAAGTCTTCAAGTCTTTATTTTCAATCTATAAATTGTGGCGATGCTGTCATGGGTAAAAAGAAAAAAAAAAAAAAGAAAAGAAAAAGGAAACTGCATTCATCAGTCATGTACAAAATGACCTCCATTAATTACTGCTGTGTTGTTCATTACAACCTGTGCTACACAGTACCCCACCTCACTCAAAATTCACTCCAGATCTTGAACGTACTTGCATAACAGAAAAGAAAGAAAAAAAAAAACAGGTATAAAACACATGGAATTCCTGAAAATGTTCTTTACATTTTCTGGATTCATAAACACCATTACAGAAGCATTTGAATGAAAACCCAGTTCTATTCAACCAGTAATTAAAAAGAAAAGTCTGAGTTAATGTTCACCGAACAACAGTGAAAAGGGCCCATAACAACACAGTCTCACTGTTTTATAAGCAATGCTACTCTACAAAGTTGGTTTGACATCCATGGAGGAGTAAAAGCATGGGTATTTTTTTTTTATATCAGAACCCCCATTTTAAATGAGGCCTTAGTTTAAAAAAAGGGTTGATTTTTCAGGTTTAATTGATACATGAAATGAAATGAAAGGGTCAGTTCTTCAGGTAACTAAATTGCTGATGACAAAAAAAAAAAAACAATCCTTGAGAAACCCCCCACCAAAAAAAAAAAAAAAGAAAACATGATTATAGTCTGTTTCATCTCCACATTGCACCTTTGACAACACACATTTCATTATTTTATTCATATCAATCCTGAGCATTTAGAGTGAAAGAAAATTGAGAAGCAACCTCGGCTTGGGTGTTCAAATTCAAGCCTGGTCCTTCAGCACTTAGTACTCAGCGAGGAACACTGATAGGCGGCTTTGTTCTACACCAAGTAGTGCATAAATATAAAGATTCACTCATGAAAATGTAAGAAAAACAGAGGCGGAAAGAATAAAACCAAACCAGATGCTCTTCTTTCTTGGTTGCAAGGTGTGAGAAACAGACTACAGCTCAACCTTCATTCTGAGGAATACATTTGGTCACAGAAAGTGGTGCGTTTTCTCATTAACTCGGAATAAAGCTGGGGGTATTGAAAGAGCCCAACCTGCTCCTGATATCCATCCATACTTTTCTGCCCTTTGGTCTGAATGAGACAGCGGCCGCTCGGAGGGCCCCGGGGGCTAGTCGTGGAGATGGGGATGGGCAGCGGCGACTGGTACTGCTGGATGGAGATCTTGTTGATGGCCCCTTCATACTGTTGCTCCCTGGCCGAGCGGTGCGGGGGCGTGGCGGTGGCTGAGGTCACAATCATTGTCTGCGTTTGGTGGGGGTGGCTACCTGCCTGTGGGTAATTCAACCCGTTAGGCAAAGAGTCAGGGAGCTGAAAAGATGCAAACGTTACATCTTACACAGACGACTAACAGACAGCGAAACAGATGTGTGGCGATGTGTTTTGAGTGGCATGCAAAAGAGGAGCTTCCCAGTCGATTTTTGGTCTAGTCCAACAAGCTGGAAATGATAGATTAATCCAACAGGACTACTTCACACTGTAGTTCCTGGTCTTTTCCTTCGGTTTGTTCCTTGTTTCATGCAACTTTCAAATTTGTAAGAAACGGCAGCGCTACGCCACCCCTCCCCCCTTCCTCTCCTGCCTGGACAAGACAATGTTTCTAATAAAATAAAAAGGCTTTCAGTCCGCTTGTGAGAGAGTACATTGTTTCACACTTTGAATACTGAGTGATTTTTTTATTAGCACTTTAGGCTTGTACAGAGGTAGTATCAATTGTATACTTAATAATTTATGACCTGCTAAGCATGCTTACTGCATATGCATTCTAGCTAAATTGATATGTTTTACATTTATGAGGATAATAACCACTTGGGTTATTTTTGGCATGGATGTTTCTACAGTGTGACAAATAAGTATTAATTTAAAAAGCTGCGTTGCCGATGGGTGCAGTAAAACGACCCAGACGGGTTCGAGACAGCACCGAGGCACTAAGGGTCTTTATTTAACCTTTCAATGTTGTATCACAAGGCAAGAACAAGGGGCAGGGTCTATCTGATTGCTCTGAGACAAAACATGGAAAGAAGAACAACAACAACACAGACATTGATAGGACGGATGTTGCCATGGAGAACAAACATAAATTAAGCACATGTATTGTTCAAATGAATACTGGGAGTCCCTGGTTTATTACCTGGGACTCAGAAACATTAACAGAACATTTAAAAGCTACATTTGAAAACAACAGCAACAACATATTGTACACCTGAGCAGGTCTAAACATAACAAAAGGATTCAAAAGGAATGTCTGCCCATAAACAGAGTTCCTGCTCATAAACACTTATCTTATTGAACATGCTACCCAAGCGACTGTGGTTGTTTTATACTGTCTAGCTAGGGTCAGATTCTGTTGTCTTTGATATGGCAAAAGAACAACACATTAATCACAGAGAGTTTTGGAGTCTTCTGAGTTACTCTGTAAATTACAGTGTCAGGAATGCTATATTATGATGTCTATTTAAAGACAAGTTTTCCGCTTATTTGATTTGTCGGAATTTAAAAGTATAAAACACTTTGCAAAGATTTTCAACATCTATCTGAAGGATCAACTGTGGTACTGCTTAAAGACCAATGGTAGATTTCCGTCTTTCCAAGAATTTGCTTGTAGGGCAGGAAGTTTAGGAATCAGAAAATCATTGATAAAAAGGAAAAATCGACGGAAGTAACTGAACAGCATCAAGGCACTGAAATGTAATTGACAAACTGCTGCGAGTGACTAAAGCTCAAACTTCGGCGGGGATTAGTCATTCGGCTGGAAGAGTGTTTATTTTCAAGAGAGCACAAAACAATTTGCCTGGTGTGCCTTCCCCGTAGGTGTTTCTCAGGAAGTGCCAGTGAGTCATTTGTCTCCAGCTACAACCCCAGCTCCACCTTGAGAGGAGGCAGAAGCTCTTCCCCGGCTCTGACTGCAAAGAGAGAACCTGCTGTGCTTTTGTGTGGAAGACAACAAGCCTGGTGCGGTGGATTGCGGTAGGTGACAAATAAAACAAGGCTAAATAAATCACCTGTACTTATTTCACAACTTCAACAACTGGTGTGATTTCTGGTCAGTGTGGGAAACTCAATGCAGTGTGCCCTGTCTTCAGTTTTTAATCTTTTTTTATTTCTTCTTTGATTTTCTACAACTAAAATTTTGTAAAGATAATACATTTCACCTGTGTTTAGGGGACTATATTAGAGAGAATAATCTCTCCTGGTACCAAGGCTATTAATCCAAAACAAGCTCATCTAGTTACTAGTTGCAACTCATGTGTGTCTACTGGATGATAAATAAGTAATTTGTGTGTGTTTTAATTGTATATTGTTTCTGCAAGGTGGTACGGAGAGTATACCAAAGCGTGGGATAAATCAGAACTTCAGCAAACCCTCCAATTGTAGGTGACAAAAGCGATTGATGGTCGCTGTCAGTGGCTTCTAGTTTGTACCCAGTGGCAAAGTGCAATTGTCGGATGAGCTAAATGACAATTAATCTGTCCATTGGGAAGTGCTCAGCTAGATTCCTTTACCCACTGATTGACTGCAAATCACTGGCTTCTTAATCAAAACACTAATGAATATATCAAGATGTAGAAGTGGAATGGTTTCCTGTATTTTTATGTGTATTGTTTAATGTGGGTTTACATACATCTGTGGAAATGCATACTGATCTATAGAGATGTAAAACAAACATCACTCCTGTAGCAAAAACATAAAAACTTGTGCCGTAGTTTAAGACTCAATGATGGATGGTTGCAAAAAACAAACATCCCTTTATCTTTATGGAAAATAGGCAATGTCCTCTTCAACTACAACATATCTACAGTTAGGTCCATAAAAATTTGAACAGTGACACAACTGTCATCGTTTTGGCTCTGTATGCCACCACAATGGATTTGAAAGGAAACAAATCAAGATGTGCTTTAAGTGTAGACTTTCATCTCTAATTTGAGGGTAGTTACATCCAAATTGGGTGAACGGTGTAGGAATTACAGCCATTTTTATATGTGGTCCCCCCAATATTAGGTGTCAAAAGTAATTGGACAATTGGCTGCTCAGCTGTCTCAGCTGTTCCATGGCCCTGTGTGTGCTGTTCCTTCATTATTTCAGTTACAGGTAAGCAGATAAAAGGTCTAGATTTGATTTCAAGTGTGGCATTTGCATTTGGAATCTGTTGCTGTTAACCCTCAATTTGAAGTTCAAAGAGCTGCCACTGCGAGAGCAGCAAGCCATCATTAGGCTGAGAAATCAAAACAAGCCAATCAGAGAGATAGCAAAAACTTTAGGTGTGGCCAAATCAACTATTTGGTTAAAAAGAAAGAACGGACTGGTGAGTTCAGGAACACCAAAAGGCCCGGAAGACCACTAACAACAACTTTCCCTGGTGAAGAAAAACCCCTTCACAACAGTTGGCCAGATCAAGAACACCCTCCAGGAGGTAGGCGAATCTGTGTCAAAGTCAACAATCAAGAGAAGACTTCACCAGAGTAAATACAGAGGGTTTACCACAAGATAGAAACAGGAAACAGGAAGAGCAGATTAGAGTTTCACAAAAAACATCTAATGAACCTATACAGTTCTGGAACAACATCCTATGGACAGATGAGACAAAGATCAACTTGTACCAGAATGATGGGAATAGAAGAGTATGGAGAAGCGAAGGAACTGCTCATGATCCAAAGCATACCACCTCATCTGTGAAGCATGTTATGGCATGGGCATGTATGGCTGCCAAAGGAACTGGTTCCCTTGTATTTATTGATGATGTGACTGCTGACAAAAGCAGCAGGATGAATTCTGAAGTGTTTAGGGTTATATTATCTGCTCAGATTCAGCCAAATGCTTAAAATCTCATTGGACGGCGCTTCACAGTGCAGATGGACAATGACCCGAAGCATACTGTGAAAGCAACCCAATACTTTTTTAAGGTGAAGAAGTGGAATGTTCTGCAATGGCCAAGTCAATCACCTGACCTGAATCCAATTGAGCAGCGTTTCACTTGCTGAAGGCAAAACTGAAGACAACACTCCCCAAGAACAAGCAGGAACTAAAGACAGCTGTAGTCCAGGCCTGGCAGACATCACCAGGGAAGAAACCCAGAATCTGGTGATGTCTATGGGTTCCAGACTTCAGGCAGTCATTGACTGCAAAGGATTTGCAACCAAGTACTGAAACTCACAATTTAATTAATGATTATGTTAGTTTGTCCAAATACTTTTGAGCCCCTAAAATTGGGGGGACCACATATAAAAATGGGTATAATTCCGTTCACCCAATTTGGATGTAACTACCCTCAAATCCATTGTGGTGGCATACAGAGCCAAAATGATGACAATTGTGTCACTGTCCAAATATTTATGGCCCTAACTGTATATTACACAATCAGGTAAAATCTATTGGGACATCGATGCTAATGATAGAATAGTACAAATATTTTCAATCTATATGAGTATGCTATGATATTTTACACAACAATTTGTCTGTAATGCTTAAATCGCTTGTAAACAGATAAGTTAAAGTTTTTAAGCAACTATGGAAACTCAGGTCATTGGCTTCTGTCTGTTCCTGAGCTGTAAGTCTAATGCTTTAATATTAGAACAATAAATACAGCTCCTAAAAACAATTTTGTTCTATTATCTAGGATGTGTGTTTGACATTTGCAAAGTTCTGCCGACGTGCTCTCAAGCTGCCAGTTGAATTTCATAATGTATATATATTTTAAAAGGTTTTGTAAGTGCATGCACACACAGTTGATATGTATTTTGCTTTTAATTAGGCATCCTACAGATGTTTAATTTTCAGACACATGGGTCAATTATTCTCATCAACATCGGCTGGTTAGTCAGCTAATGACGAAGACGGTCCCAGCCCTGAGAAGCTCAAAAGACCAGCAAATAATCGCTTTGAAAAGGTTTGAATAGTGAAAACCACTGTTATTAATTTCCAGATTAACTGTCTGTGCAAAATACTAACGTGAGAAATTAGGCCAAACTGTTACAAAAAAAAACTGGGTTGGGAACAGGATGAACTGGGTCAGACAAACTGCTACTGGTGGACATTCACACATCAGGGTAATTGGATTAAATACACCCATGTTTTAAACAAAGGAGTCTTTGTCCAACGCATCAGAAAGAGCTAAGAAAATGCTAATACATCTCACATGCTAAGGTCATTTCTACAATTACAAATATAGATACATATTGGCCCCTCACTTGGGCCCCGATGGAGACAATAGTGGCTTTTGAGTGTTCAAATTCAATTACATTTGTGAAAGTAGCCAACAAATAAAGGATATCTTCAATGTTAATAAAATATACCACCCTCCCATCACTCAAAAATGTTCTATGCAATTAAACACGCTCAAGTGCTTTCAATCTGTTCCATAACAGTTTTTTATTTGTAAAACCAGTGAGTTCTTTTTTCTCAATTTGAAGAAGAAAAAAAAAAGTGCAGTGTTCCGACTTTTCATTAAGGCCGTAATTGAAAACGACATACTGTGATATAGTGAAAGCATTTTCATTAAGGGCAGTGTGCACGCTTGCCTGCGAATACTAGCCAAATCAGGTTCCTCCGTGTAAAAGCCCTGCCCTCTCCGCTTACCTTTTTGATGATGTTTTCTGGTGGCACGTCTCTCCTTCCCAGAGAATATGGGGCCCACTGGCTTGTGGGAGAAACATCTTCTTGTCCATTATCTAAGATATTGCTCTGCTGGGAAGGGGTCTAGCAACAAAGAAGGGGAAAAACAGAGCTAATGTCACTGTGTTTATTCAAGTGATCTCACGTCACCGCCATTGTGATACATAAACAGACGACACTTAACTAGCACTTCTCAGACCTGGTGTGCCGGTGGACAGACTTTAATTACTATTTTGTCAAGCTGTGTCTCTGTAACTAAACATTTTGTGGAAAGAAAAATGAAAACAACATCTGTGCAGAAAAGAAAGTCCAATAAAAGCAAAGGAACCAAATATCTAGGCAGCCTCTGTGCAGTTGCGGTGTTTTGTTTTTCCTCACCTCAAAGTCACAGCAAAACAGACTGTTTCAACATTAGATAACTTAGTAGATAAGGTGTTGTACTATCAATCAAAAAACCCAGTTACAGTAAGGACAGTGCTTATTGTTAAGGTTACAAAAAAGTCTATAAATAAAGATGCACAGTGATATGTAAAGAAGAACAGTACCTTTAATAATCTGAACACTGGAAAATTGCAGAAAAGAGGTAATGCATTTAGTGGAGAACAAACAGATTACAGAAACAAAAAAAACCTTCATAAAGCATTTTAACACCTCTGACAACAGCTTTTTACATATTATGTAAAATATGTAACTTAATTTACATATTATGAGTCAGATCCTGAAACTCTGCATAATAATAATAATAATAATAATAATAATCTAAGTATTTTATGCATGTAAGGAACAACTGTTTCCAGAGATAGGTTTTTTCATTTTTATATTGTTTGCAACGAACTAGAGAGTGTTGTGGTTTTAGCCATTGGGCTGAGATTCACAAGATAGCATTTGATTAGTCAATTTACGTCACAGCAAGCATTCAAATTTCGTATTGATTCCAGATGGCTTCATTGTCCTTTTCTTCTGTGCAAGAAACAGCATTTGCCAGCTTATTACATTTGTAATTGTTATAATTTTGAATGTGTTCCCATGAAATGAGAATTCAGTTTACAATCAGAATAAAATGAGAAAAACAAAACCACTAATTAATAGGTTTACAGTGTGAGGTTGAAAAGAGAACAGGACATTGGTATGTGTTGTTGGCCACCAAAATATTCATGTGTTTTTGTATCAAGATGACTTTCTTTTTCATGGTTAGGTTGCTAACATGTTGATCTTAATTAAATGTCAGTTTTCCCTCCTGCAAACGAATACATTCTTCAAACATGAAGGAAGTTCATGAAGGCACTTTGAAGGGTTTGAAAAAAACAGAATGGAAGATGCGATCTCCATGTTATATACATTTCCTATTAGATTAATGCGCTGTGCTCTCTCTCTAGTTTGCTTCTTACTTATTGCAAATATTCTCTCATGTTTTCACTGCGCGTCTCTGTTGCAGTTTCCATTAAGGATACTATTTTTCATGCATAAAAAGTAGCATCTGAAAAAAACTGGCGAACAAATGTCTGGATGCATAGCTTTTACACATAGCTGAGAAGTCCATCGGTGAAGGATGGCTTCAGCTCGTACAACACTCAATCTTCTTTGTCAGTCTGGAGAAAACATTTTTCTTAATTTGTTTGTCAGTGGCTTTACCATGTACAATTTCTAAAGTCATTTATTTTATTGGAGTTGTCGCCAAATAAAAACAATGATTCATGTAAAACACACATAGTAAGATACTCAGCAAGTAAATCCTGGGATTAAGGCAATATTCACAGGGATGTACAATAATGCTTTAAAATAAAGATGCAAACACAGCTATTGTACAGTTCAGATGGAAGACAGGAATATTTATGCTTATTTTTCACCATTGTGTTTGGCTATATTTCTAATGTCATTGAGTGAAAACAAGTAAAATATCCAGCTTTTAATTCCAAAAATCAATGCGTAGAAAGAAAATAAAAGAAACTGAAGGCACAGGAACACAAAAAACGAAAAAGTAAAGTGAGACAATGCAAAGCAACATTAAGTTTGTGTTGTTTTGGTTTGAATATCTACACATAAACAATATATAAACAGGTGATGCACATCCCCCCAAAATTCAGAAAGCTGTTCTGACTTAAAAAAAAAAAAAAACGAGGAACGGAAATTAAAGCACACCGCTGCGCATCTCTTCTTCCTCCAGCTACCCATTACTATTACAACGGGACCATACAGAGCGCCTCAATCGCACAGATCATCTTCCCTGGGTTTGGGTCCTTCATTTGGTATGTATAAACCCTGCATTGAACCGGTACTGGCTTATAAGCTTTCCTATTGCTACACTACACTTAATATTAAAATCAGTGCTGTATTCATGATTATAATCCATCAGGACGTTGGGAGCTTAAGAGCTAACATTTTCATTTATTTCTTTACAGGTTTTCCTCATTGTTGTAAACTCAGGATTTAAGACAGGATTTTGGTTATTTAGACAGTGGTACGTCTTGCTTTCCTATCTTAAAATCTTTCACAGTTATGTTATTATGTTTCAGTCATGGCCTTTGTCAGGCAAAAACGGTGAAATAATTTTCTGCAAAAGTAACATACAAGCCCAAGTTTTAAAGGAAGAGTCTCCTGCTGATGAAATTGAGTGTCTAACTGACAAACTTAATCAATTGGATTTAAAATATAATTCTCTTATTTTTTCCCCTGAAGAAAATGTACTCTACGATATATTCAACTCATAACTCAAGTCTATTTTTGACCACCCCTTGCTGCTATTCTAACTCTAAAATGCTGGAGAGCTTTATATGTTCCTCTTCTGGCAACACACCATCTTCTCCAAACTGTGTAAGCTCTGTGTCAATCCCTCCAGGTAACGATCAAGTGCCCTCTTTGACAGCCCTCACGCTGCTACAGAAGCTATATCCAGAAATAGACCAGGATGGTGGTGTCTTTAAAATAGGACAGGAGCAGCGGATGGGTAGAAATAAAGTATTGCAGTTTATAAATAGACATATTCAGGGTTCCTTTTTTTTCAGATGGACAAAAGGAGCTCTGAAAAAGAAGGCAGCCAATATCCACTCAGGAACTCCAAGTGTATGAGATCCATAAACACTGTTATCTATCCCCCTTGACATCTAGGTGATTCTCTCATTTTCTCTTCCCCACAACTCATTAAAAAGTGGGTGAATCTCCTCCCTGGGACACTCACTTCAAACTGAAGTTCAAATCATTATATTATTTCAATACTGTGTCAGCTAGAATTCACTTCGTTGATCAGCAATGATGTTGGGATATATTTCTATATCCGCAAGTTGACATCTGAAAGGAAAACGTCTCAAATCCCACTTTTGTTTGTAGATATTAGGTGTTGTTTTCAATGCAAATAGGATTATTGGGCTGTCATGTCTATAACAAATAGAAAAGTAGCCCCAAGTAGGTCAAATACACTCGAATATTGGTCATATAAAATACAATAAAAAGTCTGAAATTAAGCAGCCTGTGCACCACCACATATATTGTTTGTCTAGTCTGGAAGTTGTTGTTGCATTCAGTGTAATACTCACATGATGAGGAGGTAGCCAGTGCTTCCTTTGGTGTTCATGCTTTAAGTTATTGTAAAAGTTTAAAGTCATGCTTCTGCGTGCATGCGCTGCAGAATACCGTCCCGAACACAGCATGCCGAAGTTAACTGTGTTGTGATTAAGGACAGCGTTCTGATTGAAGGAGGAAACAATCATGTGACACGAATGAATGAGTGACCTGGACAGAATGTTTAAAAGCAGCTGCTCTGGTACATCAGATTACCGCTCTTTCACACACACACACACACACACACACACACACACTGCATAGCTACAACATACATCATGAGAAATAGCTAGGCACATGTAACAAGAACAATACAACAAGGATTTTAACAGTTGCAAACAGTAACAAAATAATAATAATAATAACATTAATAATAGCAATGATAATAAAGAATATTACAATAATTATAAAAATGCTTCATTGACAAAGATACTCAATCCTTACCAGTATCACATCTGTCTCTTTTTGGAGTTTTAAATGATATTTTTGTATTTTAGAGCCAAAAGCATGAGGAAGCAGGTGCATATAAAAAATAAGAAGCAAGCTTAACAGATGCTTACAAGGTGACATTCATGCAGGAGGCCTCCTTAATCATCAACGCCTGTGTGGGTAAGTAAAACTATCCAATTCCTGGGGTAGAAATTATTCTAATGCAAACTTTACAGTCTTAATTAAAATGCAAACAAAAACAGTAATTTAACTCTTAATGAACACCAAAGAGGGCCCTTGTTTGAGGAGAGAAGGGAGAAGACACTTACTCGGTCTAATCTTTTTGCTTCTATATGTCTGAGCAGCTGCTGCCTCCAGTCCACGGGCATTTTCGAGGAGCTGTCATCTACTTTTATTGGCATGGGGCGCATCTTCATGTCGCTGTCGGTGTTCTTCTCCGTGCAGGTGCTGAGGTTGTAATCAGAGGGCACTTTCTCCAGCAGGGCAGCCATGGTAGGCCGAGCGGACACTGGCCGAGCCTGGGAGGCCCCGTAGCTCTCTGTGCTGTAACTCCTGGCCGACAGGGGTCGCCTCTGCGTCAGGTTCTTTGCCGGGAAACCCGTGGCAGGCTTTTTTGGCTCCTGGTACGAGGAGTACTCGTCCTCGTACCGCCCGTTCCGTTTGTGGAACTGGGATTCGGCCAGGCTGTTCTGGTGTTCCAGCATGCCTTTGAAGTGCGTCCGGTTGTAGCGCTCACTGAGAGGAAGCTCCTGAGCCTCCGCCACCCTCCGGAAGAGGGCCATCTCTGTGGAGCTGACCAGCGAGTCAGCCCTCCGGAGGAAGCCTGGCCGGGACCTCTGGCTGGGGAATGGCTGGCTGATGGTGTCCTCGTTGACAGAAGGCTGAGAGAAGGAGAACAGCTGCTCCATGGGCGGATAACCCCGTGGGTATCCCCTGGGACTCACCAGTTCCTTGGGAATGTTCTTGCTTTGCTGACTGATGTACTCTGGGTTGTTTGGGAAAGGAGGAGGTACCCTCCTCTCAGGCTTCACCACCTCCACAGCCCCCTGTGGGTTGAAGCTTTGGTCAAAGTGGTAAACCTTCTTGGGGATCGAAGACTTATGCTGCTGGCTGCTCTTGCCGGTGCCGTAGCCATCCAAGTCATCGTCCAGCATGGGAGCCGACTGGCTGCGGGACATGCTTTGCTCGGGGGGCAGCGATAGCTCCTGCTTGTCCAGGCTGCCTTGGTTTTCCGTACTCGAGCTGTAGTTCTCCAGCGGGATGCTGTAGACCTTGTAGGACCCGATATCGATCTCGTCGATGCTCTGCGACTTTTTGAACTTAGCCTTCACTTCTTTCATCATGGGGGACAGCCTTTCTGTGCTTTTGCTGATGACCATGGCTCCCTTGGTGGGGTCTTGCCTGCAGTGGACGTGCGTGAAGATGTTGGAGTGGCTCCTCCCCGTCCCCGAATCCCGGGAATCGAGGAAGCCCCAGGCGCCAGTGGAAGGGAAAGTGCCCGGCAGCTCACTCAACTCTTGCTCAAACTCCTTCCGGTCTGGAGCAGGGCTGCTGGCGGGGGTGATCTCTAACTTGGAAGGGAAAGCTGTCCTATCTTCAAAGGGGCTAGGGGTCCTTGTCCAGTTCTGCCAAGGGTTAGGGGGAGGCACTTCAGTTTCGGGTGTATTTCGGACACTGTGAAACGAGTGGGGGGACTGCTCTAGCTCTAAGGGGACTCCCACTATTCTCTCCTGCCTAATGAGGGGCCTGCGTCCGTGAGCAGAAGAGCTTCTGGGTTTAGAACCAAGCATGGGGTTGGTGCTGGGGTTCTCCATGGGCGGTTCCTCAGCCACGAAGCCCGTGTTGTCGTAGTGGGTGCTGTCTTTCCAGCTGTCGAAGGTGTCGCTGAGGGGGCGCCTCTCGTTTCGCTGCTGCAACGTGCTGGAAGGGGGTGTTTCTCTCTGGCTCAGCAGCGGCTTTGTCTCGATGGGCTGGGGGAATGACTGGGCAAGCCTGCAGAGAACAGCAAGAGAGCTTTCACACAGGCTATTGCTGGCAAAACTCACTGAATAGTATAATTTTACCCGAGGTTAACTTTTTTGGGAGGGACTTTTTATTTTCGCGGATTCTTTTCTCAACTCCTGTGGGGGCTGCAATCAGTCATATCTTTCAAAATGTCATGCTGAGCTTTCTGCATGAGAAAACCAAATAAAAAAAAAAAAAAAAAAATATATATATATATATATATATATATATATATATATATATATATGAACAAGTTTGTTATTTAGAAATTATACTTCAGTCTTCATATTGCAGGATTTTGCTTTTCAGAGAAATTTAATTTTTGTATGGTCATATTTGCCTGGAGGAAATTGCTTTACACATCTGTTGGGATTCTGATAGCACTAAAGCAGCTCATCTTACACCTGGCAATATAAAGCCTAATAAAGAAGAGTGAATAGAGTTTTTTTATATGCCTTTCAAATAACTGATGATAATTTATTTGGAATAAATCAAACATTAATTTGAAGACAGCTTTCGGATGACAGATACGCCATTAAAAGAATGTCGACCAGGGACAAAGAAAAAAGGAAAATGTATTTGAAGTTTGCAGCTGAATAACCTTTTGCTGGTGGAATTCATGTTGCATGATAAGACAATTGTAGTGTATGTGGCATCCATATGACCTTCACTTTAAAAAGCACCACTCAGGAAGCAGCAGAGATTTGGAAGAGTTTCTTTTGTGTCAGACACATGCAAATGTATGTTAATGAGGGATTAAAGCTACGGCGGACAGCATTTTCCTAACAGAACCGTGTGTGACAGCTTGCTGTCCACTTCGTCTCAACGATCAACATGCGGGAATGGTAAGATTTCCAGTTTTTCGACATGAGATCCGTGTGAATCATGCATGCGGCCTACGAGAAATGAAGACTGAAACATCAGCACTATCAGGAGTCTGCATGTTCAGGCTGTTAGCTGTTTCATCTGCACCAAATCCCCTGATTGATGTGATAGATGGACTGTAGGCTAGTACAGGCTTTGCAGTGCGAATAACTGTGGATGGCTGTGACAGCATACACATCAAAGCACGTGTGCCTTGTCTCATCCCTCCCGATGAGCAGCACGGAAGTCATAGCAGTGAGCCCAGTTTAGAAAGTACCGCTGGAATAATAGATTCATAAATAAATAAAACTAATGGTAATTCAATTGCACATTACAGAGCATTACACATTCTCAGATGAAGAGTACTGAGGTGTTAATTTGTTGACGTTAAGCTTTTATTTGTAGCAACAGAAATTAAATTTGACTTACAAAACCACCCTGGCGAAACGACCACATTGCATCTCCTACTCTAGAGATCATTTTAAAATATAACAAAGTTAACAGACCTTTGGACAGAGTATTTTTAGAGAGCCACACAAGCAAATGAGAGGTCTGCATGCTGAAATGACAGAATTTTCACTATGTAAAAGAGATCTTGATATATTTATAAAAATATCATCATCATCATCATCATCAATCCACTGTTGGGTGAAGGCCTTCCCAAGATATTTCCACTTCAATAGCTTCCCATCTTTTAAAATAAAAGATCTGACCAAGTGGAACCCATACCGGTTTGTCCAGTGAGTAGGAGGGGCCCCATCTTTGGTGACAGGTTGCAGGGCCCCAACGTTGCCAGGGGGGTTTGAGGAGCCTGAGGAGCCCTGAGAGGGGGAGTAGTCCGAGTAGGTGGCAGAGGAGCCACTGTTATTCAGGCAGTGCATTTTATCTGCGTCCGAATCGTCGGTTGACTCTGAAAAACACAAGGACAAACATGGAAAATACACAAAGAAGCTGCAGTGCTGGTAGTTAAGAATATGTCTGCCTTCACCCCTCAATCACAACATTTATAATGTCCCAGTGCATCCATGGGCTGACATGTTCAAGCAATAAAAGGATAAACTCTCACACAGAAGCTTTTGACACACTCTGTAAGCTTACAATATAAAAGCCACCCAGAACCAGGCCTGTGTCCTAGGGTTAATAAAAAGAACTGGCTTTCCTCTTTTTCACATGTGAAAATGCCAGTTGAGTTGGAGCTTTTCACTGTGCTATTTTGGTCAGCAGTTTGTGGTTTGGGCAATTGGGGCAGTCTATTTTTCTTCGAGACAAGAAGATTGTCCTTACGGAGGCAAATGACACTATTAATAATAAAATACGAACAGGTTTATTACACTGGCAGCCCTCCATTCAACCCATTGTGATTATGGATGCTGTACAGCTCCAATAATTAGGATTTATTCAGGATTTCAGCTGCAGCTGTGATAAAATGTGGAAAATATTAGCATAACAGACATTCTCATCTGTCTACGTGACTGAGGTGTGCACTAGAAAAAGCACTGCTGCACATAATAATAATAATAATAATAATAATAATAATAATAATAATAATTATTATTATTATTATTATTATTATTATTATTATTATTATTATTATCATAATCATAATCTTCAGCAGCAGAAGTAGCATAATGTTTTCTTTCATACTTTAAAATTTAATATACATTTAAGCCACAAGCACAGAAATACAAAAATGCCAATTAATAAAAACAAAAAAACTAAAATCATTTGCTTTATTACTGGAATAATACATTCATAAAACAATTAAACAAATGGTAATTCAATGGAAGGTTACAGAGCATTACACATTCTCTGATGAAGAGTACAGAGGTGTTAATTTGTTGACGTTAAGCTTTTATTTGTGGCAACAGAAATTACATTTGACTTACATAAACAGACTGGTAAAACCATCACATTGCATCTCCTACTCTATAGATCTTTTTAAATTTAATTTTCAAGTTAACAGATGCGTGGCCAGAGTATTTTTAGAGTGCCCCTCGAGGAAATTAAAGGTCTGCATGTTGCAATGACAAATTTCAGTATGTAAAAGTGATGTTGATATATTTATATCATATACAAATATCATCATCATCATCATCATCATCGATCCACTGTTGGATGGAGATGTTTCCACCTCCTTAGATCAATAGCTTCTCATTCTTTTTGTGGTCTGCTTTTAAAGTGGTGTTTTTTCATCTCTTGGGATCCATTCAATAGCCTCCTTTGTCCATCTTTCATCTGTTCTTCCCACTGCCATTTTAACATTTTCACTCTTTGAATGTCACATATTTGTGTTTGTTCTTGGATCCATTCATTTATTTTTCTATCTCTTCTTGTTATTCCAAACATACATCTTTGTGTCGACCTCAGTTATATATATATATATATATATATATATATATATATATATATATATATATATATATCCTACAAGGAAAATATATTTAGTTCCCAAATGTAGCTATCTACAACCTTTATAATAGAAGGAAATATGTTTGTAGGATGTCTCTTGCATGCCTACACTGCAGAGAAACAAATGACATCTTCTGTGATAATATCAAAAGACGACAGAGATTTGTTCCCCCCGGATGCCATTTTCTTGCTTCACATTTCTTTCACTTTTTGTTACCACTGATATCATTACCTCTGAAGTCTTCTGAATATATGGTATGGCTCCAGCAATTGTTTGCCATGCACACAACTCATGGGTTGCCATTACCTTTTGTTGGCTTTTTAACATTTAGGACTGATGTTAAACCAGATTTTCGGCCAAGCACTTAGCACAGTGATGGCAGTGGGCGATGAACCTGTTACATAACCTTCTCATGACATTAAATGGAGTTTGGAGTTTCTAAACTGTATGTCGTCTCTGGTGCTTAATAACACATAACAGAGCCGTGGAAGTGGAATGAAGTGGTTATTAAACTGGATGCCTATTACAACTGAGGGGTAATTTAACTCATGGTCTGATTGCGGGCATATTTAAACCTTTGCATATATGGCTCCTTGATCAGTTACTTATAAGTAATTAGGGGCTCTACCTTTATTGATTCAATTTAATATTTGCAGAATGTATCTATAGAAGGGAACAAAAAACAAGCCAAAACAAATTAAATACATTAATTTGACTAGACATTAGCCCAAGGTATTAGAGTTAATGCTTGTAAAATCTGATTATCTTTCACAGTCAGTAAAACCTTTCAGCCAGGCTGCCTGGGGGTGTCTGAAGCAAAGCACATTGTGCCTGAATGAGTTTTTTTTTTTAATTTAAAGGAAAGATATTACATAATGACGTGCAATTGTTATGTATTAAAGTAGAAATAATTGTAACACATTCCTGAGGGAAATTATGTAATAAATGTTTATAGTACCTGTAGTTTGCAACCTTCAAAACAAAGAAAAATATGTAGTGATGACTTCTTTAAAAGCATTAACAAATCCTTTATTATAAGAAACAGTATTTTCTTAACATTATTAACACAATAGCTTGTTAAAAGGTCATCCCAGAATAGGTAGCCTCTTGTGTATAAAATCCTTACTTCAATTGTTACTGATTTCATACAGAAATCCTTTATGATGATGTATACAGAATTCTTCTTGCTTTCATGGAATAACAAAAAGGATAATTCCATTTCAGACAACCTACACCAGTCTCTTTACAAAACCTTATCGCACACAAACTACACCTCAGACACAAACACAGAATGCATGGGTCTACATTAAACTAGTTATTTGAAAGTGCAAAATCTTTGTAAATAAAACGTTTTTCTTGTTAGTTTTTCATACCTTTCTTGTCTTTGCCCATTAAGACAACCTTTGGCTTGTACAAAGGAGGTTCCACCAATGTGGGGCGCATGTCTGAAATCCGAATGTCGTTTGGGGAGCCACCTAAAGAATCCTGCAGGAAGACAGGGACAACAGGAGCTTGCATGGTTCACTGTTTTTCTTGTTGTTTTTTGCAATAATTTCCAAACACGGACACATGATACAGATTACACAGTTTTGAAAGGGTCCAATTAATAAATACAAACTCATGTTTCTAATTCAGCCCTGGCCTAAAGGAAGCATTTTACTTCAAAAGAAAAAAGGCTTAATAATTTTCTAATTTCCTTTCTTTCTTACTCTTTCTTTCTTTCGTTCATTCTTTCTTCCTCAAGGGAATATGAAACTCTTACCTTTACTAGCTGATATAACTCTCATATTCCCTTAGAAAACAGACACATACATACATACATACATACACACCAATTTGAAAGTCACAGTGTTCATTTCTGTACCATCTTGCATTTAGTAAGAGTCATTCTAAGACCACTGCTGAGATTCCAGAGTGTAAATCTGTATACCAATGCAGTTTAGCACCGTCAATGGACAACATGCATTTAGTGCACTCAAATTCAGACTTATTCAGTCCGTTGCACTGATCTCTGGTTATTAATAGTCTATGGATATAGAGCTAAGTAAATATCAACAAAAGTCTGTTTAGAATTCAACATGAAACAATTTACAAGGCTACAAAAGCAGTGGAGCATAAAATTAAAATTGTAGAATAAAGTCACAGGTATTGGAGATAATAATTTTGCCCCCAAATACTACTAACCTCAGCTGTGGTCAAGTTTTGTATAACACAACTCAAATAAATCATACATCATCAACATATGACACTGACACAACATAAAACACAATCAACACAGATTAACTAAAGGGAATTAAGATTCTGAATATAGCAAGATCGCAATATTCATTCCCTTAATATCAATATTAAAATGTTATGCATCCAGAGCACTCATACATATATTTTAAGCACTCTTTGATTATCTTAGACTGTATCAATTACATTTGTAAATTCATGAATAATTTTCTATTTTGAGGGTTATTAATATAAAACAACAATATAAATGCATCTCTTAAATATAACTATCCAACCAGAAATGGCAGATCGGCTGTGTGGTAATTAATATTAAGTTGAACAGCAAATAGTGGGGTCAAAACATAACATCACCACGTGTTGCTTTAAATGTTTAAGTACATAAGAATATCACGCCAAAGTGGCACGTGCTAATGCATAATAATGTTTGTTTTTGATTCCTCTTTGAGTAGCAGAAACAGCTAGAGCAAATCACTATCAGAAACATGGCATTGTTCGAGAAGTGAGCTGTTTCTGAATGAGTGTTCAGCAGTGAATGGATCCTGGAAGCTTAATTTGGGAATAAGTGCCGTGGCTATCAAAAGAATCTGCTGTCTGACAAGTTGAGAATTAAAATGAACAAGCTCAGCAGGTTTTGATTTCCCATAAGGGTGATTTATGTTGCCTGAAAAACACCAGGGTCAGAATCAACATAATTCTACTAACATATCAGAATGCTGATACAATAATGCTTTTTCTTTCTTTCTTTCTTTCTTTCTTTCTTTCTTTCTTTCTTTCTTTCTTGCCTGCTTACAAAACAGATACCTGCTGTGTGCTCTTTCAAAAACAGACAAGCAGGAAGAAAGTCTCCAAACAAACACTTCACAAAAGACAGCAACATCTCACAGGGGTTCAGGCTATTAACTCACGCTTGTTGGGTGTATCGACTCTCTGTTCTAAAAGACTGCTACTGCAGTGTTATTCCCTTGTATATTTAATAAAGTAAAATGCACTTCGGTTGGAAAGACTTACACAGAGTCCACAGCCAAGATTAGTGGGGTGGAAATCTGGAAACCCGAGCATGTGTTTAATGTGATCATAACCTATAACAAAAATTGCAGAGGGAAATTGAGTTTTCCCAGGTTCTAGGTCTTTCCAGTTTGGCTATTGAGGTCCTCATGAATGATAGCCAGGTAAGTATTAATTAGGAAATTCTGAGGAACTTCAAATCTTTTAACTGGTTTGGTGGACTTATTCAATTGGAATAACAAATTTGCAAGAAGGAGATTTAGATCCCAAAGTCCCAAAGGTCCTGGTTTACAGTGGGGGAAAAAAGTATTTGATCCCCTGCTGAGTTTGTACGTTTGCCCACTGACAAAGAAATGATCACTCTATAATTTTAATGGTAGGTGTATTTTAGCAGTGAGAGACAGAATAACAACAAAAAAATCCAGAAAAATGCATTTCAAAAAAGTTATAAATTGATTTGCATGTTAATGAGGGAAATAAGTATTTGACCCCTTCGACTTAGTACTTGGTGGCAAAACCCTTGTTGGCAATCACAGAGGTCAGACGTTTCTTGTAGTTGGCCACCAGGTTTGCACACATCTCAGGAGGGATTTTGTCCCACTCCTCTTTGCAGATCCTCTCCAAGTCATTAAGGTTTCGAGGCTGACGTTTGGCAACTCGAACCTTCAGCTCCCTCCACAGATTTTCTATGGGATTAAGGTCTGGAGACTGGCTAGGCCACTCCAGGACCTTAATGTGCTTCTTCTTGAGCCACTCCTTTGTTGCCTTGGCTGTGTGTTTTGGGTCATTGTCATGCTGGAATACCCATCCACGACCCATTTTCAATGCCCTGGCTGCGGGAAGGAGGTTCTCACCCAAGATTTGACGGTACATGGCCCCGTCCATCGTCCCTTTGATGCGGTGCATTTGTCCTGTCCCCTTAGCAGAAAAACACCCCCAAAGCATAATGTTTCCACCTCCATGTTTGGCGGTGGGGATGGTGTTCTTGGGGTCATTCCTCCTCCTCCAAACATGGCAAGTTGAGTTGATGCCAAAGAGCTCGATTTTGGTCTCATCTGACCACAACACTTTCACCCAGTTCTCCTCTGAATCATTCAGATGTTCATTGGCAAACTTCAGACGGGCCTGTACATGTGCTTCCTTGAGCAGGGGGACTTTGCGGGCGCTGCAGGATTTCAGTCCTTCACAGCGTAGTGTGTTACCAATTGTTTTCTTGGTGACTGTGGTTTTGGTCTTGGCCATGGTGGAGAGTTTGGAATCTGATTGATTGATTGCTTCTGTGGACAGGTGTCT
Source organism: Amia ocellicauda (assembly GCF_036373705.1). Taxonomy (NCBI): domain Eukaryota; kingdom Metazoa; phylum Chordata; class Actinopteri; order Amiiformes; family Amiidae; genus Amia; species Amia ocellicauda. The sequence goes on along the minus strand of NC_089868.1, from coordinate 9,379,900 downwards.
TTTATACAGGTAACAAGATGAGATTAGGAGCACTCTCTTAAAGGGAGTGCTCCTAATCTCAGCTCGTTACCTGTATAAAAGACACCTGGGAGCCAGAAATCTTGCTGATTGATAGGGGATCAAATACTTATTTCACTCATTAATATGCAAATTAATTTATAACTTTTTTGAAATGCGTTTTTCTGGATTTTTTTTTGTTATTCTGTCTCTCACTGTTAACACGTACCATTAAAATTATAGACTGATCATTTCTTTGTCAGTGGGCAAACGTACAAAATCAGCAGGGGATCAAATACTTTTTTTCCTCACTGTTTAAGCTGTTGCGAGTTCAATCATTTATGTTTGAGGAGTCCCACGCCATAATAGCTTTCCTCATTTCTATGACTACAACAAAATCAATCCTTCGAGCGCTTACACTGAAATTCGTACAAGGGAAACCTGACATAACCGTAAGCAAACAGCAATGAAAACGCCATGCAGCATACTACAAGCACTGTTACACACGGCTGCCAAGCTGGTTTAGGCAAAATTACCGTAAGCATGCCCACTTCAAGCAATTTTCGCAAATGGTCTGAATTTTCCTGCTGAAGAGGAGAGAAAAAAAAGGCAGGCACTCAATTTAAAGAAACAGACTGTCGAGTAAAAAAAAGGTTTTAGGATCCTCTGAATAGCAATTTCAAATGGCACCAAAAAATAAAGTTACTTTCAGGAAGATCTCTTTGAGACAGAGAAACTGGGCGAGGTTACCTGGCTGACAGTGGGGTGTATCATGACAAAATACAAATCAGCATCATAAATACACTGTGGAACAAGGTGTGATATTATTTTCACTCACTGTTAGTATATTAAACCTAATTTGGATCAATATCTAACAATATTTTTTTTAGTGTCTCCATTTTCCATCTGCTTTGGCTAAAATCTAGAGGTAGATAAAAAGTAAAACAATGTACAGAACAATGATCCCCAAGTATACTGCATTGACCATTCATTGCTATGAGTGACCAAGTAGAAAGACAGCAACCCTTAAGTGGAATTTTACTGTAATTAGAACAAAAGAGAAAAAAATGAAATATAGTGAGTGGAAACATTGGCGTCACTCATAAATTTGAAGGCTTTCTCATGGGTTAGAAACGGGTTGAGAAAAAGACAACCCAAGGACGTGTGGGGAAGTCTGATCTCTGACTTACTATGAGGCAGAAACAGGAAGCTGTAAGGGACAAAGTCGTATTCTCTGGCTGTTGCAGCTTGGGGACGACGCGATGTAAAGAAATCTGAGCAAAACAAAACAAAACAAAAAATGGAAAGGAGTTTCGTGGTTTAGAAAACAAAATGATATCATGATCTCAGAAAGCATGGACATGACACCCCCAGCTCTCTGTCTGCCCTCTTAATGTGCATTTGTGTGTGGAAGCAGCATGAGGTAATCCCAGGTATGAGCAGACGTTGGGATGGCGGATCGGATCGGGAGTGAATGCTGAGTATAGTTATGCAAAGCTGAGCAGCTCCTTCCCATAGGCAGGGGGACAGCACTTGTGTCTTATGCTTGTTTAATGCATCAAAGTCAGTAGTCCTGGGGATTTGAGGTTGAAATCTACACTAATATCTCCAGAAAGCTGCTGAAGACTAACCCCCGGCCTAGTTGAAGGCAGGAGTCTGGGGAATATTTAACAGAAAAATCATTCACAGAGGCCCCTTCACTCTTAGATGAGCTGCTCTTAGCTACCAAAAGCAAACTTTAGTTTAACCAGTTACCACATCTTTTACCACATTAATAGCGTTTCTTTTAAGGTAAGCTTAATAAGGAATTTGTTTAGGTTAGTTTAATACTCACAAATTATTTTCCACCCTGCTTCGTTTACTACTAATTGAAGAACAAACCAAACTGGTCAAACTGCCAGGGCATATCAATATACATGTCTAGACTGTGTAGTAATTGTTTAAGAATGGTGTCAGTTAAGACCATTTACCATTGAGCCCCTTGGAACAAGAAAAAAGACCTGAATAGGACTGACATGATTGAAGAAAATCATATTCAATCTTTCTAAGCGAGAATACACGACCAATGACGCAAAACTTGTATTTGTTTTAAATGGCCTGCTCGTTTGAGGGTTGGTATATTTTAACCCTGCCACACTTTTATGTTTTAAAAGGCTCATCACAGGAAATAACATGTTTGATAAATATTCTTTAACAGTATATTAATTTTGACTCCTTAAACAAGATGTTTTAGGCCACTCTAGCCTTCCTTAGCGAGCCCCATAGTTCTCAGAAAAACAAACACTGAAGACACACAGATGCACCGTAAGAGGAATCCTTCGTACATAAAATTGTTTTAAAAGGTGGCGATATATGTTTAAATGTCCGAAAACTGATGTTAGACAGACAAAAGCTACGCTGAACACTTGACAAGCAATTCTTTGAACCATGTGATTTCTCTTGCACGTCTTCCTCTGAGAATTTAGACATTTATAAAAAGCACATCAGCTCTAGCTTTTGTTTACGGAATCGGGCAGTTTTAGTACTAGAGATTTAAAAGAGATCCGACAGAAAAAACTGACTAAAGCAAAAGACGCAATACACAATTCACTAACATGACTCAACAGCCCGACAATCAAACCACTCAGGTACTTGTGAGGAGAAAACAGTGTTAGATCTCTAGAGCTCTATAATAACGCTCTTGTTTTCCTTTTTAGCACCAGGTGAAGAGGTGTAATTAAAATAATTAGCGTACATCCTATTCCCATTTTCACATCGGCTTCTATGAGTCAGCTTCAACTGAAAAAGCTCTGAAAAAATGTGCCGTGCCACAAAATGTTACAAGTTTATACATCTAGTTTCAAACACTCCCTTCCTCTGTGATTGAGATTCGAAATAGTGGGCTTTATTTGTCCGTCTTTCTTGCTTTCATCTTCTAAGATCGAAATATAAACCAAATCAAAACTTGACCTACGGGGAATTGCCAGTCACAAAATGACCCAGTCGCAGTTTGTTTGCCTCTTTCTACTACTTGTAAATTGAAATGTATTTGGGTTCAAGTTTGTAATTTGTGATTGGCAGGGAGGTCAAAGATTTGATCTGGTCAAGGCTCAAGTCATCAAGGCAGGGAAATCTGAGTGGACAATGACAAACATTCAATACGCGTTCGACTGTGCCAAGTTAAAACTGCAGACCATGCCAAACAATGCCATACGCCACGGACAGATAAAAGCTAGAAATACATCCTTAAAATTACCTTGATAACAAACTACAATAACAATATCGCCCATGATGAGAAAAACAGCATGAAAAGTTTATCAATCAGAGCATTAAAGAAGATCATATCAATTGCTAAAATTGGTTTCTTCTACTTTTTTGAATGAGGTCTACTGTTTTTTGTGGTATATTCAGTGCGGAACAGGAACAGACACAGATTAAATTAGATGAAACAAAGAAATAACACCCCTTGAAACCTGTACCATATTTCACAGCCTTTTTATAAGCAGAAGAATGACATACAGACATAAAAACATAAAAACATAAGACAACTTAAATTCTCTGTTATAATTTGGATGAATACAGTTCCCTTTTTGCAATTAAACACTTGGGCTAAATTATAAATTCAGGTTGAAGTTAAGGAGGCCTTAAATTAAGAAAAGGGGTATCACTTAAATAGAAATATATACACATTGACGGCAAGTGTAGGACATGCCACTCCACTTCATTATGTCATTTGTACAAAAAACATCATATGTAATCTGCATAGTTTCTTTTTCAACTACATAAAAGAGCGCTACTTCTGTAGAAATTCACGGGAACAGTCAGACTATGAGCGGATGGGGAAAAAGATGTTTCATCTCCTTCCTGGCAGATACAAAAATGCAACTGTACCTCTGAGCTCTCTGTCAGCTCCTCCTTCTCCTTGCGCTTTGGGATGTCCATTGCTGAATTGTGCATGGCGCTCTGCTCAGTCATCTGTGTTTTCTGGAAGTCTTTGGCTTCTCGATCTGTAACCTGCTGTGAAGCACACGTTCATCAGCTGCTATGCAGGTCTTTCACCACGAGCCAGTCAGAAACGCTGGGTGTTGTACATAGTGCTCAGACTACCAGTGTCCAGATTTCACTCCCTGTCTGGTACCACTTACAAACTCACCCTGCTCTCATGAGTTCAAACACACGTCTCCCCAGAGACCAGTCATCCATATGGTGGGTTGATGATCAATGCATGCACAATTGAATGCAAAACAACAAACTGTTCACTTGCTTCAAATGTAAGCTGTATTACATTTGTGTATCATTATATTCTAGTACGCTATGGACCAAAATAGCTCAGAACCTTGTATTGCAAATGCACAAAGGGTACCACTGTCTGCTGGATTAAAACTTGGTGCTCCTGTCACAAAATATTTGCGTCACCTGCAGATGAAAGTGCATCAGATTGGCGAGAGGAGCTGGGAAATTCACAATAATGGCTGCAGTCTTTCCACGTTCACGTCCTCGCTTTAAAATCGGCCGCTGTTTTCTTATTTGTGAAGGGTCATATGCATTATTAGTGGAGAGAGATAAACTGGAGCTCCTGGCGGACAAATTACAGCCGCCTTGGAAAGAGAGCAATTCACAGCTGTGTCAGAAATAAGAAGCAATCACATACTCAGCACTGTGCTTTGTTGTGCCGAAATTGACAGAGAATTAAGCCCATGAAAGGCGTAGTACTTGGGTCCTGTATGTTCTTGACTATGCAATGCATTAGTTACTTTTTAAATACATACAACAAATCATCTCTTTTGCGGGACCAATAGCAGCTCTATGATTAATTTACTACACAGAAGAGGGAAGAAACCATTTAGCCAAGGGCAACAGGTTTTCATTTAAAGCCATGTAATCTTCAGAAAAGCAGAATGAAACACTGTATTTTGTGTTATCCTTCGAGTGATTTGCCTTCTGCTGTCTTAAAGCAATAACACAGTTTTCCACAGAGACCAAAACCCATACTACAATGTATTTGTTATTATTATTTCTGGTGTTTTAACTGGGGATATGATAAACACTTTACTGTTAATGTTACAATGCTTGAAAGATAAAGATATACATTTTTAAATCTACAGTCAAGCCTAAATGCTACTTTACAGATGGCAATGCCCATATTTAATATTTTTAAGATGAAGAGTCTGCACTTAAGGTACTATTTAATGGCTAGAAAGTAGTACATCATACAGTAGCTCTCAAAAGTATTCACCCCCTTTGGACTTTTCCACATTCTATTGTGTTACAACATGGAATCAGAATGGATTTAATCAAGAGTTTTTGCCACCGATCAACACAGAAAATGTCCATAATGTCAAAGTGACACATATAATCTGCAAATTATTCAAAATTAATTACAAATACAAAACAGAAAATAATTGAAGGGGCACAAATTCATTTTAGGTGTGGAACCACAAATTTCCCGGTGTTCATAGATTTTGGCAAGTTTTAAATGTGCTTTAAAATGCCCCCGTTCTTTGGCCGTGGCTCAGCGGTTACCTCGACTGTTACCTCCTTTGTTGCGATGGGCCACTTGTGCTCGTACTTGTCCTTGCCGTGGTGCTCCATGTTGGTGCCCGAGCTGCATTTCTCTGTGCTCAGCGCGTGGGTGGTCTTGCCCACTAGGTTTTGCACAGACTTCACCATGTTTTTCAAGTCTTCTGGGTAAGGGGTGGGGTAACGCTTCAGGTTGATTTCAACCTAGCGGGGAAGTGGAAGAATCCTGGTTGGAATTTCACAGCGGTCATATGCATATAGTCTCCCCAATCATGGGGATCTACATGCATTTCTCAGCTTCTGTGTTAAAATGCAGCACGACCACTTTTTGTCGTTTTCAGGTGTGTGTGGGATTGTACCTGGGTAACTCCTGTGAGGAAAGTAAATGAAAACGATTTACAAAAAAAAATAGAAAGGATAGAAACCTTGACTTTCCCAGAGTTCTCCTCTTCCTCCTTCTTGTCCTCAAACTCAAAGGCCACAGTCATGCGCTGCTGCCGCTGTTCCTCCCACAATGTGGGGTTAAAGCTATCACTGTCAGACTGGTAATCTACAAGAGACAAGAGAGAGAAAGGAAGCAGTCACATCTGCTCTGCACTGACCCCAGCCCAGCACAGGCACCTTTTGGTTCCCTGCCTGCCCCTCTGAAGTGCTACCCAGGAGCCCAGAGACACAGATTTCTCTCTTGCCGTATGCTGATGTACATTTTAGGTTCAAGAGTCATACTGCCTGCCAGCATTTATCGATAGTTTCAAACCGTTTATCTTAAAAGCATACATAATACTCATGAGAGACTGAGGGAGGCATCGGCAAAACATTTAGAGAAGGGCATTTAAAAATATGTTTTTTTTGGGAGTTGGTTTTTGAAAGAAAACCTCCAAAAAGAAAACAGAACCAAACCCTAGATTCAAGAAAAGCATTATTTATTTCAATATCGCACAGTTTATCAATCCCAACACGTTTTCTCAAATGGCTAGCTGGCACTACAGCATAGAGCACACATCTTTATTACCATCAGGAGAAATCATCTGTGGAATTAAACCTGCTATTCAGTTTGGTGTTCAGGTAAATGCCACTTTATCCTCATACAAACAGTCGAGAACCCATTTTCTACACACCACTTGACATTCTGATTGATAAATGCACCCACAGCAATACTGGTCTCCATAAACTCCTCCCAAACCAACCTTCATCGTGCCGTGGTTGTTGAGGAAACATGTAGTTGGTGAGTACCCTCTGCTTGGTCTCTGGATGGGCCTCTGTCTGAAGGGGGATAAGGGCCTTGGACTGCAAGAGAGCAGTTAGAGATGTGTCACAAAACCCCACAAGACAAGGGTAACAGAAAATGAGAGGTGTGGGAAATTGGCTTCTGATAAATGGTGCTGTGAGGTTTTTGAAGGACAACTTGGTTTCATGTGAATCTTGTGTCAAGGCTCCTGAGCCAGGGTGAATTCAGTTTATAAACAGTCTGGAGTAGTTTCTAAGCACTAAGTCAGCAGTTTTCAAACTGTCTACCAAAACAAGAAAATATGACAAAACGTATTTGGATTTTGGTTTTACTTCCATTGCAGTTAACGGAAAAATTAGACGTGATGTGTATTGTGTGCTGTAACTTTAGCAAACGGTAGCATGAAGCCAACAAAATTACGACGCCATTTAGAAACAAAGCATGGAGATCTGGTAGGAAAGAAGAGAGATTTTTTCGAACGAGAGCTACAATAAATTAACAAACAAAAAAGCACAATGAAAAATCACCCCTGCCAGTGCGTACCATATTGCCAAGAATAAGAAGCCTTACACAATCAAGGAACTGATTCTCCCTGCAGCAATTGACATTTGCAGGACAATGCTTGGTGATAATGAAGCTGAGAAGTTAAAACTGATCCAACTGTCAAAGAACAGGGCGAGCTGCCGAATCTCAGACATGATTACGATTACGATTGAGTTTATTTGCAATCCAGTTGGATGAAGCAACAGATATAACAAAAGAAGCTCATTTAATTTCTTATGTTCAGAACATTCACAACACATCAATATTGTAAGATTTGCTGATCTGCAAGCCAATAAAAATGTGTGCAACTGGGTCTGAACTGCTCAACATTTTAAACGACTTCATAATGTCACATGAATTGAAGTGGGAATCCTGTGTCGGAATATGCACAGATGGAGCCCCTTCTATGTCTGGAGGTAGGGCAGGCTTGAAAGCCAACGTGTTAGAAGTTGCTCCACATGAATCGTGGTCTCATCGTATGATTCACCGCAAAGCCATTGCAACTCGAAACATCGATCAGGAGCTCAGTAATGTTCTGAGTACAGCTATTAAAATTGTGAACTTTATCAAGACGCAGCCCACAAAGTCACATCTCTTCACAAAGCTTCGTGCAGAAATGGGAGCAGAGCACGATTCGTTGTTGTTTCACACAGAGGCCAGGTGGTTACCAAAGGTTAAAGTGTTGCAGCGCGTTTTTGAACTGAGAAACGAAGTTAGACTTTTTCTCCTGGATTTTAATTTCAGCAATGCAGACGCTTCATTCGTGTTGCTAACTGACGCTATCTGTGAAACAGAATCTGAACTCTCAAGTGTTGTGGAGCCAATTAAGAATCACTTGACTTCTCTCAGAGCCAATTTGGATAAATATTTTCCTGAAGGAAATGACTGGGTTATCCAACCTCTTGCAGGTGAGGTAGTGACTTTATCCCATCTCTCAAATGACATTCAAGAGGAGCTGATTGAACTTCAGAGTGACAGGACACTGGACATTCAATTTAAGACACAGTCTTTGGGGGAGTTTTGGTTACAAGTTGAATATTTAGCTTCGTCAAAGTGCGCCATCAAAGCTTTTTTACCGGTTTGCTTCTTTTAGGGTGTTGAACATTGAGCCATAACATACATACCCACTAGACAAATTCAAAACACAATCTGGAAACAATCCAGTTTTATGGGTTGAAAAAAATGCATAAGAACAACTCTCTACCTGATTGTCTGATAGCCAGAGTGCTGCAAGATCCTTTAGCTTTGTAAAACTGAACGGCAAATTCTTTAACCTATTAAAGCAAACAAATGAGAGAGAGAGAAGGAAAGAGAGAGTGGAAGAACAACAGTTAAGTGAGTGTGAGTAATCTAAGACACTGTTTCATTAGGAGTATCAAAAGAGGCGTTAACTCTTGGTAGCTGACCTTTTTTTATATAAAAAAGATCAGTTGCTAAGAAACGATTTTCTGACAAGCTGTAGGCAGACTTGCATGTCGAAAGCTCATTCACCATTCGATCCCAACTGGGAGGGGAAGCACCCAGGGTGTTTTTTTTTTAATTTTCAAATGACATTAACTTTGATTGACGTCAGGAGGGGTTCTCCCAGAAAAAGCTCTGGTTCCCTCAAGGTTTCAGACAGCATCATATTCAGTCTTTCTCCGGCCATGGCATTAAAAGTAATAGCTAAGACATAATATATATATTATATATATATATTATTTTGATATATTTATTTTCTGTCGGGCCTAGCAGTTGGATCCGCTGGGCTGGAGTTTGTGTTTGTATGATGATAGGAAACCAACACATCCCATCTGCCTGTAAGTAAACAGTGCTGGATCGGCACTTTACTTCCAAAGTTACACACTTTAAAGTCTGGATTGAAGCTAAACTTCAACCCACTGGGCCAATTGGAAGTGACAGAAATCTAGAACTTGATGTTGTATTTCAAAGGCTGTGTTTACATGCGCTTCGAATTGACCTCCAGAGTCATGACTTTGTGCCGCAGCGAATACTTATCACGCACATCCCCTGACATGAGGAAAACACACAGCCCCTTGGGCGGCCTGTCTGTAAAGGCAGTCTCGATCACTGTTTTACATTTGAAAAGAGATTTAAAACGCCTCGCAAAGCCAGGGCCTGGAATGATACTTGGGCCCCCACGAGATTCCTGCTGTAGTCTTCCCTCATCACTCGCTAGCACCAAAGTCCTAGCAAAACTACACACACAGAAATCAAACTAAACAATATCAGACAAACACACGCCAAATGCACACACAATGGCTTTTTATCTACCAGCAATAATTTCAGTATCAATCAGCATTACTGAGGTGGGTTTCTCTTCCTATATCAGGTCAGCACAGCAACAGCAATTTCCTGAAACTGATAGCTGAAACATCACTTGAGATGACTTTTTCTAAATAAATTCCACCACCAGTGTAAAAGCCAGCAGCCTTGAAGTCCCCTCGAGTGTGTGATTAGTATGTTTTGAGACAGGTGGGGTGGGTAAAGTTTGATTGGTTTCAATACATTATTTGTTGCCTGTAATTGTTAAAAAGCACAGCTAAGACACATACTTTGTTAGTCACGTCTTCCATAGTAACATTTATTATTATTTTTGTTATTTATTTACTGGCAAGGCATCTTACAGTTTACATAAGAAATACAAAAGTGCAGTAATACAAACTTTTAATAGCTGTTCTTCTAATTATAATACCTAATACTAAAGCTACATTTTAAAGCAAAAGTAAATATTAGTGTAGGTATGGTTTAGGCAAGGGTACTTGGTCTTGAACGTCAGGACACACATCCTCATGTGTGTAAATGTGGTGGCAGAGGAATGCTTGCTGTAATTAAACAGGGTTAAGGTTTAACTACGTTATTTTTTGTTAATCACCGATAGCACTTCAAATACAAAAAAAAAAATCATATGATGTATATCTTCAAGGCAATCTGCTGGATCTGAAAACAAACAATGTTAATCTGCCTAAAACAACTTCAAATATCCTCATTATGAAGAGATTGTCTGACTTAGCTTAAAAAATACATTTGGCACTATTCATTAATTCCACTCTGGTGCTCTAACAGCAAAATAGCAAAGCACTGTATGTATATAAGATAGTTATAAAAGGTTTATAAAAAGATAAACACATGAAATAGAAATACAAAAAGAGAAGCGAAAGTATAGATTTGATATTCATTCCTTTGTTAAACCTAAAGCACTGCAATCGGTGATCTAGCACAGATTATTCTCCTGGTTGTTAAAGCCTTTAATTATTGGCCCAAATAACATACAGCAACGACTTCATTTGACGAGGCCTGTCTGCACTACAACATGCAATCAGTGACACAGAATCAGGGCTTTGCTGCCTTAATTGTTGTCTTTCTCCTCGACAAAATTACATATCACAACCTTCCACATTATTTATTTTAAATATATTGTTGTCTTTCTCAAACTAAATATGTCTGTATATCTATATGTACATATCAATATGCAGAGATAGATAATAATATAAATATAGCTATGAATGTACCGTATGCATGCATATAACATACCAATTTCAACTAACCTCTCCATTAACTCAGAGTTTAAGCAGACCTAATGTCAAGGCATTTTATTTAATTAAAATCTAACTATCTTTTTAACAAAAACAGCAAAAGGTTATGTTGGCGTAGATCATTTTACAAAAGGTAAGTCATTTATTAGACACTGGCATTAGGAACTGTTGTACTTAATACTCAGCCTAGGCACTTTTTTCTTGTTTGTTAATGAAGTCTCACCCTTTGAATCCTTGGACAATGAATTCAAATGAGAAATGGAAAAAACAAAAAATAGAATAAATTCTTCACAGCGAAATAACACCAACAATTATAACTCTAGCTTCCCAGCAGCGGGAACAATTATGTGCTGCTAAAAAATTTAAACACTTTAAATACTCTTAGGTGATGTCTCTGAATATGTGATCTATTCTAAGCTCTCAGAAACAGTGGCTGCAGGTTTCTCCAGTTCACATCACCTGATATCGTTTTGTGTCATGTTATGTTATCTTAGGAACCTGGCTAACAATGGATGCATTTTCTCACAATACTTCTCACAATTATTCTATTAGTGGAAACAGCGTGTGGTCATGGGTCCTCCAGTAAGATAGAAGAGCATCAAAGCCGAAGTGGAATACCTATTGTCACTCAGGTTCAATACTCTCAACTTCGTCATCTGTCCAATCTCTTCTGGCAGGAACTCGAGCTTATTGGAGCGAAGAGACATGACAGTGACGTTCTTACAGCTTCCGATCTGCAAGCGACAAGACGTGGAAAGAAAGGGTTAAGAGGGAAAACATGAAGCCATTTTTTAGTGTGCACAGTGCCTTCTGGAAAAGACATTATTTTTGTTTCTGAGTAATTACTGAATTAAATGATAGATTAATCTCACTGAAATATAATACATACATACTGTGACCATTAACAAATGAGAACATGTTAACTACAGAACTTATTCCTTGTGTGGCTCGATGCTTTAAGCAGGGTCCCACCCTCAGTATACACCTTGAGGGCAAGTGCGTCTGCATAACTGAACCAGGGGTGCAACTCAACCATATAAGAGGGTTTAAGATGTCAACGCTAGGTTCAGCATGCTGACAATTTTGTTCTGGTGGAGTAAGTCATGTTTCAAGCCCTAGAGAATGAAAATGATAAAACAAAAAATTGATGAAAGGTTACAGGCCTTTAATATGGAGTGTTGGTAAGTCCATTGTTGATGTATAAATGTAGACATTCCTACACTCATGAAAAGAGGAACAGCTGTAATTATGTTAGTCGGGCACAATGCCTACAGGAGTCAAAGCAGCTTCTCTTTGTAGACACACTTTGATCATGGAAAGTGTATCTACAGTGAGGTAGAGGGATGGAAAAGTGCCAGTCTATGTCTTTTGTATTGTAGTACGAGCCAGTGCTCTCTCAGGGCCAAGCTAACAGCAAGTGCTTTTGAGTTTGGGCCCAGTTTACCACTGTGGGATAACTGCCCAGCGAAATGATTTACTATGAAGCTGGCATGTTGGTCACAGTCGACCCACAATGGGGGAGAAGAAAAGAACCATGTTTTAGTGTCAGGGAGTTTGAGAGATTAGTAAATTAGCCACCAGGGAACGACTTCACCCATCTCTCCTCTCTAGCTCAAACTCAAACGCTGACACACTTATTTAAAAGGCATTGCGGCATGTTTTCCGGGGGATGAGCTCGAGTCGGACTCGCAGTTCTTACCTCTCTAGGCAGTTCTGATAGGAAGTTCTCATCGGCGGCAAACGTTCGAAGGTTGTGTAGGTAGCCAATAGTTGGAGGAAGGGACTCGAGCTCATTACAGCTACAATCAAACTCTTCTAAAAGCGATAAACTGGAAAAAGGAAAGCACTCATGTCAGGTTTGCTGATCTTTGCCTCACAGGGTAAACTAGAGCAATTGCAAAAACTACAAGGCAGCCTCTGGAGTCTTTATTTAAGCCCACACGTACAGAAATAATCATAAAGCAATGATAAATATGCCTTTTTCTTCTATTTATCATTGCTTTATTTCTTTATGTATGGACTTAAATGTGTTAGGCTTAAAGATACCTGAGATTATATAACTTTTTCATTATAATGTAGCTATAGGTATCGTGTTCAGTTTCCAGGCAATTTAGAATTTATTAGATTAATACAATTATATAATATAATACAATACACATTTGAGCAATAGCTACATGTATATATCTGATACAGGAAAGAGTTTAAAGAGAAATATTTTGTATGTATCTGTATTCCTACATGAGTATTGATATTGTGAATATACAATAATCTAAACTATACAATGGCTGATATTATTAACTGCTTACACAGAGGAACATAGGATAAAAAAGGGTACACTGAAGATGGAAGAAAGACTACCCACACTAAACACATGTTCAGTTCATTAGCATAGTACTTAGGCTCTGTTTGCGTTTTTCAATTACCTGTTTAAAAATAGCATGAGCAAATGTACTCTATTCTCTAGAACATTCTTCACAACAAAAGGCTATTTAGATCCTTCACGCCCCCCCTAAGGCCTCTTTATTCCTAGTAAAAGCATCAGCAAGCAAGCTAATTTCACACCTTAAAGCATATTAACAACTGTAACACACACAAAAAAGAGAAAGACAGAAGGTAATTGATATAAATCTGTCAGTAACTGATGTCCTGTCAAAACATTCACTTTTAGATTTATATTCCCTTCACCTCACCCTATCTGAACTGGGCTGTAAGATAACATTATTTTTCCTTGGCAAGTCATACTACACTGATCTTGTATAACCCTGAAACTAGCTTTACCTTGCTTAAGATTGAATTGTTTTGTTTGTTTTTGTTGTTTGCTTATTTTTAGTGACAGTGAAAATGTCTACTAACTTCCTCCAGAAATACTGTTATTAACTGTTATTAACTGCATATTGACTAAGTAGTTGCTCTGAGTAATGAAGAAAGGCTATTATGACTTGGTTTAAATTATAAAAGGAAACATTTGTGGTGGAGCTGGCTACTAAGAGCACTGAATTAATTTGATTACTTCATTGTTTAAAAAATAACCACTTCACTAATCTCTTGGAAATATAAACCTAATTTAATGTGAAATAATAGTTTTACAAAGTAACACATTAAAACCCCTTCCTTCAGCTCCTTATGGGATATTCTTTACATAAGAAACCAACCTACATTGGTCAACTATTACCTACAATAACTTTAAATCGAGTTGCAATACTATACATTATATGTGCCCAATATTTAGTGATCCAAATTCCTTGCTCAGGGATAATGGCTGAATATATACATGCAGGTTGAATTACCGAATTTACAGTTATCATTCCACTGTACTAAATGTAGGCATGTTTAACAAAATAAGCATCTATAAAGCAGGAATAAACAAACAAACAAAAACAAAAACAAATGTTTACGGATGCATTTAAAGTAGTCTCTGCAAAAAAAAAAAAAAGAGAATAACAGATTTATCTTACAGGCAGACACAGCTGGTCTCCCTTATGCTCATCAATCAAAAATGTACAGTAGATGCTAGAGACGGCCACTGACCGGTTAAACATGGTATGTGCAATGTGTGTAGAAAAGGGGATTTTCAGTCTACTTACCCTAATTTGCCGCGTCCACTAAGTGGCCCATTATAGATGCATGTATAATAAACACACAAAACCGACCAATGACAAACCCAGAAAGAGATGCACGGATATACAATATCAGGTATGAGGTAGAAAGTATAGCTGCCATGAGCAACGAGACATTGCTTGAAATGGTAAAAGCTTCTGTGACAGAGTAGGCCTAAACCAAACCTGGGGTTCTTTCAAATTCCTCTGGTAGCACTACCAACCAAACATCAAGGTGGAACAAAAGAATACATCTAAGCCATGAGTAGTTTCCAGCAGCGTATTCTACAAATCTATCCTGTGTAACTGTGACTCTATTACTGGACAATCTAAGTAAAGTTTAGGTGATGAATGGTGATTTGTAATGATTTAATGAATGTGGCGCATTGTTCTGAATCCAAACTGGTGAAGCCTGGTGGATTGACGCCTGTGTAACAATGATACACTTCCCCAAATTCCCTTATAGCTGGTCTTTGAAAAAACATCCCCCCGAAGGAACCCATGGCTGCCCAGTTCTTAGTTGAGGCTCAGTCAGGAACACAGTTGATGTTTCTTTATAGCATGGTGATAAATCGAGTATACTCAACAACAAAAAGGGAATTGTAAGAGTCTAAAAAGGGATTCTGGCAGGAAATAATTTAAACAAATGCAAAACTGTTTACAAGTCCTGCTATCAGTCTGAAAATGAAGCTAATAAAAGACAGCCACCATTTCTACACAACATGACATGGGTTGTTAATTTGATTGCTGAGATGTGAAGCAGCTACCGGAACCACAAGACCAGAGCTATGAAAAGCTGAATTTGTGTAAGCTACAGGAGAGCTCCAACGAGCCATTGTGGAGAGCAAATTACAAATACAGCTGGTATTTCTCAGAATGTGATTCCTGACACCAGTAGAGCATTTCTTGCATGTTGAACAACAGCAAGATAGTGGCATTCTTTATGTTGTCACTTTGGTTTGCAGAACTCATTTGGTTTAAAATAAATTTTAATCAAACCATGGTGTCAAGATTAGCAAATCATTTTCCAGCGGCATTTCATGTTTCAGTTAAGGAGGCTACATCCTACTATGTAAACAAAAACAACCAGTAGGGCTTAATAATGATAGGAGGTTACCCAAAAGAATGTGGGAAAAAAAACTGAAAATGCCCACGTTTGTTCTATATGCTAGTATCTCTCTCTGCCTTTGGGAAAATAATGTTCACATCACAAATTGAGAAATAAATAGTTGTTATGAGTATCAAAAATTAAGCAGCTATCTAGTAATATTCATTAAAAAAAATACAAAAATCCCAGTTTTGTTGTTGAGTATATATGCACATATTTTCTTATTTGGTGTACTCACCTTCCAATGGTGTTAGGCAGTGTGGTTAGCTGGTTGTCATCTACTTTTAGAGTTGTCAACTTTTTTAACATTCCTGTTAAAGACAAGACGTACATAAAACAGTGAGTGGAATCAACAGACTGCAGTAAGTTGTCAATTTGTGGGTGTAATTACTGAGTAATAACTAAGTAATAATGTTTGCTATTGTGTAATTATACATTTGTATGTAATAATCTCAAAATATAAGCTATATATTACTTGCATGGTAATAATGTGTTATAACACCATAAATACATTGTAAGTACACATGTGATAACTGAGTACTTACACCCCACTTTGTGTCTTTATGATACATTTTTCAGAATGGAGAGATCACTACTACAATGTGTCCTCCCTGATAAACAATTAAAACAAAGAAAAAGTACAAGGGCTTTTCAACCTTGTCATTGTAAAAAATAAAAGTCATATTATCTTTTAAATAGCATTGAAGCAGAAAGAAACTTGCATCGCATACTATGAAATGTAAACTGTTACTTTACTGTAAACGGCTATAGGAACATGAGTAGGTATAAATATTACATAAACAGTATATAAATATACATTTTTTTCCAAAAGCCTGTAATTTGGTCTATGATAGTCCATAGACAGAATTTGTTTTAATGATGAATGGTTACATCTTTCAAAGGCAAATTATAAATTAAACAATTCATTTTATACATATTTACATCATACAAATTGTTCCATGGGTTTTTGCAGAGGACTTTGCAGTATAATTAAATACAATTTAAGAGAAACAGGTTTAAAATCTGACAAAAAAGTTACAATCTAATAAAATACACAAATGCAAAATAATGTCTTTTTGTTTAAGTTTTTAAAGGTTATTTACCCATAGAGCATTTCCCTTTAGTTAGAAATAAGGAGGTATCACAAATAAATTAGACCGTGACAATCCAGTATTAAATGTGTTACAATTTATTATACATTCCCTTTTGTTCATTGCTGTTAGTTCTGTTAATGTCAGGAGATTTGTTTTTTCATGGAAGAACTTAATTACCATTTTTTGTCAATTTTTGTAGAAAGTCCAGCTACTTACTTATACATGTAAGTAATACAAAATAGCTTTGGAGCCAAACACAGTATTTATCACTAGATGCTGATTAAGATTGCTAGTATGAGTCACCACTTTAATACTGCCATGAGTGTTCACAGAGATTTAGCAAATTAAAGGCTTCAACACTCCTTAAGGGGTTTAGTTAGCAAATGGAAAACAAACAAACATACAAACAAAAAGTTAAACACATATGTAAAAAATGTTTTAGAGCTATAGTGTAGTTTTTTGTCAGCAATAAAAGGACGCTGTATTAATTGCCACTATTTTACTAGAAAAGACATATAAGTTTATTGAGAATTTATGTATAAGCCATTTTTACAGTATATAAGGCGAAGAAAAAGAAGTTGAAAAAAAGAGGTTTAAAATTATAATAACTGGGGGAGGGGAGGGGGAACACAAAACAAACAGAACCATTGAAGCTATTTCCCACAGGCATTTTAGGTTCAATAATCTATTTTTGGAATAACAGGATCAATTGAAATAGCATTAGTGGGGTAAGATTGTATTAGTACATAACAGTGGGTTTACAGGCATGTGGTGAATTCCTCAAAAAAACAGTATTAATGGTTTCTTTACTTTAATACAGATGACAGGGAAATATCTATAATGTTTGCCTCTCTTACTACATTTAAGAATGCCAGAGTTTAGATAAGGCCAAATTCAGCCCTAAATCTTTCACCATATGATGTCTTCATCTGTCATTTTTCAACACTCAACTCAAAATCATTTTTTTTCTACAGTACTGGGTTTACTGGGTTTTGGAATTGCAAATAGGGGCCATTTCATTTAACAATATTTAAGCATACTAATGTTTTAATGATAACTGAATCTGGTATCATATTACACTATCACATTCTGCTTGGATCTCAAAAAACACTCAATCCGGAAGCAGAAACAAACACAAAAACAGCTCCAAAGCTAACCTGAAAACAAGTCCCTTGTGAGTCCCTTCCCTCCACAGTCTCTGTAATTCAGATACTGACTATGAAATAATTTCTCCCAGAGTTTTGAACAGGCACGCCATGGCACTGACAGATACCTAAAAACTCCCAAGGGTTAAAGGAGTATTTAAAAATTATTCTGCCAGTCAGGAACCATGAAGACCTTTTGCCTCCAGTAGGGCATTCAGTATAGCATACATTCCCCTTGTTTTCTCTACTGTCTTGTCAATCCTCTGAACAAAGAGCCCTTGAAAGTTTAATAGAAAGGATTTGGACACATCCTTCCTAATTTCAAGTCAGCAAGATGGATAGAGTGTCTCGTCCTATTTCCGCAACGCTACAGAGAGGAACAAATTATTCTACCTCCCTGACAACACCTTGAGAGATTCCAGATTGAGGTCTCTCCTTAGAATGACCTTCTGAAGAGAATTCATCCTGCTTCTTTCAGATACTTCACTTCTGTTCACTTTCAGTTTCATCCGGAGATGATTAATGAGCATTTTTTTTGGAGGAGGAAAGAAGATTACTACAGTGAATGGTGATTGTGTTTTTAATCACTACTTTGGTATAGATGTATAATTAACAAAGACAAAATGAAAGGAAAAAAAATGCTGAAGGAAGGACAAAGATACAGGTTCAACTGCAAGTCATTTGAGTTACATTTTTCAAGCATTTGTACCATTTACATATTTTTAATGTCGTAATAGCTTCAAACTGCTCACAGAGAAATAAAGAACATTTATTTAATTAAGAAGGACAAACTGGATCCTAACTGTAATGAACATTGTTGCAATCGCACATAAATATCATCATTGGAATCAAGTCGCATAAAGGAGGGAGAAAGGGATGTCACAAAAACATGACAAAATAATTTGGAAACTGGGTGAACAGATAAGAGCCTTAAAGTGCCGCCAGATTTATGGATTCATTAAAGAATTAATCATCCATGGTAGCAGCTTTCTCAAATTATTAATTAGGAGCATAATTCAGAGAAAGGAGGCAAAACCCAAATGCCCTCTTTATTGATTAATTAATAGCTCTCAAATTGTCTGGGAAACAGTGTGTCAGTACTTCTGGTTTTAATCAGTTTTGAAGCATCTCGGAGCTTGTATGAGTCTTAATTATACCTAATGCATACAGATGTATATTTTCAGGTACATGGGGTCCTCGAAAATCATCTGGAATTCGTTCTTGAAGATTACCCATCCAAATGTCTTTCAAACACCATAAAGAACTCTTACAAGTCATTACAATTATAATTTTACATAAATAAACATGTAACCATTACTGTATGACCTCAATGAATGAACCTAACAATTTATTGTAGTTTCTAAACACCAACACTCTTTAGTTAGCCCATCTCCAAAGCATTAAATCACATTATGTAAAATCAAGACATAAAAAATTAAGTAATTTGTACTGTTAGTAAGATTAGAGAAATAATGATTCATACAATTGAGCATGAATTTGAGAGAGAGAGAGAGAGAGAGAGAGAGAGAGAGAGAGAGAGAGAGAGAAAGAGGAAAAAGTTCACAACCGCACAGGATCACAGGCTGAGAAAACACAATGTTGTGGGATGATGGGAGTGTGAGTCTAGCAACAGTTATGATATTAAGATTTAGTGTAAAATACTTATTTTGTACCTTCACAGTCTCCGTAGTTGGAGAAAGTAATAAGAATGGGAAGAGAGGAAACGTAGGAGGAGTTCAAAGATGGAGAATTAGTGAGGAGCAGCTCTCTCTTGAATTAAGCGTTTTTTATTGCATTATTTTTATACTGTAATCACATCAGTTTATAATATCTGCTGGGCCCCATCCTGGGACCATACTTAGACTATGGAGTGACTTTGTAGTAGACGACGATGTGAGGACAGGTGATTAACTAAATAACGACGACTCTGCGAAATGACTAACAATGAGAAAACGAATTGTGAGAACCCCCTGTACAGCGATCAGTGGGTAAAATGTTCTATACGTATCTACAATATTTATAGGTTGTCTCGGCAGGAACAACCAGAGAGACGCTATTTAGCTTTTTAAAGATCAATACGTGCAAATTATATATTTGTAAGCATTCTAAGCAAAATCTGCCAAATAAAATTGCTTTTACTGAACTGCATAGTTCCACACACATAACATGTAAAGAAGGTCAATGTAAGCATAATAGTTAAGTGATTTATACATTCTATTAGAATAGATATTGTGCATATGCACATATCCACAGATCTAAATGTAATTTACAGCTTTCTGATACATTTATCTTTATGATGTGAAATGTTTAGGGATCAGAGTCTGGTAAGAAAGGGTGGTAGGTCTAAAGTTATGCTTGTATGATCCTGCATTTCAGTCCATAGTTTGATCTGCAGCTGCTGCGCAATATGGGGTTAAAAACTCCTCAACACTGAGTGATGATGGCCTCCTGCTGATGTTTAATCAGGATGTGACACGTACGACCGTGTGAGGAAACAGCTTTTCTTACAAGCGTGGCATTAAAATGTTAATAACTAAATACTCCCAGAGGATGTAAAAAAAAATCATAGATTAACAAAGATTGGGAGGTTACATTTATAACCGTTCCGAAGTTCATGCAGCCTATGTATGCCACACAGAAGAAGTAACAAGAGTTCAAATTTTTAGGCTATGTAATAATAAAACAAACATTCACGTTACGGCTGCTTATGGAACATTCTGGAAGTGTGAAGTATGTTACAGATTCAAAAAACTACAAAAACAAAGTAAGACAAAAAGTGAAGTAATGCTGCTTCAGAAATTCTCAGACCAGCCGAGTTTTTCTTTTCTAATTAGCAGAGCGCAGCCCGAAAGCTGGTTTGGCATGGGGGTGTGAGCACAGACAGGAGCGCATCTTACCTATGGAGTCAGGCAGCTGCTGCAGCATATTGCTGGAGAGTAGGAGGTCTTCCATGAGTTCACACCCAGAGATCTCCATATCCATCGTTTCTATCCTGTTCTTGGACATATCCAAGTATGTCAGCTGTTTCAGTTTCCCTATAGACTTCAACAGCAGGGAGAAATACAAACACATGAGGGCTTACTTTGGGGTTTGAAGGAAGGTGAAAGCCACTTTAAACTACTATGACAAAGGCATATTCTGTTGTAGGCCTACATGTTGTTGCCAATGTATCTGGTGACAGTAGGAGCACATCGGTTTATTTCAGTATGTGCAATGTCCAAGTCACACAATTCAGAGCTGGTCATACATAACTGACCCATTCATTCGCTTCAGTGGGTTTTAAACATACTCCGGTGAAGTAACAGAACTGCTGCTTACCTTGATCATGGGAAAATAAATACATCAATGCAGGCTTGTGCATTTAACGGAAGTATTAAATAGTAATATTATACCTACATTGCTTTCTAATTCATGCTTTAGTTAGCCTATAGTATGTTGGAAATTCTGGTAAAATAGTACTAGAATTTGCATACATTTAAAAAAGGCGTCTTCATTAAGTTTGTAATGTGTTGTATGTCAAGGAAAGGTCAAAGAAAACCTAATAAAGTTTTGGACACCCATGAGTTTCCAAACCTATTTTAGAGGAGTTTGGAGGTCGCAGATGTGGTGGGGAAAAAGATAATCAAAGCAGAAGTAAAGAATAAGATGCATCCACATATATACATAGCATCGCTTTCTCATTTTAACAGCAGAGACTGAGTTGTTTTGGTAATTGGGTTACTTCCTACCCCTGGTAATGTCTGCAATGAGTTGTTATCCATCCACAACTCCTTCAGGTTCTGTATTTGCTCCAGGACTTCGGGCTGAAACATCAAACACAGTCCTGAAGTTGACAACACACTCTTAACAACATCAGCACCTGAGAGAACAAAGTCAAGTTTCAAGAAACAAGGTGATTTCAATGCTAAACAGACCACTTTTGAACCAGGTAAACCATGTTGTGTGCTTTCAGCTAATGTAGCTGGACTGTAGAAAGGTAGGCAATACCATGTTTTAAGTCCATCATTGTACAGCACAGGAATTAATGGCTGAGCTTCACAAACCAGGCTTCTGGAACAATGAAAGGTACTGAAGTGGCCCTGGACTCAAACAGCTGAGGAGAACGCATTCATAATTTGAGTTAATGTCTCTATTGGAAGAATACATATAGGTTTGCTTATGTCCAGTGTTTCAAATCAAAGGAAACAAATCAAAGGAATCTTCTTCAAACTGCAATCAGGCGATACAGAGCAATACACCTGTTAGAGTAATTATGCAGTCAATCAAGGTGCCGCTGTCATTTCTATGGGCTGCTGATTCTATAAAGACTTTCAGATTGAGTAGTTAATTGCTCTAATAGGTGCTTTTTTCTGTACCACCTGATTGCTGCTTGAAAACGTGTCCTTTTACCAGAGATTTAAATGATCAATAAATGTGTGTTTCATCATCAGAACCCTGTGATTTATTTGAGGAAAACTGACATGGATTCACGATGCTAAGTTTAGCTTTAAAGGAGTCTTAATTTGAGCCTTAAATATATAGGACTAGTCTCATATCTCAAACTAGTTACTTGTTGAAGTCCTACAGATCCAGCTGGTGTAGTATGCAGACCTCTGAAAGACTATAATTAATTCAGAAACAAATCCTGCCGTTTTTCTTGCCAGTGCAATGATTATAAGATGTCTTTCCCTTAAAATACAACCAGTTTTCTAAAATATGTCAACACACCTCTCAATTTTCCTAAATCATTTGTAACTGGAGTTCACAAAGGATACTCAAGGCTCTGGATAGGAAAAGCCATTTTAATTTGATGATAAGATGATTATGTTATGTTATGATTAACCAATTCGAGGTTATATTATACCTTAGCATAAACAAAAGAGGATAAACAAACATGCATTATTTTCAGACCCTTAAATTCCGACCCTATCAGACTTTTCTGTTCCATTGTCAAAGTAACACAATTTCAATAGTGTACATATTCTGTTTTCTCTTCCGTCTCTTACCCCTGACAGGACCATTAAAAAAACAGTCTTCCAACGAGGGCGATTCTGTTTTAAAAAGTTGAGTTCTAGGTCAATGTCACCGCTCTGGGTTTCTATTGTAGCTTCAGTGGTGCAGAACACATCGATTTATATTGTAGCTTCCTTCTTGATACCATGGAAAAAGGAGCTGAAGGTCAATAATCTTGACATAGCTCCCTCAAAGTTCGAATTCTCTGTCATACAACCTACGGTCAAGCTAAACAAATACAATAACTGAACTAAAGCCTGTTTGTATTTATTTCTCTCCTCTGTAGGTTTATTTTGAAAAGGGTGGCACACTTATGATTACTTTATTGTTTTATCCCAAATGCTTTAAAATGCTTTGCATCTGGGTTTTTCAAAGCTGGGATTTTGACCAAGAAAAGTGGCCAGTCATGTAAAGTCATCAGGCATTATCAGAATAATTCATAACAGCTCCTCAAGCTCACCATGCTATCAATTAATTGACTCTGTTGTGGGCTGCTATCCAAGTGCCTACTAAATGAGACCAAGATTAATTGGAAAAATAAGAAGCTTTGCTGAGGTAAAGCTGAGATGGACATACATGTAACTATGGACCTGCTCTAGAAGGTAACCCAGGCCATAAATGGTAAAACATTCACTCATTTGAATTACATAGCACCAATAATTGGTTTGATGAAATACAAATGTGCAACCTTTTACCATGTTGTCACTCTGTGTTCAAATTATGGAAGAACTGCAGTGAGTAACAAAGGTATGAGTGTGTTCGACTTTCTGGAAATGTGTTCTGTGAGGTCCAGGATAGATTGTTATGTAGTTATTCATAATTCTAAATGAGTACATACAATTGTATAAAAGCAACCAAATACTGGAAAATCTACAAGATAACAAAATGCATTACGGGATAGCACCTGCAGTACACATAGTGGTGCTGCTCCATGAACAAACGATCAAGCAAGAGAAATACGAGATTATTGCTAATCTAAGAGAAGTTGAGGCTCTGTTTGATCAGACAAGACTCCCGTTCTCCTCTGTCTGTGACTCAATGTCCCGAGGGACACTTTGGATGGAAAACCCCCAACTTATATTTTGAGTGTCCTCAATACATCTGTCAAACACATTTCCTTTTCTTTTTTTTCCCTTTCTCTCAGGCAAACATTAATAATTGCTCACAATTTGATATGACTTAAAAAAAAATCTGATTGTATTTGAGCTACACTGAACCAAGTGCAAACCACACATCTTTTCACACACACGGCTTTCTGACTTGTTTTATTGTTCCCCTGTAGTTGTGTTCGTGCATTTACCACGTTTACTTGTATTCTGATTTGGCTTCACCACCCTGATATCACTTGAAGGATCCTGTTGGCAGCTCCTGCTTAATTTACTCTTCTCCCTCTCTGAGCTGTATGAGTCTCTTTAAACAGAGCACTGAAGACAGCAGGTTTAAGGCTACTTCAACAAAAGACCTTCAACTCTAATCCCTGCCTCTGCTTCTCTTTGTGAAAGCACTGTCTAAGATCCCGTGCTCTTGCAACCTATTAGAAATGGCAAATGCACATTCAAACCTCCTATGCACAGAATATTTCTTGTTCTCCTCGCTGCCATATACCTTCATAGGAAGGGTCTCCTTTAGTCATTGGTCACTCTTCAGAGGAATGATGAGAGCTCTACTTCTGAAGCACAAATCTGCACTTTTACACGAGCACATTACTGTGACAAACATTGCCCGAGGCACAAAGACAGAGATTTAGGTGAATGCTCTTTTTCTAGGGTGTTAAACAGTAGAGGGATTTAGAATTGTCACTTAGCACCAGACGAGTGCAATTTTGCTCTTTATAACCTATTCCCTTAAACCGGGGATTTCGATTTTGGTGACATTTCATTCTCATATTCTAGATTTTAGATAACCTCTGGAAAAAACAACAACACAGGCAGCATTTTAATTATCTGCGAGCTGAGACCGAAGCCCTTAATTTCTCTGTTCATAGCGTGCTACCAAAGCAGGGAAACAAAGCAGTATAATGAAAAGTTCATCTATCTGTGGCGTAATAATCAATTCCTCTCTTTTTATCTGTCTTTCATGTGGTACTTCTCTGAATGATTTACTCCCTCCTGTGGTTTCAAAAGCCTTTTCTCTTTCATTGTTTGCAGATCAAGGCTTTTAAAATCCCCCCCCCTTTCACCTAATAATAATATTTGCAACATTGTTACATTGAAAATTCATGATAATATATTCCTCACTCCTGGATAGCCACAGCCCTGTTCTCAATTGCTAAAGATACAGAAACACCAAATGGGTGATTTAGGCCACGTAGCAACAACAACGGATCCAGGTTATTAGGAATCAGGAGGAATGAAATGTAGAAAACCCTTTGTATCTGTAACCATAAAACTGATGTCAGGCATGCTTACACAAGAGCAAATTGCTCTGTATATAGAGAACTGAAGCAGCTTCTTCTGGGTATAAAGTGCAATACCGGCAAAGACACTTGTGTTTCTTACAAGTAAATGTCATTTCCTGTTTTGCCAAATGCTCACAGTGTTGCTGGGAGAAATGATTACATCACAATTGATAGCAAGTGACAGTGGCAGAAGGCAAAATAAGGAAGCTTTGAGTTTGGAGAAAGAAAAAAAGGCACAATATAACTAGAATAGCGTGAGAAACCAACGCTTACACCAGCATAGAGACAATCTTAATGATATTAGGGAAATATGTTGAAACATCCATATGAATGTGTAAATGCTGCCAAATTTGCAGACATTGAACCTGCAGTATTGTTGTGTGTACATGTTGCATACAAAATACAAATCTGTAGTGGTTCTGGCGCTATCTTATCTTATCTCTATGCAATTTCTTCTCCCTGCATACATGTAATCATATTTACAACTGAACCAGTGTTAGTCAGTTTTTTAAACAATATGCACTCAATGAAATACTACATTATCAATGATATATCAATTTATTTAAGTTTACTTGAAACTCAAGTAGTGGAAAAGATGGCAGGTCAATCATTTAAGTTCAGATATGTATGGAGTTGCAGACACAAGTTTTAATTGCAACTGCAATACTAATACTACTCGCTACACTGACTCATCAGTCAACAAATGTCGGAAATGTTCCACTGTTAAATGAGCATCCTTAAATCAAAAATATTTATTAAACTTAATGAATTAGTAAGTACCACTGGTTCAAGCGTGGGGAAGCAGTACTATGTATAGTAGGCTGAATTCAATACAACACTTCTGGAAAAATAACTAATACCACCAAAGGCCTTAAACAGATGTTCAAAAACGTATGTTCGGTTTCTCCAAACCTAATTAGTGTAATTTGAGAGCATTACTTCCATTCATATGGAATTTTCTTTTACTCTGCTGTGACATGGGATTTTCAATTAAAATGCTTGATCATGTGTATTACAAAATACAGCCAAGATTAAAAAGTCATTGGTGAGCAATTAATGGAATTACAAACCCAGAGAAACATATGAAGAATAAGCAATGGAAGTATGACTTTAATTGTAGCAACTACTACAAATATCCTTGTCTTTACCATATGGGTCTGTGGGACTTACCACCATTGGCCACTGTTTTTAAGCCAACGCATCCAGCTGCAATTCCGTGTTTTAATTAAATTTAATACACAATGGTCAAACACTGCAATGAGAGTATTTGTTCTTTCTTTCCAATTCTTAGAAAATTAACTGGCAATGCGTTCATGTCACTAGCCAAACAGTTTATACAGGAAACTGATTGAATAGTTGATTCTCTGAAACTCAAGTTTAGCAGTCTGCCTTTGTATGTGTTGAACATAATTTGCTTATTAATATAATTAAATGATCTTGCTTTCCATACAGCTGAATGTTGAAACTTCCCTCCAAACCATTGAGACAAACTCAGTATCTGCTTCACTGGAAACACTAATGCTGTGCTTGTAGCAATTCCAAGAGCAATAATAACCTTTTGCGTTATTGTTATTTACACTTATCTTTATTTATTTTTTATTTGACTTATTTTCTCTTTTAATTATGCACCTTTTTTGAAGTCTATTTTTAGGCCTTAGCTTTAACAAATGTTTTCATATTTCTGCATCCAGCCAGACATTAATTTTCAAATCCAAAACATTGTATTTACTTTAAATCACTAGCACTTAGGACATCTGCATATGCATTAATTTGTTTATGAAATGTATTCTCAGCCCCTCTGTTTTTCACTTACTTTCATTGCATATTAAGTAAAAATATGTGCATGTGATAAAAGGAAAATGTTAATATTAAGATTTTAAAGCTGTGAAAAATAATATTAAGCAGTATATAACCTGAAAAGTTAAATTGAAAAAGTGACTTTATTTCAAAAGATTTTTTTTTTCCTGACGAAAGCAAAAATGTACACACGGTATGGAAAACCCTTAATAGAGTGTTTCTATTTTTAGAGAATGTGAATCCAGACAGGTTCTTTCTGCACTAACGAAAGCATCAGTAAGTCAATTAAAGAGGTGAAAATTGACTGATTTCTCAGGCACAGCACAACCACGGTCCAAAGAACAGGTATGACTGACACAGACTGCAAAATATTCATTAAACTACACAATCTGTATTCCTTCTTTAGGGTAAAGTTTCAAGGTCAAATTTGCTCTCAAGAAGTAAAAACAAATCAAATTCAGTGGTGTTACATTGATGAGCTACTGAATTTTTTTTTTGTTAAATATTTTCTAGGCTGACTTCAAACCCGCAATTAAGGGCTGCTAAATGTGAGTTCAGCTGTCGACAGAAATGTGTAGCTCCGTAATGACAACGTGTTCATGTGAGCTTCCAGTGGCCCAAGGGGAAGCGGGCTGGTGCATGATTAGAGGAGGATGAAGGGGCAGTTCAGGGGGTCATTAGTCCCAAGGTTGTCGGCTAAGACATATTTCACAGGAAGTAGGGAGCAGGAAAATAATTAAAGAATGAACGGCTGCATATCATAGGACTCAAAACAAAGTCATGAACTTCCAAGCCATCTGCTCAGTTGGAAATGGGGATGTAAATATATTTTTTAGTAATATATGTTTCCTATTTGTTCTGCTGTTCATGTAAGTCTCTAGGGAACAATAATTGAAAACTAAATGTGGGATTGTAAGACCA
The DNA here is from genome assembly GCF_036373705.1 of Amia ocellicauda. Classification (NCBI taxonomy): domain Eukaryota; kingdom Metazoa; phylum Chordata; class Actinopteri; order Amiiformes; family Amiidae; genus Amia; species Amia ocellicauda. The sequence goes on along the minus strand of NC_089868.1, from coordinate 9,352,046 downwards.
AACTGTGCCAAACAGGTCTTTGAGAGCCGAAGTAGGACTTCACAGATCTGGGGTGTCTTTCCTGAGCACTGCGCCTTTAAAGCCATCTAGGAATGCATGCAGAGCCTTTTTTTATAAATGCTGCTGTAATTATTTAAGAGATGGCTTTCCCACAGCTTTCATATTTGGATACAGGATGAAGGAATTAATTAAATAAGGAAACAGCTAACCGAAAATAAACTGACAGTAAACCTCATTGGAATCCTACATCTTAGGAGGAAACAAGGAACATGAAAAACATATTAAAGTCATATATACATTATATATAGAATTTTAAATTAGCTAAGTGTATATATATATTAGGGATGGGACAGTATCCAAATTCCACTGTATGATAACCGTAAACTACAACACAGCGGTGACTGGTTTATCACAGTATAAATCATGCAACTTAATTCTCTATAGGTCTACTATATTTAACAGAATAAAAAATACACTCAACTTGTTAAATATACTATGCAGTTTATTTTATTTTTACAACTTTAAAGGCAGGGAAGGACAGCAGAAAGTCAAATGTAGGCAGCCCTCATTATTGTTAACATTTACCTTGTCCTTTTATTTAGGAGCTGTAATTTTCTTAAACATCAGATTAATCTGTTACCCTGGAGATTAATCTAGCATATAAACACAAATGTATAAATAATTAAAGTGCAGTTTATTTGCTGGTAAAGGGAATTAGGAAATAGACATTCTGCTTAAAATACGAACTAATATTGATTCATTAAAAGCACCAGCACAAAAGACTACACAGTTATACCTCGCTTTGCAGGACACAGTACTTCTAGAACAATTTGTGCTAAACGGGATCATGAATACATCGAATTATAGGGATCGGTTTCGTAATCTCTGAACATGAAAATGTGTTAAATAGTTATATAAATGTGCTGTTAATAAAAAAAAAAAAAAAAGAAAGTTCCTACCTCCTGACTGATGCTCTTTCACTTTATTTTAGATTCTCCCACAGAACTTTCACTTCCGGCACGTTTTGGAAGAATTATAAAAGTTACACATGATACACAGATAATATAGACAATTAAATGTTGGTGACCCTTAAGTGCCCTCTTCCATTTTCTACTTTCCATACAGCTTATAATCACTTGTCACTCAAGCAAAACCCCTAACCTTTCAGTACTGTGTGCCTCTGTATTATGTAGCAAGATCCTTGGGATTGTCTCATCCTTTTAATACATTTCTAATTCTTAACCCCCTAACCAAGAGCATAATTGAGTGTGCTTGTCAGTATTGATTGGGAATCAAACGGCAGCCATTGAACATTTGGCTGAGCTGTGAGCTACATTTGTGCTAGCACAGCGGTTTAATCAAACACTTCATCACTGTGGAATACAGTTGCAAAGATTACAAAACCCCTACGATCAACCAGGAATATTGATCGCCTTTAAACAGCGTTGTACCTTGCACCTTATGCTGTTTAACCATTAATTTTAAACTTCACTAAGCGTGTGAGGTGTAGTTAAATTTGAATTATTCTTGAGACCTTCTTATCTATTTGTCATATTATTCATACCATAGCAGGGAAAACATTTATATTTTAGAGACACTGAGATCCACTACAGTTTACTGCAAGGCATAGCACAAGAACAGATAAAGACCTTTACATATGGCATTTGCATGTGTAAGTGGTAGTCTATTGTATTCATACCTCAGTTGAAATAATGTTATCTGCGGTTTCATTTAGTTTAATACTGTTCGTATGCATACCTCATTTGAAACAATGTTATCTGCGGATTCATTTAGTTTAATAAATACTGTTCATTAAACTATATGGATTTATTAAGCAGAGTTTATTGAACACTGAATCAGCCGAGAGGAATCTGTCATGGTTCCAACTGACTGAGTGTAAAGATTTTCTTGCCAATTGATGTCTGTGGAATGACACCACTACTTCAAATGAATAAACAGTTCTGAAGTTAATCAGACATAGTTTAAATTGACATTTTAAACGGCTACTTGAATTAGCTCAACTGACTCGCTTTATTTCACCCCCAGGAACAACCAAACGAGTGAGTCCATCACAGACCTCTGCTCGGTCACAACCGTCTGTCCTAAGACAAGCTGTTGACGTGACTGGCGCTTTGGATGAGCTCTGTTTTCTTACCAGTTCAGTGAATTCATTGCTGCCCAGGTCTAACCGCTCCAGCTGCGTCAGTCTGTGTATTGACCTACAGCAAACAAGAGGGGAGAAGACTGAGAACCTGGCAGGGAAACAATGTCACAGTTTAGAGAGAATCGTAAGCCAACTGCCTCTACTGCAATAGGCAGTTCATTCCCCCTCCGAGGGATAATAATGCTCTGAGCATCTGAAAATAAATTCAGAGAAACACGATAAAATACTTAAGTGTATGAACATAACAGGACTAACCAACACCCTAAAGCCTATTAAAAACACTAGGTGGTTGGCAAGTCTAAATTAAAGAGTGGGGATTGATAGAGTGCCATCCCTGAGTTAGTAGTCAATAATCCAATACAATTAGTGACATTTTAATTAAATGATGGATATACTCGCAATAACATAAGCATATGGGAGAAAAGTACATATTTTGTCCCATTCCTCTGCTGCACGAGAGAGTTAAAACCAGTATTAGCCCATAACAAATTAATTATGCATTACACATATTGTTCAGATCAACCTGCACTGCCGCGGTTACAAAGATGACATTCAGAATTTGCATTCTAATGAGACACGTTCACCAAAAATATTTATACAGACATTTCAAAAATATTGTCACTTGTCACTAACATATCTCCAGAGGTCAGAACCAGGACATACAGATGGGTGACAATTTAAAGGAAAAACCTGAATAAATGAGTGGAGGAACATAATTAATGCAGATGCCTCCAAACTGGTGTACTGCATGACACAATTAAGCAATTAACATCCCATCATGCTCTGTGTCATGTATAAAAAATCTGAGCAGGCCCAGTTGACCTCGAATTTGGATCAAGATGGCAAGAGAAAAGGATCTAAGTGACTTTGAAAGAGGGGTCATTATTGGGGCACGAATGGCAGGAGCTTCAGTCACACAGACGCTCAACTGGCTCGTGTTCTGGACAAGTGGGCAAGTGCATGTGTGGCGACACCAAGAGAACAGGACAGGCTTGACTGCTTGACCCCTACAGTGAGGGGGTCCAGAGGCTCTGTTATGCTGTGGGGGGCATTTTCCTGGCATGGTGTGGGTCCACTTGTCCCCTTAGAGGGAAGGGTCACTGCAAATCATGACAAAGTTATTCTGAGTGATCACCTTTATCCTATGGTGCCACATTTCTGTCCTGATGGGAGTGGTCTCTTCCAGGATGACAATGCCCCATCCACAGGGCACGGGGGCTCACTGAATGGTGTGATGAGTATGAAAATGATGTGAATCATATGCTATGGCCTTCGCAGTCACCAGATCTCAACCCAATTGAACACCTATGGGAGATTCTGGACCGACATGTTAGACAGCGGTCTCCACCACCATCATCAAAACACCAAATGAGGGAATATCTTTTGGAAGAATAGTGTTCATCCCTCCAGTAGAGTCCAGAGACTCGTAGAATCTGTGCCAAGAGCACTGAAGCTGTTCTGGGGCTCGTGGTGCCCAACACCTTCCTGAGACACTTTATGTTGGTTTTTCCTTTAATTTGTCACCCATCTGTATATGGAAGTACAAGCTTTACAAATGCATTGAAGTGTACAAGAAAAACCAGAACACACTTAAAGGAGTCAAAAAAGTAAAGTCCTTCCAAAATAGTTAAAATTGGCAAATAAAATACTTCAGATCCCTTTATAAAGTGATATCTGTTGGGTAACACCAGAAATAGGGAAGACTACAAATTATGATGTTTCAATTGGCATCTCAAAGCAGAGAACGGATTTTGTCTGCATTCATGAATGTCCTAACAGATACTGCCAGGGGGTCAAGCAGATGGAGGGAGGGAAAAGAAAAATAGAGAAAATTATCGGCAAAATCCCATTAAGATTATGGAAGTGCACACAATGCGTCAGTATGCTTGTGTGTCTGGCCCTGATTGTATGTGATGGTAATATAGATTATCTGGATCTCCCAGAATAAGCACTCCCTTTGTATGACCTTGTTTCAAAACAAAGGTGCAGATCCCCAGCAGCTGTATTAATCAGGGATTATTTTTTTTTTGCAAATCATGTCAGATCCATGCTCTTCAGGGGGGTGGGGGGGGCTTTGTTTGTCAATGGCTCCCTGGAGGAACGAGAGAAGCTATGAAGGAGCCGGCGTCCTGTGACAGGCAGTTAAAAAGTGCTATAAACAAAGCCCTGTGTATTATTTATCTTGGTTAATCGGCACACAATCAAAAGAACAAAAGAGGAGAATGGGGTTTACAATTGAACCTGCTCTGCCGGTATATTAATCACTACACCGTTTTTTAAGTGTGGCTTTTTGATTTCAGGTTAGCATGTCTCCTGGGATACGATTATAAATTAATTGTGATCAGAAGATAAATCAATGAAGGGATATATGCGATAATTGGGGTAAAGCCTAATTATTAATTTCCTTTACAGCTTTAGACCTCCTTGATTCCATCTTAAAGCACACATAAAGAACAGACATTTTCTTAAAGATAATTAATGTTTTAGATGAATTGGATATGATTACTTAAAGGGGGAGGGGAGGCAGGACTGTGCCATTGCACAAAGTTAGATACATGTAAATTGCAAATCATATGATACGTTTTTGGCACTTTCGTTGCTTTGGGATGAGGAAACGCTGTGACAAACCTTTCTTGTACCTTTTTCTACTTCAACACTGGTTCAAAAATTCACGGCCTTAAAATTCTATAATACAATTTTAAAGTTAGTCTGAAAATCTAAATTCCTTCCTGCATTGTTGAGATGTAGTGTATTGTAATAAACAATACAAATAACTTGGCACATGCAATTCTGATTGACATTTTTACAATGCACTACAGTACATCTTACTTTACTTCCATCTCTCGGAGTGTAACATTATCTTCCACTGGGTAAAGATAATGCAGATAAACATCATTTTCAATCAGAATCCCTCACTGACTGTACAAGCGTATAAGCAAACATGCAAACTGTCACTTTCTCTAGGGCCAATGGTGTAAAAGCAGTTTAGCTGCAATAAATCACAACATCATCTGTTCCAGTTCATCGCCTGCAATACCATTACGCACTGTTCTACACAGACATTTCATTTTTAATTTAGAAATTAATAACCAAAAAGGGTGGAACAAACCTTATTTCAATCAAGGCCTTTCTTATCTGGGAGATTAATATATATTTTTTTAATTATGATTTTGCATCCATAATTTACATGTGGTATTTCTAAATGGGATTGACAACAGTCTAATGCTTCACATAATGGAAAATAACAGGAACATAATTTGTCTGACAAAAAAGCAGCCAAGTTTTTTATTTTCACTTACAAGGTAAAATCTGTCAAGTTTATTTTAAATTACCTAGACCACTGTATGATTTTTTTTTATTTTTTTGAGCATAAGATCTATTTTTCACAGAAGACAATCAGTACTTTTCCAGTCTGTTTCATCTTCCTAATATACTATTATACACTCACCTAAAGGATTATTAGGAACACCATACTAATACTGTGTTTGACCCCCTTTCGCCTTAAACTGCCTTAATTCTACGTGGCATTGATTCAACAAGGTGCTGAAAGCATTCTTTAGAAATGTTGGCCCATATTGATAGGATAGCATCTTGCAGTTGATGGAGATTTGTGGGATGCACATCCAGGGCACGAAGCTCCCGTTCCACCACATCCCAAAGATGCTCTATTGGGTTGAGATCTGGTGACTGTGGGGGCCAGTTTAGTACAGTGAACTCATTGTCATGTTCAAGAAACCAATTTGAAATGATTCGACCTTTGTGACATGGTGCATTATCCTGCTGGAAGTAGCCATCAGAGGATGGGTACATGGTGGTCATAAAGGGATGGACATGGTCAGAAACAATGCTCAGGTAGGCCGTGGCATTTAAACGATGCCCAATTGGCACTAAGGGGCCTAAAGTGTGCCAAGAAAACATCCCCCACACCATTACACCACCACCACCAGCCTGCACAGTGGTAACAAGGCATGATGGATCCATGTTCTCATTCTGTTTACGCCAAATTCTGACTCTACCATCTGAATGTCTCAACAGAAATCAAGACTCATCAGACCAGGCAACATTTTTCCAGTCTCCAACTGTCCAATTGTGGTGAGCTTGTGCAAATTGTAGCCTCTTTTTCCTATTTGTAGTGGAGATGAGTGGTACCCGGTGGGGTCTTCTGCTGTTGTAGCCCATCCGCCTCAAGGTTGTACGTGTTGTGGCTTCACAAATGCTTTGCTGCATACCTCGGTTGTAACGAGTGGTTATTTCAGTCAAAGTTGCTCTTCTATCAGCTTGAATCAGTCGGCCCATTCTCCTCTGACCTCTATCATCAACAAGGCATTTTCGCCCACAGGACTGCCGCATACTGGATGTTTTTCCCTTTTCACACCATTCTTTGTAAACCCTAGAAATGGTTGTGCATGAAAATCCCAGTAACTGAGCAGATTGTGAAATACTCAGAGCGGCCCGTCTGTCACCAACAACCATGCCACGCTCAAAATTGCTTAAATCACCTTTCTTTCCCATTCAGACATTCAGTTTGGAGTTCAGGAGATTGTCTTGACCAGGACCACACCCCTAAATGCATTGAAGCAACTGCCATGTGATTGGTTGGTTAGATAATTGCATTAATGAGAAATTGAACAGGTGTTCCTAATAATCCTTTAGGTGAGTGTAATGTGTGAATGGGAAATCACGTTAGCTTTGCGAAGATCATTTTAAGTAGTGATTAAAAAGATTAGTTGTCAGGAAGTCATGAAGTACACTGTAACGGTTACTGATATTTTAATTATGAGGAATGGATTTTGTGCTCGAGAAAAAAATGATCTTTGTAACATTTCTTGTTATAATCGGTTATACCATTGGATGGAAAATTATATTCAATGGTCGTCAAAAAAGTTAAACTTAATTAAATTATAATAATACACATATTGTTATATAGTTCTAGCAGGGGTATGAATTGGACGGCATGCCAGCACGAGATTTCCCATAAGCCCTGGGGAGGGTGAGTCAGTGTGTCGGATCACATGACCTACAGAGGTCCCATTATTGGTCAGTATCAATATATAGATTTGAAAAGATGTTGTAATCATTGCCTTACTAAAATTGACATTGCAATCCCACTAATCATCAGTTTTAACAGTTTTCTTCAAATGAATTGCACCTAGAACTTGAAGACAATAATATGGACAGTCTGTCTGTATAGTGACATTGTGAAAGTGCTTAGAGATGCGTTAAAGGCAACTCTAAAATTACAACTGATTGATTAATTGCCAAATTATATCAATGTGCATTACAGTGGGAAGCATCAGCCCACAGGGGCAGTATAAGGCACTGCACAGTCCATAGGGGCAATATAAGGTGCTAAAGAAATATAAAAATGTGACATGTGACATACAAAACCATGGTGCTGGGCCCCTGGAGTGCACTGCAATCCTGCCGATATTCTAGAAGAGAGGACGAAATCTCAACCGCTGCCTTATAGAATAATTCCACCCTCTTCAGTTTTAATGATTCATGCTGGCTTTATTGGCTTGCAGGCTGGTAAACTGTCAGGACTTATATAAACAGCCACATTTCATAGCTACACCACTGGCTCTCGTACAGAAAAAAAAGTCTTCCTAAACACAGAGGTGTGTAGGTTGAACTGAGTGGGCTTCCTCGATGGCTAGAATGTAATTGATTTCAAGCGATTTGGGATGACAAAAATGCATTTCAGGAAATATGCATACAGTCTGTGCACAGAAATTAAAACAAAAAAATAAAACCTGTTGATAACAGAATATGTATATGCTTTTGTTTTATTGCAACAATTGGAAGCTGTAAGGTTTTAGTGAAGGTTTGAGCAGTTTGGTAGATTGCATCAGTAGGATTTATGCTACTTCCCAAGGGTTGCATATTATTTTAAGATTATTGGATGGTTAGCTCCACAAAAGATAAAAGAAATACCTTTGATAGTACATTGTATCATATTCCTAAGAGAATATCGCACCAACTAATACAATTACTTCCTAAAGCCCTTCCTGTTTCTGTTCTGCGTACATTGTGTGAATGTCTGGAGACTCATGTTGTGTTGAGAACTTAAGGAGAGTCTATCAATATCAAAAAGAAAAAAGAAAAGGAAAGAAAACTTCATCATCTTGGGGTGCTAGTCTATTTAATGAAGTACAGATGTTTTCTCTGGGGATTAACAATGACCCAGAACACTGTGATGAAATTTGCGATACGCTGGAGCCTTCATCTTTTCATGATTATATTTTTAACGATGAGAGCTGAGAGAGAAAAAAAATCAACAGCATTTGGCATTCCGCTGGCATTAAACTAGGGAGAAGACTGGTTTTAAATAAGAGATGAGCTACTTACTTTGGTAATGTTTTCAGGTGATTTTCTCGGAGTTCCAAAATGCGCAATTTGGTAAGTCTAAGAGGGAGATAAATGGAGAAAAATAGGCTTGAAATCCCCAACTGCAGTGTTATCAGCAAAACAAATTCACACAATCACTTCAAGAATTGATGTCAGAATGTAATAATTAGTTTCCGTGAGATTTGCCCCATCAAACGGATTATCATTTCCCCAGGAGAAACATTTTGAAAAGCGAACACACTACATTGATCCTTGGATTCCAACACAATTTAAGAAGTTGCAAGAAAAAGAAGGAATGTGTAATTATATACTGCATACTATATACAATGCCTACAGCCCCCTGGTAAGCAACTTTCCCTGGCCATGTTTAGGCTGACAATAAACACACAATGTTTATCTAAAGCTGAAAAAGAAAACTGAAATAAATTGCACAAACTGAGCCACAACATTTGAATGGATGAATTATTCTACAAATTAGAGACTGCAGCTCTTCCTTTACAGTTAAAAAGCTTCACAGAAACTCAAAAACGAAGCTAATGATCCTTTCGTGAAATGCAGACACCTCTAGAGTGGAACTCTGGGATAGCTGATTGAGCGCAGCATAAGGAAATGGGCACAGCTTGACAAGTGAACAACTTCACTTGCAAACATTCAAAATGGTCAAATATTCTTAACTCTGTTCTATTTAGTGACTTTGTAGCTTCCCATACTTACATATAAACTAATATATAATCATGCATGCCTCCATACATATATATTGTATCAACATGTATCAAATGTACAGATGTACAGATAGATAAATTGGTAGGCAGGTGTGCAGGTAAATAGATAGATATACAGAGGCAGTATCCATACAGATATAGATTGAGAGATAGACAGACATTTTGATCTATATAATGTTATATTAGCATTTCTTTTTATTTTTAAATTTTTTTAATGTACCTAAACATTAAAAATATATTGCCGCATAACATGTTTGAATACAGTGTGCTCAAATGTATTTAAGTGCATGTCATATCTTTAGTTTTAGGATTTTTCAATTAGCTAAATGCATTATTTGACATGTTAAAAACCACAAGTCTGCTTAACTGATTAATCTATTGTTTCCCTAATGATTTCAATGTTATACCAGTACATCAGTGTCACACTTTGTCACACATGTGCCAAAGACAATAAAAGATTATGTGGACTATTAGAAAGGGAATACTGATGCTAGGATTCATTTTTTTCCTCCATTGGATTCTTTATCTCCAATATAAAAGTGTTTCAGATCCTTATCAGAGGATTTGCTGTGCCCTAGTGGTCTTGCTTTTTTGGTCTTGCTCCAGCTACATTTTTTCCAGAAATGTAATACAAGCTCATGTATAGTGTAAATAAGGAATTTTGTGTTCTGAGGAAATTTGGGGAGCTCTTGTGTCCATTTCTCTACGTCATATAAAAGAACAATGCAAAACTCAAACACAGGGGTATTTGGACAACTTCACTTCAAACTGATCTCAGTTGAATTAAAAACGGCTTCTGACATCAGTATTATTTGAATTCTCATATACTACAGCCAAACTGCTTAATCTTACCTCCCGAAGTTGGCAGGAAGATATTCCAGAAAGGCATCGTTTAAGAAGAGCTGTGTCAGGTTTAGGAGCTGCGTGAAGCCATCTGGGAGTCTGGGGGAAAGAGTTGAGAATGAGATCCGCTTAAACTCTGACACTGTGCTCAATTTAGAGGGTTAAGTACATCAGAGTAAAAAAGAAAAGTCAAAAACATCTGGATGTTGTAGTCATGACGTGGTTCCATCCACAGCAAAGCCTGCTTGTCTATTCACGCCTTTTCTTATCTTGTTTGAAATTATTTCACATCTAGCATACAGTGTTAAGTACCCTTTAACTTAAGGTCAAGCTGGTATTAAATATTTTTCAAAAAGAGCAATAAAGATATTTGCAATTATTTTAGTGTGATTTGCTTTGTGGGCTTGTAGGACATTTTGGCCTAAGATCTGTATGTGTCTTGTAACGTTGCATCAGAAATCATAAAACCCCTGGGGATTGGATTACAGATTGGATCACTTTCATAATTTGCAAAGGACAGCTTGTAGATTCGGAGGGTTCTTCGCCACAAATACGTGTTGGTAATGTAATGTTATATGCGTTGGCAATGCAATCAAAAATAACAGGAATCTTTTAAATGAGGGACACTGAATGAGAATTGTGACCCGCTAAGCTGAAATCCACGTCGTCTGATAGACACGGGAAATGCCGAATCTCATTTCATGAGCCCATTGTCTCCGCAACATTCAAACCCCTGCTGCTAATGGGACCACTGTTCCCTGGGTTGGTTAACCTCAGTCTTTCAAGGTATTTCTTGAAAACTGGAGGTGCGAAATATGTACATGTGCATTTGATATCGCTGTTCAGAATAGTTGATGTGAAAATGGAAAAAGTCCCAAGCGTGAAGCAAATTTAAACCAGAAAAAAATAAACAAAATTGTGGAACGTGTTGAGGCACAAAACCCATCAACAGTTTAAAAGATGGTATGGAGAGCATGTTCAACTCAAGAACATGTTAGTCCTAAAAAATGCTACACAGTGAAAATATGTTCCATCGGAAAATCATTCTCCCAACCCATGATGCTGATTGCAATCTAATTCAAGGTAAAAAAAATGAATCAATTAAAACTCCCTGGTGTAAATAAGTTTAGAAAAGCTCAATATGTTAGTTATCTGGCACAGAGACTGCAGATTTATTAATCACAAACTGAAACCAAGTTAATCTTTAATACATACTGTTTACTATCATGCAATATTTATGTTCATAGCAGTATTCAATATCAAGCCATATATGTTTGACTTCAGGAAAATTTTGTCTTTAATAACACACATATAAGCAAAAGTCGTACAAAGTAATTCTTAATATGGGAGAGTAAGCATTGAATAACATGAGGATACTTACTTGGTAATTGGATTGACACTCGCTTCGACAACTGTTAAACATTTACAGCATTTAATGTTATCTGGGAACTCTTGAATACCTTAAAGATAAAAGAAAAACATGTAATGAGATGAGATTCAAAGCCAAGCAGATTTTATTTTCTAGCTTACAGACTCTTATATATTTGCCAATCTCCAGAACCCTTACCATTTTTGCTGATGTCTAGCTCCTTAAGGTTTACAAGGCTGGCAATGGTGGTGGGCAGATTGGAGAGGTCATTGTCAGGCATACTCAGTTTCCGAAGTGCTTGACAGTTGAATAATTGCTGGAAAACAAGGTTATTAATTTAGTCATACAATATTCCATGCAGATCTCATAGTTCTACATGCATTCTTGGATTGAGTCTTGTCCAATAGTTACATTAATTTATTGTATAGGCATTTGATAAAACAAAAACAACCCACACACTGGTCAGTTAAACTCTGCACATTGTATCACCAAAGGCAGGGGGAGGTTAAATAAGAAAATCTTGATTCTGGACGTCTTTCCAGCATATCTTGGAATCATAGTCTAAAATATATAAACTATTAAAGATTCAAATCTGCCCTTTTTCATATGTTACATCTTTTATTAATTTAATATTATATGGATGTCTATTCAAAGGGGAACTAGCATGGTTCCTAAAAACATGCTATTATGCGTGTCTATGGTGCATAAGTAAGATGTATGTTTCCAGTTGGATTCCATCATAAAAGCAACTTCTTAAAACTAATATAATGGCGGTTGTGGCAAGTGGCACTGAAGCACCAGATTTGTCTTCTACATGGCGAGTCGAGTCTTTATAATAAGTCAACTGAACCTTTACTTTTCACAGTCTTACTCCTTGAGAGAAATTATATAGGAAAGACTGAAGACTTGTGTTCTTCTTTTCTCCTTTCCAACAACATGAATGCGCGGTGTAGATTGTTTGTGCAAGTAAACGATCCCGCATTCAAAAGCGAGAAAAGCATCAATCTGCAGTCATCATTTTAATCACAGCGCATGCCGATGTTTGCATCACTTGAATGATCCCACTTGCCTACACTGGATTGTATGAATAGGCTAATGCACAGTTATGTATGTTACATTGTGTGATATTCTGAATCAAATGCATTCACGAGGTGAATAGTAACTGTCTTATTCCAGTACAGTGTGCAGAAAGTCTAATGGTGTTTTCTGCTATGTTTAAGCTATCCAGGAAGTTATGACATGAGACATCCTGAAACCCTAACCCTTAAAGTTTTCAAAGTTGCTTATATGATTGAATCGAACCGGAAAATTGCTATGCATCATGCACTTATACACCATGCGTTTAGGTTAGTGCCCTCTAAGGCATACCAAAGCTTTTAACCACATAATATTGGAGAATCTCTGCAGAGGTCTTTCAGCGACTGTTTTACAGTATCTGAATTGGAAATTAAGCATTAGAATTGAATGCCAAGGCCAAACAAATTAAATACAGCAGAACAGAATTGTATCAGTGCACAATGTAATGTGTTGTTCTGTGACTACTCTGTATAGTGTTATTATATCCCTGCAATATTTCCTTTAAGATCAACAATCAGAGAACAGCATCGTCTGTGGGTGTCTGCAACAAACTGCCAAAGCATGTTATGGATCCTGAGACCATGACTAAGAATTGTGATAGACTTCCTGCATCATACATACATGAAACAGAAGAGCAGAATGTCCTTTTCTAATGTAAAACATGTCTCATTTTTGTATGTGATCCTGCAAAAATGTGAAAAACGTGGTCAGAATGTTTGGGTCTAAATGCCCAGAGTTATGTTTTGCGCAGACCCAACACAAAAACTCTCCCAGTCGACACCATTCCTACAGTCAAGTCTGGTGGTGGCAGCATCATGTTATGGGGATGCTTTTCCTCAGCAGGGACTGGAAAGCTTGTTAGGATTGAAGGAAAAAAATCACCTTTCTACAGGGCAATGATCCAAAGCACAAGGCCAAAAAGTCCAAGAAAAACAAATACAAATACAAATGTCTTTATTAGCATTAAGATAATCTACTGTTTACTTTTAATGATTAATACCTTGAATAAACATTGTGCCTGGAGAAGTGTGAAGTCACCTGAATATTCCTCTAATTACAACGCACTCAGGCAGCAATCTAACTTGTTTCAATTACACAAGCAAAGAGTGTGTGCAGGGCTCTTAATTGAGTGTTTATTGTCTGAATTGAGTGGTTTATTCCTTGTTTTTGAAATACATACATACATACATACATTTTTTAATAATTAGATATATCAGGGATAATGTCTGTGTATAGTCATTACATTCTCAAGGTGTGTTCTGTGGTATTATAAGAATTCTTTTTAATTTAAAATAACTTGGAAAAACAAACCTTGCACTAAAACTGCTACTCTGAAAGCTAATGCAGGGGGACAAATAGGACTCAGATTCCTCTCCAATGTAACTGGTTCTCTACAGCAACTGAACTCAATTTGCAGAGTCTTTAAAGACCCTGGATTGTTGGTTTAGAAATGTACAAGGAAATGAAGACACTACATGGCAGTGGTGAGCTGTCAGGATTGAGGGGCTCTAGAGACGGCTTCTCAGCAGGCAAAATGCAGATCTCCTATTTCACATTTCTAATTAGGCACTCGGTGCTTTCAGGAAACAACAAATGCGGAGGAAAAAAGGAAGTTACACCTTACATGTTACATGTAGGATGAAGACTATACACATAAACTGAAAGGATTTAAGAAGCATTTGGCAGACTATTTGGAATACATCACCATGACCTTCAGGGTTTACGCACACCAAAATCATAATGCACTTTCAACACCCAGGGGAAAGAAATGTCCCTCATGAAAGCTGGAATGTAAAGGAACTATATATAGCACTCTTCAACACATCTTTTCACTTAAGTTTTGTTGCTCTTTTCTTTGGAATTGACACCCCATTCAACTGCTGTAGCTCCCTGTATGAACTGTGTGATTAAACTTCAGCCTTTGGCAAAGTCTCTGGCAAAACTTTGAAAGCAAATGTCTAATAATTGAAAACATACACCGGCAAGGTGGATGAAACAGCAGCAACAATGCAGTTAGTGTGTGAGGATTTAAAAAACAAACAAAAACTAAATAAATAAATAAATAAATAAATAAATAAAAATCCCTACATACACACTGAGTGTACAAAACATTAAGAACTCCTTCCTAATATTGAGTTGCACACCCTTTTGTACTCAGAACAGCATGGACGTTCACAGGCGTTCCCCAAGGCTCCGTCCTGGGTCCGTTCCTGTTCTCTCTCTACACTCGCTCCCTGGGCCCCCTCATCGCATTCCATGGTTTCTCCTACCACTTCTACGCTGATGATGCCCAGATCTTCCTGTCTTTTCCCTCTTCTGACCCTCTCATCCCCTCTCGCATCTCTTCCTGTTTGTCTGCTATCTCCACCTGGATGCACTCACACCACTTCAAGCTCAACCTCTCCAAATCGGATCTGTTTTTCCCCCACTCTTCCTCACCTTCTGCTGATCTCTCCATCTTGATCCCCTTGGAATCCACCACACCCTCTCCTTCTTCTTCCACTAAAAATCTCAGAGTAACCTTCGATCCTGCGCTCTCCTACACTCAGCACATCACCATGCTGACACACACCTCTAGATTCTTCCTGAGCAACATACACCGAATCCGTCCCTTCCTCACCGACTACTCGACTCATCTGCTTGTCCAGTCACTGGTCCTCTCCCGCCTGGACTACTGCAACTCCCTCCTGGCCTGCCTGCCTGCAACTACCACCCGCACGCTCCAGCCCATCCAGAACTCTGCGGCTCATCTGGTATTCTCTCTGCCCCGATTCGCACACGTTACTCCACTGCTCCGCTCCTTCCACTGGCTCCCGATACCGGCACGCATCCAGACATTGACCCTCACCTACCGCTGTCTCGACCACACTGCACCGAGTTACCTTCAGACCCTCGTCTCCCCATACATCCCCTCCAGACCGCTGAGGTCTTCCGTTTCCAGAAGACTAACTCAACCTACTCTCCACTCCCACTTTGTTTCTTAGGCCACTGTAACTACAGCCATACCCCATACATGTCAAGATACGATGGGTTGTGCATTCTTTTATTGGTCTTTTGGCACCAGTGTTGTGCAGAACTGTCAGTTCACCAACTGTAGCCTGTCTGTTGCTTGCACAATTCATGTCAGCCTCCTTTGGCCTCTTTCACCAATTATCCATTTAAACCACTGGCCTGCAGTTGGCTGGATGTCCTTTGGGTTGTGGACCATCCTTGATACAAATAGGAAACCGTTTAGCATGAAAAACCAAATACCATGCCTTGTTCAAAGGCACTTGTGAAAAAACTGGTGTTTTTCTTCTTTTTAGTGGTAACCAAGCTGTGCCATCATATTCAAAGAGAAAATAAAATCTACGTATTGTAAGCATGTGTCTTAAGAAGCAAGTAGCAGGGTTCTGACAGATTACTACCCTTACTACAAGAACACCACAAGCAGTGAACGCATGAACTCTTTGGTCTTGCCCATTTATCCACTGATTGTCACACTTACACAACCCATGTCTCAATTGTGTCAAGGCTTGATAATCTGTCTTTAACCTGTCTGCTCCCCTTAACACGTTACATCAAAAAGGGATCATAGCTTCCAGCTGGAAACCAAAAGTCAAAACCAAGAAATACATCTTATATAAGCCAGCCACTAAAACAAGCAGGTGCGAACCATAATGGCTCTCTACTTTGAAATGATGTAAAGTATGACTTAAGAGCCCGCAATTTCTTTCTTTTAAAGGGATCGAGAATGGAAATGTGAGCTTCTACAGCCAGGCTCCCAAAAGAAATATAACTTAACATTTGTTAGTCACAGACAAATTGCTAATACTTTTAAAAGCCATATGACCCATTACTTGCATGCATGAATACATTTATACCAGAGGAATCCAGTCTTCAATATAGCTCTGGGCTTCAGTCTTTGCACAAATGATTTAAACTTACATAAAATGCAATATGTTCACAGATTTTTTATGTTGGTTACATAACCTTCTGAAGGGCAAATGTGCAAAAGGCCACATTATAGAAACTTTCCCAAGAAGAAAATGTTATTCCTTGATTATTTACTTTAACTGAATGTCACATCATTAATTTAGCAGTGTATTTCATGGCCTCATTTAATTTCTTAGCTGAAATATCATTTTAATCTAAGTAATACTTAGATAAATATCAGTGTTTTTGGAGTATCAGGATGAATATGTGTACAAAAACACAAGCACCGGAAATCTGTGGAGTGGCATAAAAAGGCTTATGTGATTTTTAGGGTGTTAACTCTTCCAAATTGATGTATAGAGCAGTGTGAGAGAGTAAACTGAAAATGTACTTGAGTGGAATTGTAAATACAATGGGTGAAAACGTGAAAACAGAAGTCTTATTTTCATAGTTTCATAAACGGTTTATCAAGGCTTCTTCATGCATGTTGAAACATATGTGTTCAGTCAAAATTGGGGGGAAATGAACATCTCACTGCAATCCACTCATGATGGGAAACCACAGTTCACAAGAATTGGCAGCACAAAAATGCCACAGAGAGAGAAGGCAACAGAATGAAAAGTGTCATCCTCTGAACCAGGACCCAAGAGAATCTCAGTGGCACATCACATTTCTCCAAAATCTATTTATTCATGCAATTTGAAATTATTCTCCTGAGAAAAAAACATGAAGGGCACTAAATCATAAGCAATGGTCAAAGTACTATGAAAAAAAAACCATGAAAGTTTAATTTGCAGGCAGGTCAGTGCTTTGATTTGACTTAGGCCACGGCGCTTGAAATTCATAGTATTTACCAAGTCAGCTGTAATGCTGTTTCTGTTTGTTAGGTCTTGACAAGTGAACTGTGGACTGAGCCAGACACCTGCAACCAACTGTGACTCTGTGCCTACTGCAGAACAAGCGACTGAATACACGTTTGTACGATGGCACCGAACAAACAGGTTCAAATGTGACTCAGGGACACAGGCCTCAGGTTTTATACTAAGTGAGTTTTTGTTATTGTCTTTTCCTTCATTTTTATTGCCAAACTATGGCTTCTAAGAAAGGCCTGTGGCTGTGAGAATATTTCCCTCACTTGTATATATAACAGTGGGCGCTGGCCAAGGTGCTGATACACAGGAAGCTCTGTCCAGGGTGCTGAAGTCTTGCTTCCTGAGTAAGAATGCTAAGTTGTCTTCATTTAATGAGATCTTTACAGGATACTGATTCTGTATGAATTGCTTTTGCTGTCACCTTCTATACACAAATGTGTTCTTGTTGCTTTGTATGTAGAACTATATATTTAATTTTTTTTTACATTTTTTGTTTTTTCTCCACAAATCTCTGCTGCTAGGATGCATTTTCAGGAAAACACCATTTTAAGGCTCTCTAGTTGTCATGGAAACTGCTGATCTTTCAGGTAACTTAATGTGATAAAAAGACAAAAGTGATATGCTATAAATGAACCACCTTCTAGCATCAACACATTACGACCAGGAAAAATATGCATATAGAAAAACGCTAAAGCAAACAAAACAAAACAAACAAGTCATGTTAATGAGACCTATGAACATGTTATACTTTTTCAAAATTAAAAACAAACATCCATTATTTAAAAAAAAAAAAATCCTAGAAAACTCTGTTACATGTTTTTAAACCAGGAATTTGTGACCAGCATAAAAGTTGAAATGGTCATTACTCATCTCACTATATACAAACTCTGTATATTGCACAACTGAAGGTGAGTGTGGCCTATATATATATATATATATATAGAGAGAGAGAGAGAGATCGACAAAAGATACACCAAAAACAGATAATCTCTGAAGTGAAAGGTGCAGAGAAATCCTTGCACAAGGTATAACAAGAAATGTACATAATTAAAAAACTGAGCTCTCATCACCCCTATCCTATGGAATTAATTGATTTAAAAAAATATATTATTTGTTTCTGATGTGTTTTATTTGGTTTATATGGGAAACTTTCCACGGATGTAGGCCTGTGCTGGCTCGGCCACAACCTACCTTGGGCAGCTCTTCGATCTGATTGGCGTCTAGGTATAGTTCTTCCAGCGTGCGCTCAAAGCTGAATATCTCCTTGGGCACCTGCTGGAGGCTGCAGTGGGAGTAGTCTAGCACTGAGATGACCTCCTCCTCACCACGGAAGCATCGGCAGGGCACGAGGCGGCCAATGATCTTCCTCTTGGTGGTCATCTCCAGACAATGCACTGAGAAGAACAAGGGAAAAAGGGCAGATCTTTTAGAGTTGTACACAAACCGCGCCCGTCCTTGGCATTAGGATTATATTTTACGTTGCAGCCTTGAAGTGATGGTATCAAAATGCACAGTTTAACTTCAGTGGTGTCAGAGATCTCGACTTAAATATATAGGACTGTGACTGAAGCGAAGACTCTCAAAGGTCTGGAGAGAAGCATTCAATTTATCTAATTACATAAATAAATAGACTAGGAGAATAATCATCATTTTCTGTGTCTGTCTCTGCCAAAACCAGCTTCATATTTTGCAACAAGAGTTAATGCGTTCACTGCTTGTGGTGTTCTTATAGTAAGGGTATATCTGTCAGAACCCTGCTACTTGCTTCTTAAGACACATGCTTACAATAAGTAGATTTTATTTTCTCTTTGAATATGATGGCACAGCTTGGTTACCACTAAAAAGAAGAAAAACACCAGTCAGGTCAGACAGAGAATGAGAAAATTAAATTAGTGTCTGATATGCTGAACTGCTGTTGCCACGTTCTTTCTTAATTGTCAAGGACACTTTTTAAGTGTGATTAACAGGAATGAATTAAATTCCCTTTCACACCTTGACTCTACACATCTTATCTCGAGACCCTGTTAATTATAAAATGTCAACATGCAGCTATTTTTTTTTTTCTTAATTGCAAAACATAAAAGTCTTGAAAACTAACACTGCAACATTCTCTTATTGGTGACATGACAGAACACATGTACTTCAGCAAATATTTATAAGGGTGTATCTGGATAAAGACTAACATCCAAGGTGATGATACATTGATATCTTTTTACATTTTATTGACAATTTATTTTGCAGTGTAAAATACATGTTTCGTTAAAGCACAGGTTAAACGATTCTAAACTGTGAATAATTATATGTCTGTCAATAATAAAGTAATGTTTTTTATGCAGCAGTTTTGAAATATTTAAGTTTTGTTTCAATGCATAGGCATAAGAAAAAAACAGTATTGTGAATTAAATAGATCCCTCGTTTGGCATGGGAATGCATTAAAGCACATTCACTTGTCTGATGATTATTTCTCCATAATACAAGAGTGTGTTTTTTTATACACGACGATGAGTGAGATATGAATAATGTAATTAAATGATTTCGAATAAATTAAGACCCAAGACAGCTACTTAGTTATACTTTACTTTCTCTTTTCAGAAATAATTTTGGCGCGAGTGCATTTATCTAGTTATTACACAGACCGCGGCAAGCATGGAATTCTGATTAACGAAATAAAATAAAGATCTATGTTAATTCAAACTCCTGCTGAAGGGTAACACTCTGCATACTGAAAGACTTTGTGATCAACATTCAGAGCACAGATATCAACTCTCCACAGTTTCTGATGGCACAGCTATAGTATTGCATCGGACATAATCTGGTTTCTGTTGAATTGCAGTTTTGACAATTTTTATTTGAAGATCAGAATTTTTCAAGAAAAGAAGGCTGCCCAAAGGCTGGATAGCACAGAACTCACAATGGTTTTAATATTGCAGAAAACTCTTCAAAATGTGATCACTATAATTAATACACTGCTCCAAGATTTAGCAGTTGTCCTATTCCCACTTTTAAGTTAGCACAATTAATGTTAAGACAGGAAAAATATAAAATGTCAAATAAAGTCATACAAAATACAAAGTGTAATTCTACTATAGTGGAATATACATGGAAAATGGGGACCACTTTATAACAGAATAGCTATTTCAATATAAGGAGTTCTTACAGAAAAGGTCTGCTTGAGAAAAATCTATAATTACTCGTCATGTTTTGAGGTTGTACTACTAAGGCTTTGTCTAAGAAAAAACATATTATATATGATACATTATATATTATACCCATAGTCCCCAAATGGGGATCCCTTACGACACAACTGGGGAAAAGTCTGGAAAATCGGAGCAGTGGCGTGTTCACAGATTGCAAATGTCTGCCAGCAATGACTTCTGCATCAGCTGCTTTGAATAGCTAAACTGGGTCAAGGAATCTCTTTTGTTTTCCAAAGTGACACATATGGACAAGAAGCTCCCTCAACCACTGCACGTCTTCTCCAGAGCCATCAAAAGAACGTTCTTTTCTTTTGATACATATTAAAAAAAAGGCAAGAGCAAGTTATATATTTAGGCCTCCATTATGGATTTCTAAAGATCTCTAGATGAGGGCAGTATGAAAGCACAGTTCCATTAGTGCTGTTTGTGACGCCACATTTAAAGAATGTGGAATGCTTACATAAGAGAGAAGTATTGGGTACACACGAGTTAGGAGGACAGCCCCCTCTTGGCAGGTTCTCTGATCTAAAATAAACACAACAATCGAAAAAAGCATTATCCTGTTATGCTACCTAGTTATAAAGTTATGAATACCATATACAGCTCTGGAAAAAATTAAGAGACCACTGCATTTTTTTTCTTACTTCAGCATCTCTACATGTATGGCAGCCATTCCATTCCAGTGTCTGTTGAATTCCAACACAGGCACACATTCTACTGAATGAGGTACTGATAAGGTGATCACCTAATCCAAATCTTATTTAATGAGAAAAAGTATAAAAACCACTGCTGTGGTCATCACTATCCTCTTGCAATAGGACCAGGAGGATGGCAAGAACAGTTCTAGTAGTACCTCAAAAGTAACTGGAATCAAAAAATATCTATTGACCATGCCATAAGAGTTGAAAAGGAAAGTTTTGAGTGAGGAAAAGAAGGATTAAATTCTGGCTACAGATACAATGGGATACAGTGAGAGTAGGGGTTGCTTCAATCCTTAAAATTTCAAAGACGGCGGTTCATAAGAACAAGGTCAAGCAGCAGACATTGGGGACAACAAAGCTACAGACCGGCAGAGGGAAAAACGACTCTCCACTGACCAGGATGACCACCAACTCATTCGAATGTCACTCAACAACTTTAGGATGACATCAAGTGACCTACAAAAAGAATGGCAAATGGCAGTTCGAAACAGGCTCGTAGGGGCAGTGCTAAAGTCGTGCAAAGCTAGAAAAAAGCCCTTCATTAATGAAAAGCAAAGAAGAGCCAGGCTCAGGTTTGCAAAAGACCATAAGGATTGGACCATAGAGGACTGGAGCAAGGTCATCTTCTCTGAGTCCAATTTTCAGCTTTTCCCAACACCTGGTCATCTAATGCTGAGACAGAGACCTGGAGAGGCCTACAAGCCACAATGTCTCACACCCACTGTGAAATCTGATGATCTGGGGGTGCTTCAGCATGGCTGGAATCGGGCAGATTTGTCTTTGTGAAGGACGCATGAATCAAGCCACGTACAAGGTTGACCTGGAAGAAAACTTGCCTCCTTCTGCTCTGACAATGTTCACCCAACTCTGAGGATTGTTTTTTTCCAGCAGGACAATGCTCCATGCCACACAACCAGGTCAATCAAGGTGTGGATGGAGGACCACCACATCAAGACCCTGTCATGGCCAGACCTGAACCCCATTGAAAACCTATGGAATGTGATCAAGAAGAAGGTAACAAGCCATCAAACAAAGCCGAGCTGCTTGAATTTATGCGCCAGGAATCCCATTAAAGTCACCCAACATCAATGTGAAAGACTGGTGGAGAGCATGCCAAGACGCCTGAAAGCTGTGATTTGAAAATCAGGGTTATTCCACCAAATATTGATTTCTGAACTCTTCCTAAGTTAAAACATTAGTATTGTGTTTAAAAATGAATATGAACTTATTTTCTTTGCATTATTCGAGGTCTGACAACAAATCTTCTTTGTTATTTTGACCAGTTGTCATTTTCTACAAATAAATGCTCTAAATGACAATATTTATATTTGGAATTTGGGAGAAATCTTATCAGTAATTTATAGAATAAAACAAAAATGTTAACTTTATCCAAACACATACCTATAAATAGTAAAACCAGAGAAACTGATAATTTTGCTGGTCTTAATTTTTTCCAGAGCTGTATATATAAATACTGTAGGTGGGGTGCAAAATGGCAGACTTGGCCTATACTTCATCCCCCAAAAACCCTTGGTGAAGCATCATTGCCTGGGATCACCTGACCAAAAGTGAGTCCCATAATTGATAAGGCAGTGGTTTAAAAGCAGGAACTGGAGCAATCCTGTGTCTTCCATCTACATCAGTAATTCACTTTTTGCTAGGGACTACAATTCTGGATAGTGACTTAGGTATTTAGTGTTTGTCTGTAGAGGTTTTGTGCCAGCAAAAGCTTAGGGAGGACAGGCCCAAAAAGGAATTCTGTTTTGTGTGGGGTTTTGTTTTATTTAAATAATAATAAATTCTATACATATTCATTAATATTCTGCAAGTTTCCTTCATTTTGCCCCTTAATCCTCTTTTACCATATTTATGAAAATGTACATTTATTACAATATTACATATATATATATATATATATATATATGTATATATACACTCACCTAAAGGATTATTAGGAACACCATACTAATACTGTGTTTGACCCCCTTTCGCCTTCAGAACTGCCTTAATTCTACGTGACATTGATTCAACAAGGTGCTGAAAGCATTCTTTAGAAATGTTGGCCCATATTGATAGGATAGCATCTTGCAGTTGATGGAGATTCGTGGGATGCACATCCAGGGCACGAAGCTCCCGTTCCACCACATCCCAAAGATGCTCTATTGGGTTGAGATCTGGTGACTGTGGGGGCCAGTTTAGTACAGTGAACTCATTGTCATGTTCAAGAAACCAATTTGAAATTATTCGACCTTTGTGACATGGTGCATTATCCTGCTGGAAGTAGCCATCAGAGGATGGGTACATGGTGGTCATAAAGGGATGGACATGGTCAGAAACAATGCTCAGGTAGGCCGTGGCATTTAAACGATGCCCAGTTGGCACTAAGGGGCCTAAAGTGTGCCAAGAAAACATCCCCCACACCATTACACCACCACCACCAGCCTGCACAGTGGTAACAAGGCATGATGGATCCATGTTCTCATTCTGTTTACGCCAAATTCTGACTCTACCATCTGAATGTCTCAACAGAAATTGAGACTCATCAGACCAGGCAACATTTTTCCAGTCTTCAACTGTCCAATTTTGGTGAGCTTGTGCAAATTGTAGCCTCTTTTACCTATTTGTAGTGGAGATGAGTGGTACCCGGTGGGGTCTTCTGCTGTTGTAGCCCATCCGCCTCAAGGTTGTACGTGTTGTGGCTTCACAAATGCTTTGCTGCATACCTCGGTTGTAACGAGTGGTTATTTCAGTCAAAGTTGCTCTTCTATCAGCTTGAATCAGTCGGCCCATTCTCCTCTGACCTCTAGCATCAACAAGGCATTTTCGCCCACAGGACTGCCGCATACTGGATGTTTTTCCCTTTTCACACCATTCTTTGTAAACCCTAGAAATGGTTGTGCGTGAAAATCCCAGTAACTGAGCAGATTGTGAAATACTCAGACCGGCCCGTCTGGCACCAACAACCATGCCACGCTCAAAATTGCTTAAATCACCTTTCTTTCCCATTCAGACATTCAGTTTGGAGTTCAGGAGATTGTCTTGACCAGGACCACACCCCTAAATGCATTGAAGCAACTGCCATGTGATTGGTTGGTTAGATAATTGCATTAATGAGAAATTGAACAGGTGTTCCTAATAATCCTTTAGGTGAGTGTATATACATATATATATATATATATATATATATTCAAAGCAGAATCTCATTTTAAAAATCATTTGTCATCCTGTTCAGCAAGCACTGCATCACAAAGAGTATTATGATGAATAAAAAGTGTTATTACAGGAAAATAAGTGGGCGACTAATATCAAAGTGTAACTGAGGGGAAAAATTCTAATTGAATATGCTTACCTGACATCTTGTAAAATCTATCTAATGCTACAGTGAGGGAAAAAAGTATTTGATCCCCTGCTGATTTTGTACGTTTGCCCACTGACAAAGAAATGATCAGTCTATAATTGTAATGGTAGGTGTATTTTAACAGTGAGAGACAGAATAACAACAAAAAAATCCAGAAAAACGCATTTCAAAAAAGTTATACATTGATTTGCATGTTAATGAGGGAAATAAGTATTTGACCCCTTCGACTTAGTACTTGGTGGCAAAACCCTTGTTGGCAATCACAGAGGTCAGACGTTTCTTGTAGTTGGCCACCAGGTTTGCACACGTCTCAAGAGGGATTTTGTCCCACTCCTCTTTTCAGATCCTCTCCAAGTCATTAAGGTTTCGAGGCTGACGTTTGGCAACTCGAACCTTCAGCTCCCTCCACAGATTTTCTATGGGATTAAGGTCTGGAGACTGGCTAGGCCACTCCAGGACCTTAATGTGCTTCTTCTTGAGCCACTCCTTTGTTGCCTTGGCTGTGTGTTATGGGTCATTGTCATGCTGGAATACCCATCCACGACCCATTTTCAATGCCCTGGCTGAGGGAAGGAGGTTCTCACCCAAGATTTGACGGTACATGGCCCCGTCCATCGTCCCTTTGATGTGGTGCAGTTGTCCTGTCCCCTTAGCAGAAAAACACCCCCAAAGCATAATGTTTCCACCTCCATATTTGACGGTGGGGATGGTGTTCTTGGGGTCATTCCTCCTCTTTCAAACACGGCGAGTTGAGTTGATGCCAAAGAGCTCGATTTTGGTCTCATCTGACCACAACACTTTCACCCAGTTCTCCTCTGAATCATTCAGATGTTCATTGGCAAACTTCAGACGGGCCTGTACATGTGCTTTCTTGAGCAGGGGGACCTTGCGGGCGCTGCAGGATTTCAGTCCTTCACAGCGTAGAGTGTTACCAATTGTTCTCTTGGTGACTATGGTCCCAGCTGCCTTGAGATCATTAACAAGATCCTCCTGTGTAGTTCTGGGATGATTCCTCACCGTTCTCATGATCATTGAAACTCCATGAGGTGAGATCTTGCATGGAGCCCCAGACCGAGGGAGACTGACAGTTATTTTGTGTTTCTTCCATTTGCGAATAATCGCACCAACAGTTGTCACCTTCTCACCAAGCTGCTTGGCCATGGTCTTGTAGCCCATTCCAGCCTTGTGTAGGTCTACAATCTTGTCCCTGACATCCTTGGACAGCTCTTTGGTCTTGGCCATGGTGGAGAGTTTGGAATCTGATTGATTGATTGCTTCTGTGGACAGGTGTCTTTTATACGGGTAACGACCTGAGATTAGGAGCACTCCCTTTAAGAGAGTGCTCCTAATTTCAGCTCGTTACCTGTATAAAAGACACCTGGGAGCCAGAAATCTTGCTGATTGATAGGGGATCAAATACTTATTTCACTCATTAACATGCAAATCAATTTATTACTTTTTTGAAATGCGTTTTTCTGGATTTTTTTGTTTTTATTCTGTCTCTCACTGTTAAAATACACCTACCATTAAAATTATAGACTGATCATTTCTTTGTCAATGGGCAAACATACAAAATCAGCAGGGGATCAAATACTTTCTTGCCTCACTGTATATAACCCATAGGTCAACTCGTTTTAGAGGTTTCCAATCATGCAAGTCACAACTTTATGTCTCCAGCTTGTATAACATCATGTGCAATTTCTGTGTATAATCTTTTCTTAATTAATATGTGTCATCTGGGGCAATTTGCCACTTTAGCAATTGTGTAGCTTGTGCTCAGAGTAATGGGACGCTGTTCAAAAACTGACTATTCTGGTTAAAGAAAGATTGGTTTATCAGTTTGGGTTTCCTGGGTCAATACGGTTCTTCAATTTATCCTGTCAAAAAAAAAAATCAGGGAGTGAAATTTGTAGAAGTCAGAAAGATTGATAGAAGTATCCCAAAAACAAAGTTGTAGAACAAGAAAAGAAGAAAAGGACACTTGGTGTTGAGAAACAGACTGTTTATTTTGGAACTGTCCATTTGATTCTGTTGTGGCACCATGCAAGGTCACCAGAGAACCTCAGATGACTCCACATCATCTTCAAGTGTAATTATGTGAGCAATTGTTGAAACCAGACAACTCTCTGTTCAGGGATGTGGAACCATAGGCATGTGTTTGCAATTGAAAAGTGACAGTTCCTACCTAAAGACTTAACAAATAAAAAAAAATGACTCTCTTAGGCATAGGTTAACAAAATCAAACGGCACCACCACCCCCAAAGTATGGCCTTGTCAGTATTTAATTAAAACCAGTGCCCGAGATTCGGAGGCACTTCCCCACTGCTCTCTCTTGCAGCCTGGGAGGAGTTATCTTTATAAAATTATTATATTCCTTCAAAGAACTCAGACTTCAACTCTCCTCTTTTGTTCTGTCAGCTGCCTGGAGCAAAAACACAATCAACGTGAAATTAATCACACTTAAATTGATAGCAGTTTGGTGGGCTTGGAGAAGCCTTTCACATGGAAGAGGAGATAAGATAAGGTGCTTTTATCTTTACACACAATAAATTAATAAATAATTCAGTGCAGTGCCAGTGTTTCCATTCATGTTTTTATACACCCTACCTGGGCCACGCTTCTCACTCCTAATCTCGCCTGCTTTAAAAAAATAAATGTCTGCAATTTGTTCACTTGGTTCACACAGAAAAAATACTCAAGTCATTTCAAAAGGTGCCCATATGGCAGCGATAAATATGTGCTGAGATTTTGAGGATATAAAGAACAACAACCCAGGTTTGTAATCAGTGTGGGGAGGCAGCTATAAACTACTGATTCAAAATGTTCTTTGTGCAAAGGAAATGTAATAGAAAAAGCATTTACAGCAGGTTGTCAGGAATATAGAATGGAACAACCATAACTATATCTACAGATGTGTGACAAATTAAAGGAAAAACCTGAATAAATGAGTGGAGGAACATAACGAATGCAGATGTCTCCAAACAGGTGTACTGCATGACACAATTAAGCAATTAACATCCCATCATGCTCTGTGTCATGTATAAAAATGCTGAGCAGGCCCAGTTGACCTCGATTTTGGATCAAGATGGCAAGAGGAAAGGATCTAAGTGACTTTGAAAGAGGGGTCATTATTGGGTCACGAATGGCAGGAGCTTCAGTCACACAGACGCTCAACTGGCTCGTGTTCTGGACAAGTGGGCAAGTGCATGTGTGGAGACACCAAGAGAACAGGACAGGCCTGACTGCTTGACCCCTACAGTGAGGGGGTCTGGAGGCTCTGTTATGCTGTGGGGGGCATTTTTCTGGCATGGTGTGGGTCCACTTGTCCCCTTAGAGGGAAGGGTCACTGCAAATAATGACAAAGTTATTCTGAGTGATCACCGTTATCCTATGGTGACACATTTTTATCCTGATCGGAGTGGTCTCTTCCAGGATGTCAATGCCCCCATCCACAGGGCACAAGGGGTCACTGACTGGTTGGATGAGATCTCAGCCCAATTGAACACCTATGGGAGATTTTGGACCGCCGTGTTAGACAGTGCTCTCCACCACCATCATCAAAACTCCAAATGAGGGAATATCTTTTGGAAGAATGGTGTTCATCCCTCCAGTAGAGTCCAGAGACTCGTAGAATCTGTGCCAAGAGCACTGAAGCTGTTCTGGCGGCTCGTGGTGCCCAACACCTTACTGAGACACTTTTGTTGTTTTTTCTTTAATTTGTCACCCATCTGTATATGTAAATATTATCTTTATCTATGCTATGCACTTGGTGCTAAACAAACTAATAGTGGACTACTGGAATTACTTTAGCTTGTTTGATTGATTAAACTTTGGTCTGTCTAATTTTGTTTGACCAGTCTGCTTTCTGGATTATTGTTCTCTACCTGACCATATTGAACTGGACTGCTGGTGCTGATGAATAAAAGTAAACACCTCTTTCTTCTAATGGCACTAAATACAAAAACAAAAACACAAACCAGTGTAGACTTTAGGAACCCAGGTGGAAATGAAATGTAATTTCCCATTGTGAAAAACATTTGATTGGGGCTTTTCATCTCACACAATGGCCAAAACCAAATTAGAACTCTATACCACCTACCTATCAAAAATTACAGACCTCTACTGAGTGGTGGCTTATTTTTCTGTTAGAAGGGGCTTTCTTCTGTCAATAGGTCTGCTCTATAATTTCAATTAGCAGGTGTGTCAACATTTTGATTTGATCTAGGCTTATGTTGCATAACACATTCAGTCAATATATTTTACTGGTAGTGAGTTCGATTTCCCATTACAATCCTTTGGAACACTATGTGACCTATTTAATGGCCTGGATGCCCTGGTGGGTGCAGTCATTGGGGTTGGGGTACTACTGATATCGAAGTATCCCCAAACAAAACACCTACTTATTGTTACAAGGCATAATTGAGTATAATGCCAGCATAACAGATCTAAGCGGGTAACCACATTTTCATATTTCTATTCATTTCATCCTTTCGTAGCTGTATTTCAGTAATTTTTGCAGGCGGCACCATAATTTTGGTCACCATACTG
Source organism: Amia ocellicauda (assembly GCF_036373705.1). Lineage (NCBI taxonomy): Eukaryota > Metazoa > Chordata > Actinopteri > Amiiformes > Amiidae > Amia > Amia ocellicauda. The sequence goes on along the minus strand of NC_089868.1, from coordinate 9,322,932 downwards.
ATACTGTCTACCTATGTTTTCACCTTCAGCCCTCAATAAGTATATCTTCCCCCATTTTTCAGTGCAGCAGACTCTTCAAATTCACATGCATCTCTACTGCTGAGAGAGATGGAAAAAGAAATAGACACTGATAAAGGGAGGTCATTAAAAATAGAAGTGCTCCGATATTAAACTGCACAAATCCAACACCCAAGGAGCAAGTGGGATTCGAACAGAGGCGATGGAGATATAGGCAAATCTGTCTTTCAGTCCAGAGTCCATGGGGCGTTAATAAAAGGTCAAGCAGAAAGTTCGGGACTCTGCAGATCCATTATCTGGGATCACTCACAAGAGGTAATGCTGAGTGAGATTACATAACACAACAACATCCGAAAATTTCAGGTCAGACCCAACAATCCTCCTATCAAGAGAGGGGAATCTTCCCTGCTATTACTCTTTGCGGTGACATTATACTTATAAACTGCACTTTGACCGATAGAAATGCCTGGTCTCCAACAGAAAGCTACTGCAATGTAATGTTTAATTAACAAGAGTATATTTAGCTAGAGGTTTTTCCAAGAAGAGATAATTTGGCATTTAATGGATGAAATGAGCCAGTCAGACAGCCTTCAAGGTTTCTAGCCCTCACACATTGCATTGCCAAACACCTTATAAAGCCTACACAACCAGCCAAATAAAAGAGAAAAACTCTGCGATGTTAACAAAGACCCACCAGATCTGTTCAGGGTGCTATGGAAACAGTATGACGCAAGTGCAGATTCTGCAGAAATGACAACAGGCAATCACAAGGCAGAGATACAACTTCATAACTGTAGCCATGATTACTTTATATGTTTTTTTTCCTTTTTATTATTACTATTTTACTTGTTTTTTTAAATCTATAGCACTGAGATTGAAGGTTGAAATATGCGACGTGAATGAGAACAGAAAATATAATTATTAAAGACCTGATACGTATCTGCTACACTCAATGATTATTTACAGGTCATGGCAAGTTCTGATCTTGGTGGAATATAGAACATCAAATATCATATATATATGTATGATATTTTTATGAAAACATATTTTTTTATATTGAGGGATGAAACTTTGTCAGTTGCTAAGACAACAACAGCATACATTGAAAGATATACAGATTCAATTAAATTACACTAGAATACTGGGATTTGTGTTTGAACAAGCAGCTAAACATCATTACTTAATGTGATTAAGCTTACATGTGAAATAAACAATAATTCAGAACAATAATTAAACAAATACTGAATATAAATATATAGATAAAGATCCTGAGAGTTATAATATAGGCAGGGCTCTAAATGTATGCAGCTTCCTTTCTTCCTTCAAAGCAGGGCCTCAATTGCCAATATTGTATGTATAATTTGCTTCGTGGTCATTTCCAACCATGTAAAAACCCTCAAAGTGAATAAGGCAGGCGGATATTTTCAGTGGTAAAGCAACAATATACTGCAAATGCTCATTAAAAATAAATGTTTATTCAACATCTCAATTCCTCAGGGTAAATTGGAGCCAACAAGACACGTGCAACTGGCAGATAAAGTATTTTATTCTCACGTCAGCAACATTTACCGTTTGCGTGACCATCTCGTATGGAGATGTTTTCATTGCTTAATCAGTGTTAATAATTCTTGAAAATCCTCCAAATTCAAATTTGTTTCATTTATATATAACATTATTACTATACAAGCATTTGAATGACATGTAGGTTTGACTCAAAGAACTGCATTTAACTAACATTGACACGGGAATGTCCTAATAAGGGAAATGGGGACCTAAACAAAGTTAAAACAAATCATATATATACTTCAGTCAACTCCTGTTCTGTTGGAATAATTTACTTGTCCATCAAAACTCTGTCAAAGTCGCATTTCCTCTGGTTACATTATATTTGAAGTCATGGAAATATGCTTTTACCAAACCACAAATAAAATGCTATATAGGTACTACACAACCAATTAAATACAATCAGAACATAATTAACCAATTAACCAGAATTAAGACCTGCATTCTAGATAGTTTAGTTATGGAAATGGCCCTCTGAATTAAATAATAATAATAATAATAATAATAATAATAATAATAATAATAATAATAATAATAATAATAATAATAAAACAAAACTATTGTATGAAGTAATCATGCTGTAGCTTAATTCAATTTTATAGCACAAAAGCATTTTGCTACCGGTGTTAAGTTAATATTTCTTCTTTTTGAATGCCTTTGTGATAGATGCTTTTCTGGTTTAAATGAACTCAGTAATGAGATTTGCATCAAAGAATGGAATGACGAAACAGCCACCTCAAGGGGAAAAATTGTAATTAATTATGCCGAGTCGATAACATTCATCTTTGAAGAATCTTATTTTGCATTTCAGTTTATTGTTCCCCTAGACAGTGGTTAATATTTTATCTGCTGAAAAACACAATCAATTAATCACTGTTTTACTTCTCCTTGTTTCACATGAAAGGTGCAATCAGCTTAAAATCGCAATGCTGATATGACTTGAGCGCATAAATATTTATAGTAATTTTCTTTGAGGCCAGTTCATTAAATCACCTTTCCCGGCAGTGGTATGTAGTTAATGCGTCTGATGCAAATTAAGTCTTAAATGACAACTCTAGGTAATTGCTGCATGTATTTGAGATCAATGTTTGAGCTGTGTCATAGCATTAATTCTAGCTCATGACTGGTCATGAATCCAGCCGTACTCACAGTACGATACACCGGGCAAGCCACACACACCAGTATATCAAGCTAAGGGAATGCAACTGGACCTTCTTCACACAGAGAATTGCTTACAAATACTGTTTAATACATTGGTGCACTGCACAAGCATTTGAGGAAAGGAGGTTGTCATCCCATTTGTGCCTTAAATGACTTCAATCAACTTAATCTATGTGCAGTTAGTATAATCTAATGGTTTTTGTTTTTCCTGATCTTAAAGAAGTATTCTTTCTATTTTCCTGATGGTTGTTATCAGGGTGAAACACAATTTAAATTTTTCACTGGTAAATAATTATATTGCAAAGCTAGCATTCCTTTTTAGTGTAATTTCTTCTTATTCACCTATTTGTGGCATAAGAACGATTTAGCTGGTAAAATACCACTCTGAACAAAAACTACACAGAAGAGACACCCAGAAGACATGCCATGGAAAAAGAAAAAGTTTGAAGAAATTGCCAATGCACCATGACTCAACATCAGTGATACAAATCTTCAAAGATTCCACGAGCATCACGATGTTTTAAAAGATATATCCACAGTATTGAATCAAATTAAATTCATTAATAATAAAATTGATAATGTCTGGCAAAATGTCTTCACTAAATATCTTGCAAATATTCACTGTTCCCATTTTAATCATCATTACCATTTTGGTTAGTATTAACCATGTACCTGCTAAATATACATAAATACACACTACAATAGCTACTCTAAAGTGTATTTAAAATGTAAAAAAGGTATTTTGGAGCCTCCTAAACCATTGAAAGTCTAAGGGGGTGAATACTTCCTATAGCCACTGTACTTAACATTTTTGGAACATGTTTTACACTGAGAATTTGATTAACTTTAATTTAATTATGAGCCAAGATGGTTGACGCCTTTATCTGACTCTTTTAAGCTACTTTGGATCTTATCTCTGTTGTATTACACTCCTAGATACATACTTTTCTATTATAGTCCACTGCTAATGAGTTAATTTACTTCTGTTATGGACAGAGTGATAAGAATGTAAATAAGTAGAAGATCCGCCACATGTAACAGGCTGAGATCTCCCTTTCACTGCTCCAGTTTTATGTCGAGTATTATGTTTTTGCCGACAGCTGGAGAACACAAATGACTACATCTGGAAAGCTGATGACATGCTACCAATTTTAATTAAAATCACATTGTCAGTAGTGCACAATTGTGCCGTTATCTATTGTGGCGTCTGTTCTGGGATGAGAGGCACATTGGAAACAGCGAGGCAGTCAGCATTATTGTGTGTTTACCAGATGGGTGGGTGATGAAATAAAAAATACTGTCAAGTCAAGGTCTGGGAAACAATGTGCACATCTTGAGGATAATAATAATAATAATAATAATAATAATAATAATAATAATAATAATAATAATAATAATAATAAGAATAATAATAATAATAAATTAGTGTGTTAACCTATATTATGTGAGTTTTTTTTGTGTGTGTATTTTATTAAATATGGAAATCAATTATGTATGCAACATTATTGAAAGAGTGAAGACTTTAAAATGGAGCTAGGCCGGACACAATTCAACAGATGAGAGATGGACTAAAGATGCCATGGAATGCATCCTTCTAAAAAGTCCTACTAACAGAACAATAAGAAAGGGGCTCTGGATCAATCTCTTTGCTTACTAGCAGGCAGCTCTGACTCAGTTGACTGATTTAACATTTCTGCCTGGAAAGACATCACCTGAGAAGGCCCTCCTGTATTGTAGAGATTGAGCACTGTCATACCTTATTAATGACAACAAGCTGAACATATTGTCCTGCACGCTGGTTATTCATTTGAGACTATTAAACAGCAACCTTGTGCTCCGCCTTCATCGTTCAGTAAAGTGATCACATTTTACCCCAAGTGGCTCACAGGAGAAGCCTGGCTTCTTTCACCAACCATGTTTGGCCGCATCTGATTTAGCGGAGAACTGAGGGATCCTGGGAGTCACGGTGAACTAATTCTGTAGCCTTTCACCTTTGGTGGAACTCAATTCAAGCAGAGTGTTAGCTCATAGTGTCCACATTTCAGGAGTTACTCAGTTCCCCCCACAGGAGAAAAAAGCTGAGGTTATCCAAGTCAGAACTGATGGGCTGTGAGAGAATACATCTGAATCTGGCAGGCAACATGCCAACAGCCTATCTTCACAGCACTCAATTCCCAAAAAAGGATGAAAACAGACAGAAAAAAACGAAGAGAAAGCTTTTCCTGTCATTACCTTTTGAGCGGCTTCACTGAACAGCGCTCATATACGATCTTTAATCATAAAAATGCATTCGGGGGAGACATGATTAATGTGTCACATGTATGATTGCTTGTATTGCTAATGATAGAAGTTGCTGTGTTGTCATGGGATCATCTACATGAAATTACACTGAATCAGCTGGACAGCACCAATTTAAGGAAAAGGTTGGAGGAGGAATAATGACAAGTAAAAATAAGTGTCTTTGCTTCAACATTTCCAGTAGTGCTCTCTGTGATGACAACTGTGATTCAATCTTCATGTTAATATGATTGAGACCCTTGCTACATTCAATACATAAATACATATATAAATATATAACTAAGCAAATAATAAATACATACACAAACAAAGAAACAACTGAATACATCCACACAAAAAAGCTGAAGCCCAATCATATCAATCTTCAGTAAGAAATTCCTATGAATCTGCTTAGGCACTCATCCAGATTAGAGCTTACTCCTGGGCCTGAAGTTGGGTTTCATTTGACTGCATCAACTTTCTCAGTCAATTAATCAAGAAGAAGCAACAGTTTCGAGAGGCGGTTCAAACACCCACATCTCAATAAATGAAAAGCAAGAGTTATGCCAGCGATGCGTTTGAACAGCACAGCACAGTCCCATAAGATAGGAAAGGATCCTTCATTTCTTTCAATTCATATCAACTATAATGGAATACATTGTTCCCTAACAACACTAAAACCAATTCCAAATATACCTGCATCCCTGGCTAGATTCCATACGTTCTTGGCACTCAGTGATGTAACAGAATGATACACGTGCTCACAGTCAGGCTAGCAAACTGTAACAGTGGACCATTGCAGAACCGATGATAGACACTCAAATGTAATATTTATATACAACAAAGGACTCAAATACCAATTTTAATTAACATTCAATGAAACCATTGAAGTTGAGGCATTTCGTGCTAGAAAGGAAAAGGGTTGGTTGTAATAAAACAAGGTTGTAAAAAGAAAAGGGACAGATGTGTTCGCTAAACAGCTGTAGAATCATGTGATCTAGTAAGACGGTGATTTTTTGATTTTGTATTTTTTTGAAAGCCCACTAATTGTTCTGTAAGCAATGGTTTTTAAAACTCCTGGTACTTTGAGGATTAAGGACATCATTTATGGTGGGTAGTGGCATGTTATGTCATGCAGGACTGTTAATTAACACGCCTCAATTGATTTAACCTGTGCTGTCAGATTCATACAAGATATTCATGTCAAGTGTGATGGAGTTGAACTCCTCAACAGGATGCATTCAATACTCCTTTTGAAATACCCCCTCCCCCTGAGGTTGTAATGTTTAAATGACTGGCTCATTATTGACAAACTATAGTAGTAGTCTATATATTATAGTTTTGTAGTAGTATACAATCTTTGTTGCATATAACTATAAACTACAATTTTACATTCATGCACAAACAAACATAAGTGAGCACAAATAAGCAGTTTATGACACTGATTAATAAAAGGAGAGCATTTCAGATGGAAAATAAAGTTTTTATTTGTCTATTTTTATCTGGAATCTGTAGGTGAAAAATGGTTTACACCACATATTAATGTATTGCACAAATAATATGCTATCCATATGCACCAATAAAGTCTGATGGATTTTTATGTATTTATTAGCAGAATCCCTTAGTAAAACATTCTGTTGGATCCTCTTTGTTATATTTAACATTTTTATCCTTCAGATTGTCTGATGCAGAGCAACCAATGGAATTACAGCAAAATGCTAGCTGGTTGACATTCTCAAATGAAGAGAAAACGAAAGAGCTAAAAAGCTAAAACGTGGAAGTAATGCCCGTTCCCAGGGGACATCTGACATCCAGCCATCCAGCCATGAAATCCAAGTGAAAGGAATCCTCTTTTTGCTCAATGTGTCAGCCTTTCAGAGTCAACCTGCTCACCCAAGAGTACAGTTGTTTACTGCCGTTTCCACAATGCCAATCTGTAAACACACACACACTACTGACACAAACATTTAATTTAACATTTAGTGGAGAACAGCTCACAACAGAAGTAATTGGATATTATGAAAGTGTTCCACCATGATAGTACTCCAAATGAGTCACACGGTATTCCAGGGAGATCCATCACTATAAATGGTTCACGCTCACACTTTATTCTATGAAGATGTTAATCTATTCTACACAACATAACTTTGGACAGTTCTCTGTAAGTCATAAACACCACTGGCTGGGGATTTAATCAAATACGTTGACCCACCCGCTAATTGTTAATTATAATCCAGTACTTAATGGTGATTTTTGCTTTATGTGTAGAAGGATGAAACCTGCGACGAAAACAAGTACAGGATTGTAATTTGGCGTAAGTGGGTGTGTCAAACTTGTGTTGTCACCCCTGTCACCGTGTTTTTAAATGTGAGTAGCTTTGCATAAAGGCACAAATAAAAATAAAAGAGAACCAATAACATTGCACAGATACAGTTTTCTGCTCAAGCTGTAGCTGTGTTTAACCACTCTACGTACAAACTATCACAGTATTATTCCTAAATGATCAACTATATTATCTAAAGCATTACCTTCAACAATAATAATAAAGAAGAATAAAAACATCAATGAAGAAGAAGAAATAATTTGTTACCCCTTGGGACTGAAAAATAGGCTTTGCATCTCTGAGTAGCATCCACAGCCCTCTCCCTGACAGTCAATTAATATACATTCAGGGATGGAAGAGAAAAAAAAAGGGTCCTTAAAGCATAAAGTTGGATAAAGTACCATGCCTATATCCCAATTCCATCGTTAGATTAGTTTGTGTGAAAGAAAGCCAAGCTGTCAAAAATGTAATCCATCCATAATGAATGGATGGCTTTGGGAATTTGAAAGGCTTTGAAACTTAATAGGTATGCATGGTGATTGAAATCGCAGTAATATCTGTAACTGTACTGAATCCAGCACCATCACTCAGATAAGGTCACAGGTGTTGCTCAAATGCACTTCGTTTGGAGCTTGTATTGAGAAGACACACGGAAATAGTAAGACGAGGGCTATTTCCTTAATTAAAGTAGAGCCCTGAACAAACTAAAGAAAGCTAAGCAAGATTAGTGAGGGAAGCTTCACAAAACATCCGTATCCTCTTATCACACAGAATCTTTTTATTTGTTTTTTTAAGCTCTGCCTGGTAAAGCCTTCATGCAAAAGAGGCTTAACAGAACAATATAAAAAAGTTTGGCCAAACATATAAGGGGGAAAACAACAACAGCAAAACTTTAGGTTGACTTTCCATGACAGTTTACAGCAGGACACATGGAATTAAAAATTAAAAAATATATAAAAAAAAAAAAACCTGAGACCTTGTGAATGGTTTAAAAATGGAGCTGTATGAAATATTAATGACTCACGCAGTACGCTTCCAGTTTTATAATTCATCAGCCTTTCAGGATTTGGTAAAACGTATCTGTATCTGTCATCTAAGAGACTCTATGAGGTTCCATAAACAGAGAAAACATCCTTCTCCCATCATGGCCATGATGTATTGGCTACTGGCTCTTGACATCAAGTTTCCAAACAATACGCAGTGGTGAAAAACAGTTTTATTATAATATTTTTTCCTATAACTAGCAGAATGACTTTCTTATATTCAAATGCACATCTCATGTTAAAAACCAATACAAAGGTATCTATATAACATGTATCTGCTTTAAAAAGTCTATTGAAAAAACGTGGTTTCTGATGTAATGCACTTAACTGCATTTTCTATAAAATAACATGTATTGCTGCTTGTAAAACACAGTAAGGTTATTTGCACTGTGTATAAATGTACCATTCTACAGTTCAAATAATGTTCACAGTTGCTTTAGTACATTAAAAATGAACAATGTTCATCAATAAGAACATCTTTAATTGAATCAGAAAAGTAAAAAAAGGTTTCCCATCCATTTTGTAATTGTAAAGCTGTGTCTATGTATGTTACCAAATGCAATGCCTCTCTGTACTGCAGTACATCTTACAGATAAAAGCCCACAAGCCATATCAATGCCACATTCTTGATTTATTATTGATTTATATACCATTCCTTGTGCTACTGGTAAGATGAAAGATGTCATTTTTAACAAACATAGATCAATGTTGTTGGAAAACAAATTCTCAGATTTTATAAATGCCAGTGGGTTCTGTTTTTGTATGATTAGCCATTCACAATATTTATTGCTTTGATGCAATTACTGCCATTTTCTTTCCAAGGAAAACCAAAATGGACTTCACTAGCAACAATCACAATACATTTAGAAAAACACTCATTCTCATACTGTAGTGCGATTAGAAAGCCTGCAAATCTATACATTTACAGTGACTCCATCATCCCTAAATGACAGTAATCCCTTTATGCAAACTGTCTAACATACTTCCACAGCTTTCAATGGTATCTGCCTGCTGCAGGTCCCCACTTTTCATTTACCATGTTGGTTGTCTACCAAAGTGACTGTTTCTAGCCTCTTGTAATATCCATAGGTTCTGGATTTTTCATTATCATTTGAACACTGGATTTTAAAAATCGTAATATTCATATGTGGCAAAAATATGAACCATCTGCATCAAAACTACTTACTGCTTTCAATATAAACTAAAAATGCAGTGAAGTAGAATGATTTTTTATGCACATCTTGTCCTGAATCATGTGGAATGTACAATTGTCTTTCCAGGCATTTGCTTTCTTTCTTCACACTGGTAATCACATTCCACACAAGGTCACGCTGTGATAGTATGGAGGATTCTAATACCTCCCAAAATCACCCACCTCCCACATCTTTCTTCAACAAATGTACAATCAGCGAGGAACATCTCAATACATCACTTCTGCTGACAGCATGCTATAACTACCTGGCAAAATATCCCTGGGACTAAATTATTGATATTGTAACATCCTGGGGGTTCCAGTCACAGCGAGACTCGAACCCTGGTCTCCAACGCCACATGAACAGTTCCCACATCAGTAAAAGGCCCAGGCTTTAAGGATTGTGACAGTATGATAAAACACACATAAGGCAAATTGAGCCAGGTGTAAGTATTAAGGGTGTTGAAAAATATAACTAAACTAAACTAAACACTGTTTAAACTAGACTGCCCTTTATAGAGTCCCACTATTTAAGACATTTCCATTTGCCATTCAAACAAGCAAACCATATCAAAGTTCCCATAGTTCCCAAAGTCTTAAATTAACTACACTATCATGAATTCTAGATCTGGTAACAATCCTATTAGTCTCTAAAATAAAGAAAGTTATTTTATATAAATGTGACATTACAGTATAACTACAAAACACCATACAAAGGAAGAATGTTTATATTTTAATATTGCCAAAGTTCTTAACTATAGGTAGTTGATGGATTCAACTTTTCCATTTGACCAATTCTTTACCAATAACTTATTTGTTCTACATATTAAGCAATTCAAAATTATTCTCTATATTAATATGGTCAAAGGTTAAGTTAAATGAATTCGTCATTGTAAATGTACTGCAGCAATTTTCACCGGTATATATTATCATTTTTATTTTTGTATTTTGGAGTCCAAGAAGTATTGGTTGGAAAAATGCAAAGAAGAAAATAAATACTTAATAAATGGACAAAACTCAGCTGTATTGAGCAGCTGAAAATAAGGATAAAACCAAATTTGAGAAAACAAACAACATCTGACAAATTATTTTATCGATTGCCTGACTTACTAGGTTGCTGGGAGACAAGGAGAAAGTCGGGCGTGCATGGTGATGGGATGTGAGGTCATTCTCCTCATAGAGAAGACATTGTATTACAAAGCATTTCACTACTGCTTCAGTCTGACAAAGGAGACAGACATCGTATATTCACTAAAAGGCACTTAGAGACAAATAAATATAGTTTGACTGAAAAAGTGTGAATTGCTCTTCAATTTACTTTCTATTTCTATATTTTTAAATAATTTCTCGCCCCAAAAATGTGTCATGCGCATCATAGATTTTTCAGCCGTTAGGACAACTGACATTTTGGCTGATGGCATTCAATAATACAGAAATACACCGATCATGGCACCTGTCAGTGGGTGGGATATATTAGGCAGCAAGTGAACATTTTGTCCTCAAAGTTGATGTGTTAGAAGCAGGAAAATGGGCAAGCGTAAGGATCTGAGCGACTTTGACAAGGGCCAAATTGTGATGGTTAGATGACTGGGTCAGAGCATCTCCAAAACTGCAGCTCTGGGGGGATGTTCCCGGTCTGCAGTGGTCAGTACCTATCAAAAGTGGTCCAAGGAAGGAAAAGTGCTGAACCGGCAACAGGGTCATGGGCGGCCAAGGCTCACTGATGCACGTAGGGAGCGAAGGCTGGCCCATGTGGTCCGATCCAACAGACGAGCTACTGTAGCTCAAATTGCTGAAAAAGTGAATGCTGGTTCTGATAAAAAGGTGTCAGACAACACAGTGCATCCCAGTTTGTTGCGTATGGGGCTGCGTAGCCGCAGACCAGTCAGGGTGCCTATGCTGACCCCTGTCCACTGCCAAAAGCGCCTACAATGGGCACGTGGGCATCAGACCTGGACAACGGAGCAATGGAAGGAGGTGGCCTGGCCTGATGAATCACGATTTCGAGGTGTTGACTTGGCCTCCAAATTCCCCAGATCTCAATCCAATCGAGCATCTGTGGGATGTGCTGGACAAAAAAGTCCGATTCATGGAGGCCCCACCTCACAACTTACAGGACTTAAAGGATCTGCTGCTAACGTCTTGGTGCCCGATACCATGGCACACCTTCAGAGGTCTAGTGGAGTCCATGCTTCAACAGGTCAGGGCTGTTTTGGCTCCAAAAGGGGGAACTACACAATATTAGGCAGGTGGTCATAATGTTATGGCTGATCGGTGTATATTCAAAGATCCCAGGAAGTTCAAAAGGACTCTACTCAATGAGAAGGTCAATCAACTTAGTTAATGTTCCTTTCTGTGTTGGAACACAAGACTCAATAGAGCGGTTGCTGTCAAGTTCCTAATTCTTTATTTCTCACGCAGTAGAGATGAGCATGCTCTATTAATAAAAGCACATCAAAGCATGTGGGAGGAAATACCAGAGAACATCGTGTTCCTCAGCCAGTTCCGCAGTCGTTCATTCATTATGTAAAAGGATAAGTGATGAAAACAGGAAAAGGAAATACCGTCCAAATACATATGCAATTAATATCTAAGAAACACACAATATAGACTGATGACACATTGTAAAGTATGCCAGTCTATTTATAAACTGTAATATGAGGTTTACTGCCCCTTTAGAAGAAAATAAAGAAAATAAATGTGAAATCAGACTTATTCCCAAATAGCCATTGACTTTCTTAAACTGAGCAGCAGGTAAAACAGTTGAGCAGTGTCTACAAAAAGAATATGAAAAACCACCATCCTCCATGGTAAGATTAGTGGTCTCAGTGGTCTTCTGGCATTAATCTAAACTGTAAAACAGATGCAGACTTCTCCTATGGCCTAGACAAGCCAGGGTCAGATGGTTCTGATCTCATCCAGAAATCAGGAAACACTTTCCAGGAGTAGTTAATACACTTTGCTGCACAAACTGAAAACTGGCTCAGACTTTGTTGGTGTTGTTTTGACTGCACTGTTCTACAGGAAGTTACCTCTTCTGAGAGATGTGTGTGGAAATGAAATACTGCCAGGATCAACGGAGAAAAAAGTGAACAACCTCTATATCTTTGTTCGTCACAAGGGACAGTTAAGGGTCAAGGTTCCTCAGCTCTGACATTCAGGAGTAAAGGGAAAAACAACACACGAGGAATGAACACATAAGCCTGCTTTATTCTAGCTTTTTTTCTCTGAAGGCCAAGCCCTGTACACAGGGATTGACATGTGGTGGCAAAGGTCAACCATACCACTCGAGATTCAGAAAACTCAGATTCCATGTATATGTATATAAAACATATATATAAAAAAGTAAATAAGTAAATAAAGAATTATGTCACACTAGAATAATAATCCAGTATTTCCATACTAACAAGTTTAAGGCTGGACGTGTGCAGAAGAGACAGGAATCAATGTTGGTGTTGGAAACCTCCAGCTAGGTAGAACTGAAATAAATTAAACATCTGTTTGAGAGGTAACTCACAAACATTGGATCCATTAATCTTGCACTTCTTTTAATATTGTTACATTTGATAGAAGCTTTATTGTTTTAAAAGTTGCAAATGCAGATGCCTGAATACATCAGTAGACCATGTATGTACCATTAACACAACATCCAGTACAATTGAAGAAATATATATATAGTCCTTGTGTTTTACTATTGAAAATGCAGATCAGTCGGTAGAATATGAAACCGCCAGGGGACATACAGTTCTGCAACAATGAGATATCTCACTTTTGTGTAGGAGGGATTGGATTCATGGCAATTAATACTTATCCATTAGTCCAGCCTTGAGGCTAATTAAGGATAGCAATGATAGATATGTATTTCCCAGGGAGTGTAATGACTTCCTTTCTAATACAAAGTAATATTTCAAATTGATTTATAGATTTCTCAATGCTTCAATTTACTGTTCACTTGAGAGTGCTGCTAAGAATGACCTCCATGAATTTGCCAAAACAAAAAATTGTGATCTACCACATAAACTTTAATTTGATATATATATTTGTATTATTATTATTATTATTATTATTATTATTATTATTATTATTATTATTATTATTATTTCATTATGTATCATTACCATGTATAACTTATTGGTTTATAGTATCAATATATTCACATTGTATTACTTGGTGACTTTCATCTAATGCAGGGGTTCCCAATGTCTGGTGATGGGGGGCCACAGTAGAAAATTAACCACCAATGAAAACAAAATATGTCCCAAATCATACCTTTTATTTTCTATACATTGCTGTTAGGGAACATTTATTAACTTTAATTTTTGTTTTATTATTTTCCCCCAAATTACATGTGCAATTTGCAACCAAAAATGTTCATAAAGTGTAGAAATATAGTAAAACTTCAGAAAAGGGGGGGTTGAAGGTTGGCCTTGGGGGGCCGCACCAAACATCCTCGAGGGATGCATTTGGCCCCCGGGACGTACTTTGGGAACCCCTGATCTAATGTATGATACTGTTAACATGTTGGCCTTTTTATTGTTGGTGTCCTTGCTTGTAAAGTACCTTGATGTGGTGTACCAAAAACAAATAATGATTATTTCACTTGTTCATTGATTTATTGAATATGTAATCTGAGAGATCCTAGGAATTCAGGATCCACAACAGGATCCTTTCTTATTCTTATAGCTCACCCAGTAAAGCCTTACATCATTGCGATTACCTCACTGACACACTTATTGAACATATATGAAACTGTTCTTTATATTTAATCTTAATCCTCCATATTAACACTGTGTGGCACATATAATTTATGAGCTCAGAACCACAGCGTCATTAATACAATATCAGTTCAGTTGTGGATGATACAACCTTCCGAATTTGCCACATTGTATCGTATGACTTCATTACCACTGGATACACGTGAAAACAAATCAGGAATAAAGGTGATTAACTAACATGGTTTGAATAAAACAACTTGATCAGACAGAATTGGTCACCTACTCAATTAAATCCAACACATTAATAGACTGTTTGAACTGGGAGAGATAGAGAGTTTGCACTGTTTGACCGGATACATAACCTGTAATCTCAAAGGTACAAACACCTCCTTAAAAACTAAACAAAAAAGAGACCACTTTGGCACACTGTTGACCGAATACCGATAGGTTACTTTGTCACAGTCCTTAATGAAAATCATAAAGATGAAACAGGTTTCATTCTCTGAATTCGGTTGGTCAGTTTCTACAGGCAACATAAAGTAATGATTATCTACACATAATTGTCTGAAAGCACTTTTGGGGCATTAAAAATCCAAACCAGTCATTCAGTATCATTAAGGATCAATGGAGATTAGAATAAGTTAATTCAATGGTGTTTCCAATACAAACTGATAAATGCCCAGAAAGGAAATGCAATTAATACACCATACTTGTTCTGTTCAGCCCTCACACACACTGACACAAAGCTGTTTGAGAGAACTGAGTAACTTTCAACTACACTGGAGATCGGCTATATTTGAGTGTACTTCCCTGAAGGCAATTGTACTTAAAAACATGATACAGCTCCTAAGGCTGCGACAGGACTCCTCGTGTGCTGCAGATTATACCCTGAGGTTCTGGGCCCTGATGAAGACCAGGGGAACCTGGTCCACTCCTGCTGTGTCTCTTCCGCCTGTCAGCCACAGCCACGTACCCAACCCCGGGTGTGGACCTGCGCAGTGCATACAACCTCATCCGGATTTGAGAGGGGGATGAATGGAAGACGGCGTTCATCACATACACCGGTCATTATGAATACCTGGTCATGCTGTACGGTCTCGCCAATGCCCTGTCTGTCTTCCAGGCATTCGTGAACGAGGCTCTGAGATCATCTCTGCACCGGTTTGTCATCGTCTACATTGATGACATCTTGATCTACTCTCTGAGCACGTTTCCCAGGTGTGACAGGTGCTCCAGTGTCTGCTGCGCAACAGTGCGAGTTCCACCACCAGTGCGTAGGCTTCCTGGGCTACTTCATCGATGCCGGCGGCTTACACATGGACGTGGAGATGTGGGCGCTGTCACCGACTGGCCGCAGCCCTGCACCAGGAAGGAGCTGCAGCGCTTCGTGTGCTTTGTCAACTTTTAGCGGCGGTTTATCTGTAATTACAGCACAGCACTGTCGCCTCTCTACTAACCTCTCTCTTAAAGGGATCCCCCCCAGACTTTCACCTGGACAGACTCTACCACTGCCACAACTGCAACCATGAGCTCCTCGCGGTCAAGCTGGCTTTCGGGGAGTGGAGACAATGGCTGGAGGGCACCACGCATCCCTTGCTAGTTCTGACTGACCACCAGAATTTGAAGTACACCGTCAGGCACGCTGGGCGCGCTGGGCGCTCTTCACACGATTCCACTTCAAACTGACCTACCGCCCGGGATTGAAGAACATCAAGGCGGACCCCCTCTCTCGCCAGTTCGACTCCTCTCCTGCCCCGTAGTCCGTGGAATCCATCCTGTCTCCCTCCTCCATTCTGGCTTCCATTCAGTGGAACATCTGGGACCAGATTCAGCTCGGACTTGCCTCTGATTTGGCTCCTTCTGTATGTCCAGCGAACTGATGTCCCGGTGTCCTCGGCTGCAGTCGATCATGGAGGGGGGGGTAATGTCACGGCCACAGACCGGCATTCTCCCAGTCCAAGCACTTCCACTTTTCCCCACCATCAACTGTCCTTAACAGTCACTTCTCCCAGCTCCCTTCATTCAATCAATCAATCAACATTCCTGAACACCATGTGCACTTGTTCAATCACCCTCTGCCCCCATTCGCCATGCACCTCCCGAACCTGGTTCCTTGCTTCCCTCTGGTGCCCATATAAACCCCTCACTATCTGTCACTAGCCGCAAAGTTTTGTTAGTGTAAACTACATAAACAAGCTGTCTCCCCGTGCCTTGTTTAGCCTTGAATCTACCATGTATCCTTAACCTCCAGCTTGGCTTCTGGACCACGACTTTGCTCTTCCCCTGATTGGGTGTTTGCCTGATCACCTGACCCTTGCCCGTGACTATAACTACATATTTGTTGTGGAGTAGTGGTCAGGGCTCTGGACCCTGGACCCTGGACTAGAGGGTTGTGGGTTCAATCCCAGGTGAAGGACTGTTGTACCCTTGAGCAAGGTACTTTACCTAGATTGCTCCAGTAAATGTCCAACTGTTTAAATGGGTAAAATGTAAAAAAATCTATAATAATAATGTAATATAATGTAACATTTGTAAGTCATGAGTGTCTTGCCTTGACTGTACTGTCCTGCCGGTATCTGATGCCTATCTTGATGATCCCACCAGCACTGCAACTGTATTCTCCTGTGCCAGTGGTACATTATACCTTCAGCATTAGTACAATGAGAGTCTGATCTCCAAAGCAGTTTCTGTTGGGATCTGTCTCCTGACTGCTGGCAGTTCACGCATTGTCCTGTCAATTTCGGATATCCAGAGACACAGTGAAAGTGAACTGTGTCTATAGATTGTAATTAGTGATCAGGTTGTTGAAGATGATGTGGGTGGGTAACACTGACTTTCTTTAAGAACACCAAAAGGTACAGATATGAAATGTTTTCTTTATTTCTTTTCTTCTTTTTGTGGTCTTGGACAATTTGCAGATAATTGCAAAACTAAACGTACTTATTTAAAAAGAAAAATCATAACTTTCCCTGTAGCAAAAACCTTTCAAAATCAACCTATTCATCTTTCCTTTGTTGTAATCACACCCTTCAACATCACATAGCTACTCCAAAGGCAATGAACGCAGTGTAAAATGAGAATAAAACCATCAATATAAGTGTTTCTTCCATTTAGATTTCTGGATATTAGTCCATGAGAAACATTTTGATTTCACAGTCAAAACTAGGACATTAAATTCAACACAGATTCAAATAATGTAACAGAGTATTATATATAATAATGCATTATGTAACAATGATGGCTGACATATTTTGGACAGTCAGGTCAGTGACAAGTGTGTTGCAAGTCCTATTTTTCCATGTATTTCTATAGGTAGCATATATCAAATAGAATTTTGTATTCTTTCTTTCTATAGTAATTCTATAGACTGCCAAAAGGCTTACATCAAAATCTCCCACCTTAGGAAGTCAACAACTTGTGCTCAGGTTTTATCCACAGCGCCTATTTGTATGGCAAACAATAATAGTTTTTCTACTACAGCGACTTACTCTAATAACTGTTACACCTCCCTGATTGTGTTCCGAATGCTTATGCATAGGATCATTCAAACGCAATGCTTTTCACTCCAAAAAGGCTTTGTGTAATGTTATACATCTCGTTAAACTAGAATTACAGGGGTGCAGACAAAGGAGACAGACAAAGCATCTCTGAAAACAGATCTATTCATAACCTATTGTGATACATTTTTAAAGCCCAATATTGAAAAACACACTTTATGCCACACAGTTATATCCAGGTGCTTGACATACAACAAAACCATTTCATTACCAGCTATAAATATGATGTTCCAGTTTTTACACTTAAACAACGCTACATACGAAAACTATTCAGATTTATTACGACAATGAGGCAGAATATAAGAAGCAGCTTTTAAACTAGGGTTTCTAAAGTAACTCAATTGAACAGCACTTCACATTTTAGGTCACATTCACTGTGGGGAGTCTCAACAGGCTCCTGCGAAGCCCAGGACCAGAATCATCCATCTGATAATTGAGACAGATTCAGGACATTAAATAGGAGACCTCTCTATTTTTATTTATTTTTTAGAAAAGAAAGGTGGGGGGGAGGGTATGTCGGTAACCAAGTTCCCTGGACATTTGAAAGTGATGCTCGGATTAAGTTTTGTGTTTCTGCTATCAGGACGAAGATGATTAATGATCTCTTAGTGGTCTCCTCTCACTCTCAACACTTCATCTAGATTTCTTCCAAAAACGTATCCTAACAGCTGGTTTTAAAGGGAAGCTAACTCAAAGAAATGAGAAAACGAAATTCCTATTCCTGAATTCCAAGTTGCAGTTTAAACAGTGGGTAGTCTTTTTATTCATTTTCACATTTGCATGCAGTGAATAATCAAGCAAACTCCACAGTAATGAAATGCATGAAAGAAATGTGAAATACAGAGAAGAAAAAATGAAATCTGTACACTGTCAGTGTGTACAAAAGTCTTTCAAAGCATTCAAACACTGCAACGGGTAGATGCTGGCAACAATTCAACACGTACAACCTTGGATATGATGGCCAAGTACAAACATATATTTTAAAGTCATGTCTTAAAGGTCCACCATATCAAAATCTATATTCAAGTAACATCTCTCATTTGTTTCCATCTGAACTCCAAAAGGAAGGTTTATTCAAATGAAAGCAGTACTGTGGGGGAAAAATATACAAACAAACTAAAAACTAGAGGGAAATCTCAGTGCAACAAAAGGCAAGAACAAAGAATGTTTTAAATAAGTCAGTGATAATTTGAATTATATCTGGATTATAAATAAATTGAATTATATTGCAACTGAATTTCGGCCTTTCAATTTAGGTTCTAAACAATAAGCAATTTCTAAACCATTTAAAATGCTTCACTATCCCAGAGATTATATTTCATTGCTCAGTTACATTAAACTGCTAAGGTAGGCACGTAAAAAAATACAGAGACATTTGACCTGAGTAGCAGTATGGCATGCCTACTTCATTCAGAATTGATGTGAGGGAGCCAGTTCAAATGATGGTGAAAGTTCACCTTCAATTATTTAATATTGGGTTATTTTACAGTGCAGAGGGCTACAAAACCATGCAACTTTAAGTTACGCTCAGGTTAATCTATTGATTTTGGACTACAGGAATATTAGATATACCTACTTCTATTACAACCTCATATGACAATGAAAATGATGAGAAGGCAAGTGTCAACTTTGATCTCATTTCTCAGGCATTAGAGCTTTTCTTTTACAGTCCAGGAACCAGACATTAGCTCTCATCGTGAACTATGTGGCCTCTGATGTATTAAACCCATCTCATAATTCAATAATAGTAGTTGCTAATACTTTGCAGGTTTCTACATCACTCCTTGAAACTGGGTCTTGTCTTGTCTCTCTGTAAGACATGGACAGCCACAGTCCACATTTTTGCAATTTGTTCTTCTCCTCAAAGTTCATTTTTGGGAGATAAAAATAAAAAGGTGTCCGGTATTTAAAAAAAAAGGTGTTGTTACTGTGTGCGACCCTAAGCAAGTTAATAAACCTTGTTTTGTTTGTTGATGAGACCATAAATCCTACTACTACTGCTTATAATAATAATAATAATAATAATAATAATAATAATAATAATAATAATAATAATAATAATGCTACTTCTAGTACTACTACTACTACTAATGTTAATAATACCAAATAAACACTTTTGTTTTCAATTATATATTCAGTTGCTTTAACCTAAGAAGAAAAAAGTAACTGCTTCTACTACTAAAATTGGGTTTACCAATTAAGTATGCCATTACATCTGCTCAATTGCTTTCAGACGATGTGTTCTTGCCAAGCACAATGAAGCCTGGAAACTGTTTAGGGACAGCAGTGTGGCTGTGCAATTATTAACCTGGGAGTCTGTGGTAACTGACAGATTTTGAGCCTAGATAAATGCCATCACCCCATTGAAACCGACTTGTTGCGTAGTCCAAACGACTGTCTCTCACAGCACAAGTGACACTAAGTGTCTTATCCAGCTAGATAGAGAGGGACTGTCCTAGCAACAAACTAAAACTTGAAAACCTGCAGCAACTGTACACAAATGCCCACTGTTGTGCAGTGGGCGTTGTTATGCCATCTTACAAAAAGTGAATGAGATGAATTGTGTCCAGATTGTCCTGTGAACTGTGCGTATCCGTATGACAAAGTGGGGCCAGGCTTGGGTCAGGAGCATGGCTCGATATGATTTGGTCTGAAGTCATAACTTTGCTGTGAGCAGCCAGAAAGCCTTGTGATTTAGTTTCACAGTCTGGGTGCGGTTCACTAGCTCTTGGTCTCTGCTGCAAAAGCCTGTGACACAGTTTAGGTTTCATGTCTGCCCATGAGTCACCAGGACAACCTAAGAAAACACGAGCACTCTTTGGCATTCGGAGAGTGTCTGGGCAAAAGCTAGAAGAGACAGAGGCAAGCGTGGGCAGAGAAGAACATCCTACAACACTTACCAAGCAGCAGTTAAGCACACAGAGAATGGCAGCATTACAGGGTCTGTTTACAAGAGAGCTCTTCTGATGGTACAGTTCATTTTACATTCTGTGCCGTAGCGGCGCTATCAAAGATATGAAAAGGAATGTGGATTCTTCAAATCATGCACCAGCAGCAGCTACAAATGGCTGATCAGTATCTCTATAAAGTGTGTAACAGAAGGAAAACTAGAAACTGTGTTTTAATGGGAAAGCTTTGGACAGACATTCAATTTACGTAATGATCACTGAGCCAGTACACAGTGGGTGACCACAGAGCTCCTGTCATGTTTGCTAAATAGTATGCTGGGAGGAAAAAGAAAAAAGAAAAATGATGCAAAGGTTTTGTCTGTAATGAGTTGTAACTGTTAAAATTGGAAGCAGTCTCATTAATGCCTTGTTTACACTAACGTATCCGTACAGGCCCTCATGGTATGCGTTAGGGGTAGAACGACTACTAACTAGTCGAATATATAAGGGTAAAGTAGTTAAACTAGTCGACTAGTCGGGATTGTAGCACAAAAATATAAAACAAATAAAATGCATAATTTAAATTAAATCTTATTAACGTAAACAAGGTGGACAAAAATACACTGGGCTGAGACTGTTACAGTAATATAAATTGCCGATGTCCTGAGATCATGCTTTAGGTTCTGCAAACATTTCATTGATTGAAAATGACCAAGATAGAGTCAGAGGAACACTAGTTAAAGAACCAATGGCAAACTGTGATCACAATATGGTTAGCTTTGAGGCATTCCTTCAAAAAACAAGGACCAAGTCTAAAACAATGGCCTACAATTTTAGAAAAGCAAACCTTGAATGTATGAGGCGGCACTTAGAAGAGTTAGATTGGAGCACACTGGATACAGATTCAGTTGACAATTGATGGTTATATTTTAAGAATATACTACTTGAGGCTCAGGAATAATTTGTACCAAAACTTAGGGAACTGAGGACCAAAAAACACTGGCCAAAATGGTTTAATAGAAGTATGCAAAAACATATCAAGAGAAAGAAAATGTTGTAAAGCGCATACAAAAGGGATGGAGAAAACAAAATATAAAGAATATGTTGAACTGCAAAGAAATGTTAAGAAAGGGATCAGGAAAGCAAGGAGGGAAATAGAAAGAAACATAGCTCTTGGAGCTAAAACTAATGCAAAGAGCTTTTTTCAATACTACAACAGCAAGAGGTCAATAAAGGAGGAAGTGAAACAGATAAAGGGCAAAAATTGAAGTATCTTGGAAAATGAACAAGATGTGGCAAATGTTCTAAATGAGTATTTCACAGAGGTTTTTACAAAAGAATACACAGATAACAAAGCTTTTGATAAGGTTCCACACCAAAGACTGATCCTCAAATTGGAAGCTGTCTGCAGCACAGGTTATTCAAAGGGACTTTTGAATATTCAGTCGTGGGCCGACACCTGGCAGATGAAATTCAATGTGGACAAGTGCAAGGTATTACATGCAGGTAACAAAAATGTCCACTATAATTACACTAAGGGAGGAACAGAAATGGAAGAAGTAATGCATGAGAAAGTCCATGTAGACTCCTAGGTCTTTCTCCATCCAAACAATGTGGGGAAGCAATAAAAAAGTCAAACAGAATGCTAGGGTATATTGTCAAAAGTGTAGAATGAGACAGAGGGAACTGAACCTTTTCACCCTGGAACAGAGGAGACTACGTGGGGACTTCATTCAAGTCTTCAAAATCACGAAAGGCATCGACCACATCAAACCAGAGGAGCTTTTCCAGATCAGCAGAGACACACGCACCCGGGGACACAAATGGAAATTGGGCTTCAAGGCATTCAAGAAAGAAAACAGGAGACACTTCTTCACACAGAGAGGCGTCACAATCTGAACAAACTCCCCAGCGATGTGGCTGAAGCAGAAAATTTGGGAACATTCAAAAATAAACTGGATAGGATCCTTGGATCACTTAGTTATTAATGGACAACAAACGAGCATGATGGGTCGAATGGCCTCCTCTCGTTTGTAAACTTTCTTATGTTGTTCTTATGCTCTAATGAAACAACTTTCACAACGAATGCTAATAGATTTTCTGTCATTTCCTGTTTATGTAGCCTATGTCATTTATTGGACGCTCTGAAAATCCAAACCTTTTTGACAGCCTTCTCTAAGTGTCACTTACCAGACTACATTACCACTTATTTGGATTTCAACTGACAGGTTGAAGGGATGTTTTCCTCTGTGGTGCACATGCATACACAATGTGCATTAATTGTATTTTACCACTTTCTGCCAAAGTGTGAATTGTACCTAGGGTAGGGGTGGGCGATCTTCCCAAAAAATCAATTCACGATCTTATAACAAATAATCACGATCCACGATCTGAATCACGATCTTCCCAATTTTGAGATGTACTATAAAGAATATCCAGAATGGAACATGCCTATGAATTTATATATTTGTACAATTTAAAACACAACATTAATTAAAGAATCAGTTGTCAAAATGGTCATTAAATGGCCTGAGTTTAACTTTATTTTAAATATTAAAGTTGTAATCAGCAGTCAATAGATAAACATTAAATAACACAAGATCTTAAAGTACTTAGAAATTGCAGTAATAAAATATAAACACAAAGGCGTGCACTTTTCAAATTCTGAAAAATAAACATTCTGTTACAACTTCAAGTGGCAATCACAGCCAATAGATATTTGATATAAAACATATAAGTAGAATGTGACCGCCTCTGTCACCTCTTTCCATTGTTTGCTACTTTTGTCATATTTGTTCGACTGCTCTAATGTGTCAGTCAGTGATAACTGTTTGTTTCGGGATCTCATGAGATACAGATGAGTGGTGTTGTACCGACCATGTTCCTTTGGATGCTTCCTTTTCTGGTGGTTGAAAAGATTTGTCGTATTACCTCCGGAAGAGCCGACCGTTACTCGACAAAGTTTACAGATAACTTTTCTCTGAGAAATGTCTGACTGTGCATAGCCGAACCACTACCACACATCTGATGTTGAGTCTTTTTTCGGCATTAGCTCCTCATCGTCGTGCTGCTAGTTCATGTTGAATTTTTTGTCTAATACGTCACCACGCATGAAAGACACATGATTGAGACACGTGGTATAATTTGGCCAATCAGCACAGCCATCTAGTAGGCAGTCATTGTTATAGTTTTAACATTATTATGAGGACATAAAAGATCGCGATCTCTACGATTCGCTTGAAAAGTAGATTGTGGACATCTTCAAGATCGATCATGATATAAAATCGTCAGATCGCCCACCCCTAACCTAGGGTTTGTCTTGCTTTTTCTTTTAATTCCACACTAAAGCAGGGTCGCTTTGGATCACTGGAATCTGTGCAGTGAATCAAGTGCTGAGGTCGACAAGTGCTGAGGTCGTCAACACCTGTAATTTTGGTGCTAGCCCTAGTATGGGTGTGTTTCCAATAACAAATACCCGAGCTGAGCCAGTGTAAATGTGAGGCCAATGCGCCGAACCATACCAGGCTGGCACAAAGCCGTCCCAGCATGGCTCGGGTACGCTAGTGTAAACCCAGCATAAGAAAGAATTGGGTACATTTTCCCCACAATATTTTAAAAAAAGAACACTTTACTTCATACATTGGTGTTATGTGGATACTGGGAAGTTTGAGAAACTCACTTGAAATAAGCATAATCACATTCATCCAGGAGTAATCAGGTTCTAGTTAGACAACAATGTGCCTGACAGGAAGCTCAATCCTAGAAAGGTCTGTGTTTGGATGCATCGCCACGGGCTGAGCCGAGATAAGCAAACAACATTTCAGCATTTGTGGCTTAAGACCATGTCATCAACAGAGCTTTGTAAATCTGTTCAGTAGTACAGTAATCTCTTCCACCATTATAAACGGCTTCAACAAAAACAGCTCCAGCACACTGAGCACTGGATGTTACGGTACACTTAAAGAAGAGGCCAAAATCAATTTTAATAGCCTTTTACTGAGCAAATGTCACAGAGGTTAAAAAATATGCAAGTTAAAAATAGAAAGGTGCTTGATTTGTTACAATCCTTATATTAATATCATATAGTTCATAATCAATTATATAATTTCAGCAAAGCAACTGCCATATTGTAATTCACCTTGTGGAACTGTGCTATATCACTTAAGAGATAATACAAAACAATAAAGTTTAAAATGGTTCTGCTGGCTATTCTCCAGGGAAGACTTTCTAACACGATTTATGGATTTTAAACTAACAAAAACTGATTTCTTAGCAGCCAGTGACATCGCAAGCGCTGTCGGTTTTGTAGAATCCAAAGATTGCTTCTGTCGCTCAGTTGGCTAGAAAGTGCAGTAACCATTTGCAAAAGCTTGCCAGTTACTGAATTTTTAGATTATTTTCAGTCAGTTCTTAGCAATGAAGTACAGATTTGTAGCGATTAAACTGTTTTACTCAGATCTTCTGAAACAAAATAGATTATTAAATATATAATACATAATACTTCATATGTTCTTACTTATATAAAATGATGTACTTACATATTGGTATAAGTATGAGTACACTACATTGAACGAGTTTATCCAGTAATCCAGTAGTGCATCCCATGATCAGTATATGGTATATTATTGGTTTCTCAGAGTCTTGTGACTTCTACTGGTGATAACATTTTAGGCGTACTGTTGCTATGCTAAAGAAAGGTGTTTCCTTCACTAAAAAGTTGATACATATACACACACATAGAGTGGCCACTTTGTTAGTTACACCTCCCCCTTCCAATACCTTGGGATTCTCTGTGTGTGCAATTCAGAGAGAACATGGGCAAATTGATTTAAGCAAATTTGAACATGGCATAGTAATAGGCGCCAGGTTTGCCGGTATGAGAATGTCAGAAACAGCAATACTGCTGCAGTTTTCATGCATGACAGTGTTACAGCTGTATCAAGAATAGTTCACCACCCAAAAAACATCCAGCTAATGGCGGTCCTGTTGTCAGAAACACGACAAGATGGCAGAGCAACAGACAGGTTACAGTCAATCAAATTACAGCTGGGTACAACAGTGGTGCAAAAGAGACATATCAGAATGCACAACTGGTCGTACCTTGTCACGGATGGGGTATGGCAGCCAAATACCTAACCAAGTTAAATGCCTGTCAACAAAAAACTGCGGTGGCAGTGGGATAAGGAACACAAACAAATAGCCTGGTCTGATAAATACCCATGCCACAAGGCTAGTATTGTCCAGGAATGGTTCTGAGAATATGATAGTGAATTCAGCTCCTCAGTCACCAGATCTCAATCCAATCGAGGATCTGTGGGATGAGATGGAATGAACTATTCAGAGTAGAGACCCACCACCAGCCAATTTTCAGCAACTATGGGAAGCAATGGACATGTGCCAGCATCTCTGTGGTGTGCTTTTGACACCTTGTTGAGTACATGCCTTGACTAATTCAGGCTGTTCTGAGGGCAAAAGGGGGAGCAACTCGCTATTAGGTCATACCTAATAAATTGTGCATACAAAGACAAATAAATCTGTCTTTCTCGCAACATTGTAAAAACAGACCTGTGTTCCCAGTTATCAAATGGGTGATGACATGTTAAGTCAATCATCCATGGATGTCTAAAAGCATGACTTAAATGCAATGAGGAAATAATCAAAAGGTAACAAATTAGGATTTCTTGTGATGTTGTGAGCTGTAAAAATTCCAGGAATCAATTCAATTAGCACTTAGTGCAGCATAAATCTTGTTTTCCATAGAATTTACACAAATTACAGTAATCACATCTGACCTGCTGTATTATTTTACACAAAACAGCTGAGTTGTAATGTAATGTTAGTTGCTTTACTTGTACTTTTATATACACCTTAGTAGTTGACAACTGCACTGAATGAATAATGGGCCTAACTGGGCCAGAAGGACCTCTGTTTCTAGGTCTATGGCCAATGGAGATATTCAGTTGTCTATATACAAAACTAAAAAGGAGTGTGGCTCTTCAGGAGCACCAGTGAGGTTGTAGAAGTCTTCAAGGATTTAAGGATTTAATTTTACCCCAGATCACAGTATTAACACACTGTCACTGGATCTTACAACTTGAAATCTACTACCATCTGTACGGTACGTGGTATTTGTCTTGCTTTGTACAAAACAAGGCATGGTTCAACAGAGGTCGTTTTCCACTGAGCGCAAATTAAATGTGAGAAGGCCAACAGCAATCTAAAACTCATCAAAAACACATTAAGGAATTGTAGGGTGGATGCTGCCATGCGTATTACCTTCCATTCCCAGGCTCTGCGCACCGAACAACACAATGAAGACAGAATTACTGAAAGGAAATAAATTAGTCCTCTGAAAGGTAGATATCAAGATACAGCACAAACATATCAATAACTCGCTATCAGAAGCTTCTAGATCATACAGGAAATATGACTAGACTTCATTACGGACTTGGGGATATTTCACAAGCAATTAAAATATCTTAATTCTACTTATTCAATATAGTTTGCATGATTACATTAAGTTTGCGTTTTAGTTTTGCTTTTGAATTTTCATTCACAGTGACAAGCCATATATGAATCTCTACCCATAATATATTATTGAAGAACTGTTTTTTAAGGGCTTTGGTAGTGCACCACAACACATCAGTATCAAGCCACGAATTATGCTGGGACAAATCCAGATATAACAACTGCACTATTTACTATTTACTGCATAGAATATAGCAACAGCAAATGCGACACAAACTGCAACTGTTGACTGTTTCACAATAAATCCTTCCACAAACACAAATCCTGGTTATCTTTATCAGGATTGCATTTGTAGGTACATACACAGACTCTGTACACATATCCCCATTCAAGTATATCTTTATGAGTCTTGCAAGCTTTCTGAGCTCCACATTTCTACACAAGAGTAGAAAATGACAACACCCTCACCTGGTCTGAATCCTGCATCATGAGGACATCCACTTTTTTGGCCTACAAGCCCATAAAACTGTACAGGTTTTGGTCCTGGAAACCCACTTCCTGTTGCTGTTGGAGCCCAGTTGTTCCAACCAGCTGTCAATTACCTAATCAGGGCTTATTAATTATGCCAATCAGCTGGAGATTTCAAACTAAGTATAAAAACTTGAATTCTCCAACTTTGTGTAATATGAGCAATTTAATGATTAGTTTAATGCATGTCAGTTTTCTTGATAGGCATGGAGAAATGGTTTATTCATTATTATTATTTTTAATCTGCTACAAGATCTTATAAAAATAATATCCCTGTAAAGCTGATTGTATATAGATAGGAAATGCAACTAATGTTGAAACTGAAAACTAAAACAAAAAACTGTGATTTATTTTTCTCGAACCATGATTACAGCTGATTCAGGGTATAGAATGGTTTCTTCAGCTGCAAAGAGAACGCAATAAAGCTTGATCACTGCATTTAAAGAAAGTGAAAAACACTATTTAAAACACAAAGTGCCTGGTGCTACAGATCTAAAGGGTAACTGAGAGAGGCAAATACAATTTAACTATACAGACAGTTAAATGCGGTGCTTGAGTACTTTATTGTAAAGTGGAAGTGGTAAAATAACAGTTTTTAGTCTCTCATGTACATGTTCAATTATGAAAATATTTATATGATTAAAGTCTTAATTGCAATTTATAATTTTGTCACACAACAATCATGTTTTTGAGAGGTTGGGCATGCTATTAGTGAAGAACATATGAGCTACAAAACCAGGTTTCGATTATAAGATAGACCTGTGGAAACACATTGATTTGTTGTTTCCCTTGATTATGACACAATACACAAAGAGTAAACAACCTGTTCAAGTGATAAAGTAACTTTAAATAATGTAGTTACATTGTATGTTTTGTTGTATTATTCTGTAAGATAAACATCTGAAAACAGTTTTGATCCTTCACATTAAAACCTCAAGGTTATGCACTTATGTTGTAAATCGCCCTGGATAAGGGTGTCTGCCAAGAAATAAAAATATAAAAATATATAATAATAATAATAATAATAATAATAATAATAATAATAATAATAATAATAATATGGTTCGATATATATACAGCTCTGGAAAAAATTAAGAGACCACTGCAGTTTTTTCTTAAATCAGCATCTCTACATGGCATGGCATGGTATGGCAGCCATTCCATTCCATTCATATTTTTATTTGGAATTTGGGAGAAATGTTGTCAGTAGTTTTTGAATAAAATAAAAATATTAATTTTACCCAAACACATACCTATAAATAGTAAAACCTGAGAAACTGATCATTTTGCAGTGGTATCAATTTTTTCCAGAGCTGTATACATATATATTAAATAATATGTTTTGATGGAGAGAAATATGCTTAGCTTTTTCTGAAATTAGTAGTTACAAACACAAATCTGCATAAACATTGATATTCTGAAACATAGCTTCTGCACAAGCAGGTTTACATCCCCCTTGGCTTAACACAGTTCAGTCAACTGCAACCTTTGCCATTTCCTGTAGGATAAATCAGTGTTCCAGCATAAATCTGAAAATATTATAGTTAGTTTTCAGTATTTTCTTTAATTTGCTTCAAATAAATAGTGTCAATATATTTGAATGAAACCATGTTTGAGTGTGTATTATAAACACCATTAAGAATAAAATATTGTGGGAACCGTGGGGGTGAAATATATAATGCAGTTTAATACATTTATGATTTTGACAATCTCCTGAAATAAAGTACTGTTCAGCCAGAAAATAGGCTTTCAACAGCAACAACAGCAGGCTTAATCAAACGCTTCTCAGTCCACAATTCCCAAACAGACTGGTTTGATAGTATTATAAAGACTAGGACTATGTTGCCGAGTTCAGATGACACAGAAAGTGATATGCTCCATTTAAAGCTTGACTGATTCTGCAAATTGTGAAATTAAGCTTTCGGAAAGGTACGCATATTTTCAAAGACGTTCTTAATACAATACAAAAATACTGACTGACATTTTCGCAAGTGATCGCATATGCCCCCTTTTTGCGGTTTAAACAAAGACAACATGTTAAGCCAATGTGTATCCTAGCAACGCTTTTTCAAAGTTCCAGCTTAGAAGGCCTCTTTTGACAAGCAAACCGGAAAAAAAATAAAAAAATGTTTTACATCTTAGCTGTTTTAAATGCAACTCACTGAGAGAAATAGAAAACTATATAATTTTAATTAATATTTATAAATTAAGTCATTTAAGCAATGCTTTTGTTAACCTATAAGAAAGGTATTTTTTTTTTTTTAGATCTTCAGTGAACATATTATTTTAATCATAACCTTTGATGGTGCTTCAGTAATTAATTGCTGGATCTGCGTTAGTATGTATTTGAACAAAACCAGACCCACGGTTTATCAGCATGTTTTCCCTGAGCCACAGTTTCCACACTAACGATGCAGAAATGTCCCAAACACCAACAAGAGGTCAGACTCAGATATTCCAGCACTTGGCTTTGACTTGAAATCACTCCTCACCAATCTGTTACTCTGGCGGACAACCAGATGTTATCTGTGAACATAAATTACACCTATTAAAGAGGGCCGTCAGTAACTCTTCTACCTTTATACTTCTACTGACTGGAGTACATACACCTAATGCATTTAAGCATTGGTTGTATTACTACTATTACTACTACTACTACTACTACAACTAATAATAATAATAATAATAATAATAATAATAATGTGTTTACAAATCGAAGTCTGGGTGCATAACTAAAGCTAACGTTTGACGGAGGCAGACTGATGCATCGTGGTCTTTTATCAGGGAAGGGCTGTGTGTTCCTCTTCTCTTGTTAGGGCTTGGTCAGATATCTTTAAAACAGACTTCTCCAAGTTGCTTGAGAAGAAATTACGTAGGGAAGGAAATCAAGTCTGCACCGGTTTGCTTCTTGGGGGAAACAAGAGGGCAGGAAGCTACTCAGCAATAGCAACCCACAGTTTAATAAAGAGCAGGAAAGCCTATTAGTAAAGCATTAAATTGGAAGGGATTAAATTGAGCAACCTTGGGGCTCAACAATATTCCACCCATCCAAACACAACATGACACAATATACGTTAATTTTAATCCTACAAAGCCAATGAGACACACTTTTATTTAAAAAGGAAGTCTATTTTGAAAAGATAAATCACAGGCATAACGCTAACTGGGGAAACGGCACCTTGTACCTTGTTTACAAAGGCTCCAGTAACTTAAAATATACAGTTAAGTCCATAAATATTTGGACAGTGACACAATTTTCAT
Source organism: Amia ocellicauda (assembly GCF_036373705.1). NCBI lineage: Eukaryota > Metazoa > Chordata > Actinopteri > Amiiformes > Amiidae > Amia > Amia ocellicauda. The sequence continues at coordinate 9,291,938 of NC_089868.1, read as the reverse complement.
CATTTAGGCTCTGTACGCCACCACAATGGATTTGAAAGGAAAAAATCAAGATGTGCTTGAAGTGTAGACTTTCATCTTTAATTTGAGGGTAGTTACATCCAAAATGGGTGAACAGTGTAGGAATTACACCCATATTTATATGTGGTCCCTCCATTTTAAAACTAAATATCCTCTGGTTTCACTTGTTTTGTGAAACAGTGGAGAGCAATAGTAAATAATGATTGCTTTCATTTTAAATTTGTTTTATCTCTTGAGTCAAGTTCACAGGCTGCCCAGAAAAGAAAGTCATGCCAGTAACACTGGAACCACTCCCAGACTAATTAATGGATCCTTGAGAATCCATCCTACAATCCTTGTCTGGCCAGTGGCCTTTAAAGACATCTCAGTTTCTGAGCATCAATACCTGCAGGTCTCGTCTATAGTGAAAAAATTACAGTTCTAGAGAAACCACATATCACCATTTATGCCGAGAACATACTGAGAAAAGAGGTGTGAAAAAACAGCAATACAGACACAGAAAGACTTTAAATCAAAATGAAGCAGCTTCATAGTAACAGTTCTCAGTTGTACAATTGAGACTACAGCAGTTTCATCTCAGAAATTATTGCCGCAAAATTTATCATAATTAATAATAATAATAATAATTAATAATAATAATAATAATAATAATAATAATAATAATAATAATAATAATAATAGAAATATAACGCTACAATTTGGGATTAATTATGTTTTGAACCTTGGGTGGCCAACCATGGACCTTGAGAGCCACAGGGCCTACAGGTTTTTATTTTATCCAGATCGTTAACTGCTTAATTGAGTTAATTGTGGGTGTTAATTAGATAAATATCCCTGTATTTAAGATTGCAGTTATTAGTGATTTACAGAGACCTGTAAAACCTGCAGGATTGCAGCTCTCCAGGAACAGGGTTGGACACCCCTTCCCTATCTTGTACGAATTTCTGTAATTTCCCCCTCCAGTGAGAAATAAAAGCCCATGTAACAATGTTGTGACACATACATCTGCAACTGCAGTAACACTATGAACAATTTATGTGTGTTTCTTCTACCTTGGGTAACCTAGAAATAATTACAAAAGACAACAATTAAAAAAATATATATTTTATCACATTATATTTATTTGTAAGTTTATTTATTTTGTATTAATTTTGCGTAGTATATTTACCAAAATATGCATACTGGGAAAATAGTGAGGAAGGTTTATTGTGTTATATATGGAATGGGACATACACTTTTAAAACAACGACAAGACTTGGTTTGAAGATCATACTCAGAGACAGAGGGACCTGAACCTTTTCACCCTGGAACAGAGGAGACTACGTGGGGACTTGATCCAAGTCTTCAAAATCATGAAAGGCATCGACCACATCAAACAAGAGGAGCTTTTTCAGATCAGCAGGGACACACGCACCCGGGGACACAAATGGAAATTGGGCTTCAAGGCATTCAAGACGGAAAACAGGAGACACTTCTTCACACAGAGTTGTCACAATCTGAACAAACTCCCCAGCGATGTGGCTGAAGCTGAAAATTTGGGAACATTAAAAAATAGACTGGATAGGATCCCTGGATCACTTTGGACATGGGTCGAATGGCCTCCTCTCATCTGTAAACTTTCTTATGTTTCTAAAGAAATCTTCTGGAAGAGACTGAAAAACAGTGTATAACAGAGTTAGACAGACCTCACATTTTGAAATGAAGGGTGTGATATTTAGTCTGCCTAGGAACATCTTGGAAAGTATATTAAAGTATTTTGCACAACCTTGCTACTTGCAATGTCACTTGAAGTCACTGCATATAGTGTTAACCTTACAAGGTGAAACTTTTCACCCATTGGTTTGGAGCCATGATTCTTGAAGACAATATCATCACAAAAACGATATTTTAAACTTATTAACAGATTGAAAACAGCTAAAAATACCATAATCACACAGTGACAAGTATTACAGTCTTGTGATATTTCAATGTCCTCATTTAAGGAGGAAGATGCAGAACTTAAAACAGATGGTGCACATTTTAAAATACCAACTCTGGGTGCTGACAAAAAACACTTAATTTTCTTCATGTTCATAAATATTCTAATAATAGCCTTATGGGGTTTTACAAACTTCTTGTCCTTCATTACATGTACGAACCTGCTTATGTGGCACAAATGAAACACCTGGTTAGAGCAGCCTGTATTTTTTGGTAATCCAAGAAAAGTCTTTCTTTTTCAAATTAAAATGCACATGATCCTTCTTAAAGTTATCTTTTGTTATCTGAGAAGTCCCCCGCTTGAGAAAAGCTAGTGACTATGATGCAATTCATCAATTCACATCCACGCCTGGATTATCTCAGCTTTATTTTCCTCATGCATTTATTTATTTATTATGATTATGATTATACCATGGAGCATACATTGTTTTGATTCTCAGACTTACAGCTTTACAATGCTTTATGTCCAGTACAGCACTGAGTTGGGCATAATGCATGTTATAAAAAACAGCACAAGAATACACAACCTGGGAAAGCACAGTCATGTATTACCTTCATTGGTTCTGTGAGAGATATTTGTGATGGGGTTGGGGGGTTGCTGGGGTGTCATTGTCACTTTTATACTTTTAATTTGCTCTATTGACTGACAGTTATGTTTATTGTAGCGTTTCCCAATTGAAACTATGTCCACTGCATTCCCCCCCACCACCAACCAAAGCGTTCCCTTCCCATGCTATAATTAGCAGCAAATGCTCCAGGAATTGAAATTATAATATGGACGATGGAAAGAGGCCGACACTGCGGGAAGAGCAGCTGTGAGATTACAATCATTAAAAAATCTGGGATGGAAAGGGAAGAAAAAGAAAACGCCAGTCTGGAGGAGAAAAGGTTGCATGCCTCTGTGATTATCTCATTTTGTTTTATGTTTTACTTTTCATGTTTGGATGTGATTGGGCGACAGCAACGTGCTGGTTTGATAAGAGTAAAAAGAGTAATTGTAAACTTTACGGTATTCAAGTACAGAGAAGCTAACACAGTGTGATGTCATACTATTTGCCTAGTTTGAGATTTATACAAACAGGAATATGAACGAGCTGTAGGATAGGGTGGCACATATTGGTGTACCAGAGGGTGGCATTACAATAATAACTCTCTCTTAAAAGAACTTAACCTTGAAAAACGGCAGGCATATGTCAATCACTAAAGATCAGTTTGGCCTTAATTTAGCAATATGGAGATATTGATGCCAACATTTCTCAGATGTGAGATATCATGTCGTGCACGTACGATCCATCTTGATCCTCGAGGTGGAAGTCTAGAAAGTGTGGATAACCGAGAGAAACGGGAAATCCCTGAGAAAGCACTTGAAGCCAAACGGAAACATGTAAGGATTTTCTTTTCACTGGTGAGGGAGAAAAACATGGATATCTCCTATATTGCCTTTGTTAAAACCAAGCTTGCTACATCTGATTTAAAGTTTGGAGGGATTAGTTTGTGTGATAGGATGAACACAAACATCTCAGCGCAAACACAGCCCACAGAAATTGTGAACCAATGGCGCTGACAGTTACCCTGATGTAAGTTTGTCCGACAGAACAGCGAGATGGAACTCCCTGGATAGTTTTCTTGCATGTGGTTTTAGGATGAGGTGGTAGAATGGATGTGCGACATCAGTTCAAGTGTTCCCTCTGGGTGTTTTTAGTGATCAGGATATTTTTCTATCCTGGACATATCTCAGAATGTAATAAGTGATTAAATATGAAACTATTAGCTGAAATGATGCACACACACTTACATTTCAAGGTGCATCCTTTTCTCTCCCTGTCTAATATGGCTTAACAAGCCCCTAATCCACCATGCTTGCTAACACTCCTCTATTGGAAAACAGATCAATGTTTTTCCTACACTGTGACCTAACAAAACAAAATAAATCAACGCATTACGTTGCAAATTTTTTAATTCAATTACATCAATTAAGACATTACTTGAATATCAACCCTGCCTTATAGATTTTGTTTTCACAGTTTCCTTTTCATTAAAATATAACATCCACCCTTTTATTATGATTTAATACAATTGCTAGCTAATTAAGAAACCTATTGCTAGTTTAAATGAAAGGAACACTATCTGGTGTTTGACACATGATGACCTCTCCACCCAGGGGAAGTGGGTTGGTGTATTAATCAGTCGCATATGAAAAGAAATGAAATATTCCTTCATCGGAACTGAAGATTATATATTTAATAAGATTTTCAATGACTGATGTTTTTGTGACAGCTTTTTGAATCCGAACACAGGGAAGCATACACTAAAAATCGATCATTTTCCAACAGTAGTTATTTTGAAAGGTTTGTGAAGTGCAATGTGTGTATGCACTGTGTCCTAGGAGAACAATTCTGATTGATAGATTGAGAACCAAAGAACTGACACAACAATGCTTAAAATAAGCTGTGGTGCCAATGGGAGCAAAATAAGGTTATTCGTGTCAACCTTCCCTAGGAAGTACATTGGCAAAGAACCGTATCAGGCGCGACCCTGAGGGTACAGGAGATTTTGTATGAGGATATTTGATTTGCTTTCTGCCATTCGCTCAATTATCATAAAGGCCTAGGTCACAAGATTAACACCAGCCTCTTCTCAGAGGCTGTGTGTTAAAGTAGTTTACGTTTTTGTAGTCAAGCTCGCCATTAAATTACAAACATGTAATTACATGAGCGAAAAACAAGCCTGTCCTTCTAAACGGTTTCCGTGTCCATGTCCTTTATAGCAAGTGTGGCAGTGTGAGAGGCAAGGCTGGGGTCAGGGCGGGTCTTTCAGTGGAGGAGACTACAAAACATCTCCTCCAAGACTCCAAACCCTAGAAGCCAGCAGGGCTCCTGATGGCCATAGCCCCGCCCAGCACTTCCCCTATAAAAGGAAGAAGAAAGCGAACCAGTGTGTGCATGCTTGGCTGGGGGTAGCAAGGTGCACAGGAGGGCGAGAAGACAACGGCGAGAAGCGAGAAGCGAGAAGCGAGAAGCGAGAAGCGAGAAGCGAGAAGCGAGAAGCGAGAGTGGAAGAGCAGGAGAAAGAAGGGTAAAGCTCACAGTTGACGGATTCACTGGCTTATGACCCTTTTTCTGGACCTGGACCATTCTCCCTCTTGAACCCCAGACTGTCTGACAACCCCCCACCGGTAACGAACTTTGATTACGGACTGTGACTACGAACCTGCCTTATCCCTTTATGCTTCTGTCTGCCCGGTGTTCGGCTCTACCAACCCGGGCATTTACTGTTATTGTTTTTGTTTGTTTTGTAGTTAAGGATTGTTTACGTTTAGTTAGTGCTTGGACAGAGCTAGGTTTTGTTTTGCTTTTTGACACTGTGCCTGTCATTAAGGGAAGCAATAAAACAGCAAGCCTGTTTTATACCCTCTGCCTGCCTCCCTACTGTGTGTTTCAAGACCAGACCCCGCCTACATACAGCCCTTTCTTGTGATGGCCCCCCCAACCCGTTACACAAGCTACATTCAGTATTGAATAGAAACTTAAAGATCAGAAGAATAAGTAAAGTCAAAGTTGAATTAAATTTGGAACAGCCACAGGTGGTTATTCCATTATTCCTGCTGGTGTGGTCTATTAGACCTATTAATAAAGGTGACAGGGAGCCAATACAATGATTTTCTCTCATTTTTCCTGGTGCGCACATTGGCTTCAACATGATCACAGAGGGGAGAACAATCATGCAGTACCCAATAACTAGATAAGACTTTTACTGCTTAAGTTCAAATGAGATCCCAGCACAATGTATGCCTTCAGAATCTATTTGCCCAAATTACCTCCATAATTATAAGGTAGAAGCAAGCAAACAAACAAACACAGCAGGAAAATGTATACATTTTATATAATCTCAATCATTCAGTGAGATGTATTGCTTGTATTTTCCTAGCTACAGATACTTCCCTCTTTGTTCAACTTACAAAAGACCAACAGACTGCTGAAATGGTTACTGGACTGGTAATTAGAATAATACAAATCAACGATAACATGGGAAATCTAAAGATTGTAAAACACCACAATGCTGGAAAACATATACAAATAATAAACCAATGCCTCTTCAACTGGAGCAATCTAGCACATAATCCTTAGCAAATTAACAAACTTCCAAAGTCCATACATGCATAAAAAGGTCGCTGTACTTCCCCACATTTCCTATTGTACCCCCAAGATCAAAACAGCATTCAGTAAGAAGTGTTTAATGTGTCACTTTCCCCCTGTACCGGGCTATACGTTTACCACAGATCTGCTGCTATTGTAACCTGTTGCTATCTAAGGCATAGCAAAGCAGGATTGTTGTGTTTGTGCAATATGATTTATGGATTGCTTCCTGTATTATTTATTGCTTACAAGAAGTGGATTTTGAAATGATGGAATCCCAGGCCATGTAATGCACAAGTCGACACACACAGCGGCAAATACTACTACAGCTTTGTTTTCATCTCCGGCTGAGGATCTGAGGAAGAGTAAACAAAACATGTCTATTAGATCCAGTAGCTTATTTTTCACTTTCTTCATCCTTCAGGGCAGATCTCATGAACAGTAATTGACATTAAATAGAAAAGGAAATGATGCCTAACCCACTCACAGGCAGTAATAGCCGCACACCCCAAACTACATTTGTGATTTTGAAAAACAAACTTATTAAAAAAATATATATATTTTGATTAAAAAACAGTTATAAACTATTGTGAACCATGTACATTAATATAGCAACAAGAATGCTCACATTTAAGTGCAAGAAGGTATACTTGAGTTAAAAAAGAGAGATTGACCAGCCATTGACCTGTAGGTGTAACGGATCATCAAACAAACACTTTTGCAAAATACCTTTCACAATTTCAGCATCAGTGTTTACGAACGGCACTGTTTTTCAGATGTGTTAGGTGTGAAGAAGTGAAATACCTGCACCTGCACCAAAGTGAAAAGGCAGGAGATCAGCATTGATGACATCATCTGAGCTATGCTGCAAATTAGGTTGAAGCACTGCACTGAGCACTGAGATGTGCATTTACATATTTATGAAATCTCCCATAAGCAGTTTCAGAATGTGAAACAGTATACAGCATCTGAAATGTGAAATCTGATTAGATGACTGATACATCCCGCAGTCATACTTAAGGTTTTGTGGAAACATGTTTTGACTCTGATGGCAAACACTAACAAACAAAAAATCACCAGCATTTTCATATAGGTGATATTGCTCAAGAAGTGTTATGAGGAACCCAAGAATGTATCAGAAACACCTGGGTCATTAATTGCTGCTGGTCCTGTTGAAATGGTAACGCTCATTAAATCCACTTTCACTGCTGAAGGCTCAGCAACTCTGGCATTCGGATTGAAACAGGAACAACGTGCCGTGTTTGCGTTCATAAGATTTACAAGTGTCTGCAGGAGAACACAGTTGAACTCAGCCCTGGTCTCCAGTTGGATAAACTTGTTTGTCATTGAAAAGAACACAAATGTAATACTTGTCACATTCCTGCAGAATAAATAAATAAATAAATAAATAAATAAGGACTCTAGGTATTCAACAGGAATGAAAAAGAAATAGAAAAACTCCTCCTGTGTGTAAACAATATCTATCAATGAAATAAAGCCCAGAGGACCTGGCCTAGTTTTACACACCAGGACTGTTCAACTTAGTAGAGCATTTAGACAGTGGGAGGATGCTCTTGTATTTGAAGCTCCTAAAAAACCCTGCTAAACAAATATTTCTGGGGTTAGTGTCTTCATTTTTCTAATTCTGTATTATACTAGAAATATATCAAAAGGAATATCTATGTGTGTGTATTTGAGTGTGTGTATATATATATATATATATATACACACACACAAATACAAATACACACACATACACTGTAATGTCTCAAATAATCCTCTGCTCTATTAATCCTGGGGTTTAGCCACATTGAAAAAATAATCCCTCCATACTCTAATAATCTTACAGTGTAGTATTAAATATGCACATACTATTCATGTATGGCATTTGGAAGGCATTGTTACCTATTCATCATATAATACATCTAAAAACAAATAATATTATGGCAATGAATTAGTAAACTGTAACAAAAGTTGCTAAAAACCTGCCAACCTGAAGACCAGAGAGGAAAGGTGCTGCTCTCACTCATTCAGGTAAGTGAATGTTCCCTTGAGCCATTACCACCTGTTAAATATGCCATCTACACTGTACTTCCTGTAGGAATTTCTGGCCTCCCCAAAGACTCTCAGAGAGTTGGGTCGAGTCCTCATAAAATACGAGAATAGAGAGTTACACAACAGCAGTATAAAACACCCTCTCAAAGGAATAGAAGAGTCAGCAGTCTACATAAATCTTGGCCCCTTTAGGACCTTGCAAACAATCTCAAATAAAAAAGGCTATATTTTGGGTTATGGTTGTACAACTGCCACTCATTTTACTCAATCTGTATGACAGTGCACCTTTTAGGAATACAAGTTTTTAATTCAATTATTTTGTAACACTACAATAGATCTAATTACAGTGTATTAACATAGTATGTACATGATAACAAATGCATAATTACACTTTTTATGAGTAACTAACATGTAGTTACTGAGTACCTACTATGTTAATACACTGTAACTGAACATAAATTACAGCTAAGCATCAAAACTAAGTTGTAAAACTAGTTCTCAAAGGACTAGCACAGCAGCTAGGTTAAATATTCAATTGAAGGTTGTTATCACTAGTAAAGAACTAGAAGCAAGAGTACTGGGTAATTATAACCTCAATTCAAGAAGCATGAATCATTAAGTCTGGTTAAAATCATCCTTGAAAGTTAAATACCATGTTTAATGAAATCAGTGTGCAAAAAAAATCTGGCTATAGACAACATTCAAAAGCAAACACACACCCGCCCAGAGGATACGATTGTGAAAAGATAGGAAGGCCACAGTGTATCAGTCAATAACTCCTTTATTATCCTTGGCCCACAGGCAATGCACATATTTAATGTTACACACTAACTTTTAAATCTGTGAAAGATAATATTAAACCTTGCAGTCCACCTAACCAGCTATAACTTCAGAGCAGGCTGTTTTAATTATTCATTATAGTATTATGACCCCTTTCCCTTCCACATATTTGCATAAGAAACCAGGTTTTCTTATTGAGAATCAGTTTTTTTGGTACATAATTACGAGAACATAAATATCTCAAGTCTAAAAGAAAAATAAAGTGTAACAAGGGAAGATTCCACCTAAGAAAACTACATACCTGGTCCAGACAATAGACTACATTAAGCAGGGATATCATGCTATTTGTCCACACTCCTTCAACCCCAAGGTTAGCAAACAGGCCTGTTTTCAATGACTGGGGGCTATATGATGGGAGGATTGCTAAGATTCTGTCCTCCAAATCAACACAACAACAACAATAACAAAACCCTAGCTAGCTAGCTTTCTACGGCCAGTGCAGTTCTTCTGGAAACTTTCAATCTCGGTGCATATAAACTGTTGCTAACTGATCTTTAATTAATCGAATGTGCATGCAACGGAGAACAGAAAATGACTGTTCAATTGAGCAGTGCAAATCTGCAATTGTAAATTCGAAGCTGAACACATCAATTTGAAGATCCAGTCATAAGTCAGAGATTGTGAGATCTAATGAGATGTAAAAGTGGTTTGTTAAAATACCAAGAGGTGACGTAAAGTCTCTCGGATGAACTAACTTTCCCCCGAGTACAGTGCATCTTACATCATGCAAAATAACAAGTTTTGAACATCCCAGTTGAACTTAACATAATGTTCTTTTCCAACATTTGTTAACTGACCTATTAGCAGTCATATCCTTTATAATGTAACAGAGACACTCTTCAATGCGCCCTCACACAAAACAAGAGGGCAACATCCCGCACACTCCCGAGCTTGAATGCTTATGACGATAATCAGTGTGGACTTGCGCCAAATTGCTTTGGAAAAGCATGTTGACAGTTGTCCCATCATATTTAATACCAAGTTAATTCATATTAACCAGCTTGGCAAGAAGGAAGCACAGGGCAGGGATGTTACAGACTTATTAAAAATGGAAAATGCACTCTGAAAGCCAGCTTTTATTAACATTTGAACTTATAATTAAAATAATGTGTGTATGTCTTTCCAGAGTAAGTAAGCCTTGAGAATAAATAAAGTGCCTCATTTTCAGGCTCAGACATAATGATTGCTAATGTATCTCTGGCCAAAAAGCTTCTAATTTCATGTTATAAATAAAGAACAATTAAACACTTGTTCTTACAATTTGCTACACTCGCTTTTACTAATAGGTCACTGAGAAAAATCTGGGTACAGCTATGTCTCACACTTTCACAACGTCTGAGTTATTTTAAGATGCTCCAGTGTTTAATGCAACAGCGTGAACTGGTCATGGATGGATGCTTGTTTAATTGTGTACATCATTAAAATTGTATTTTTGCAAATGTTTTAACAAAAAGGTATTCTTAAAAGGTTACCCTTGTTGAGGACTGATCATTGTCAGTCATGAAAATAGCCTTTTCCCACAAGTTCTACACTTGAATTTAATATTGGTATTTCACTTACATTTCACAATAAAACAATGTGGGCACAATCCTAAGCTACAGTTCAAAGAATGTCTTAAAATAAAAATCTGTGTTCCCATTGACTTGTTATTGTTTTGGATCATAGTACCTGCAAGATGGCTGCTGCTTTCTCCTCCCGGAGGTGACAGTGACAAACTGGTAAAGGGGGGTCTCAATGTGAAGAGCCTTGACATATTAAGTGGTTGTGAAAATTGCAATATAAATAACTGTTACACTAGGATGGTTTGTAGGTGAGATTGTTTTTTTTTTTTTTTTCTTGATTTCAGAGTTTCTGGTATTTGGGAATAATCATGCCCATAAATATTTATGAAAGTACGGTTGAAACAAGAAAGCTTGGGAAGACGAACGCTAAATTGGAGAATCTGAGATGAGCACCCTTGAAGTTCAAGTGACTTTCTTTAACACAGAGTCCTTATTAATTTAACTTCAAAACCCACTCCAGCCCATGTGCTGGGAATAATAAATCCTGTTTGTTAATCTGAAGTATGAAACAAAACAACCACATGAAAGTTACATTCCTATAGTCTGTGTCACAACCCTTGACTGTATTTAATTTTTTTTATCATTTTTATACATAGTACATATTCGTTTTTAATTCAATTAGCTTTCTATGGTAGATTGGGTAAGCCTGCATCTAGACTACATTCCTGATAGCCAGTGTAAATTAAAAAACTTCAAAACATCAAACGTTTAAATGTTCAATCAATGTTTAAAGCTATGTGCTTTTCTTGGAGAACACTGCAGTACAGAGATTAACAAATGTACTTTTTGTAGTGCCATATACTGGCTGATTCCCATTTAAAAAATTGATACATAACATTCTCCTTGTTCCTTTAAGTAGCAGATTACAGGTTAAACAACGTGTGCTCTGCTAAATGTCCATTGAGGATTATTTCTGTATCATACCCCTACATTAATCAGTATACTCAGTAGTGTTTACTGTAGTAAATTTGTGTGTTTTCCCCTTGTTTTACCACACGTGTAGTTTGCTTTGTATCTAGGTTTGCTGTAGCTCCATTCACCTACTATAAAAAAGTACCGTAGTGCATTAATATTGCTGGCAGACTTGCCACCAGAGACAACCATCCCTGACTTGGCTTCGACACCAAATATTTCCCCCTAAGTGTTGACGCGGTACAATCCAGTTTATTTGATTTAACTGCCTAAGCATTAGAACACACATCTGCTATGGGCAAAACAAGTATTATAACCAATTCCACTGAGTGTATACGAAATTACATGACCTAATTTGATTATATAAGCTGATGCAGACTAGATTGATTTAATTACATCCCATAATCACTCTCAATTAATGGTGTTATGATGTTTTCTGTTTTAAAGAAGAAATGTAAAATTTCCTTAAACAATGTCTTCATGTTAAATTGCATATTGTTTTGGGAGAAGGTTACAGGGATTGTATTCCCTAAGGACTGCATTGAAATCACTCTGCTTTATAAATACTTAAAATCACAAGAGCCTGTCAGATTTGCCAGATTTACCTCTCCAAAGAAATGTAAACTAAATACATATTCATTTTTATATATGGGACAATCTCACTCATGTCTAGCTAGCTGATAACCCTTGATAACTTCTCTAAGTTTATATATTCTTTGTGCCTGTCATTTCAGCAAACTTGATTCTCCCAAGTTAATGACTATCAACTTTATAGAACAGCTTCCTAAACCTTACTGACTTATGAACAATAATCGTTGATCTCACGTAATCGGACCAAATCCCATTATTTGTGTGGGTTTCCTACCTGGTCTTGCAATTTCTTCATTGGGGGTGGGACTAGCACGCAGCAGAACTTGGATGCCTGCTCTACATTGATATTCAAGATATGTCAAGGTCAGCTGAAAAGCAATCAGATAATTATACCAGCACGACTGGTCGATATATAATGATTCGGTCAGGTGATTCTTCAAAGATGTTCTCCAGGATTTATCTCCTGTTTTATGACACAACACACATCCTTAGACATTTCTATCACAAAAGCCTGTCACAGATAGACAGATATCGAATTACCACACCCAGTATCCTGCTGAGAAAGACAGGGTTGGAGTCAATTCCACTTTTTCAATTCCAATTCCCTTTTTCAGACACAAATTCTAGTTCCAATTCCTTTTGCCAATGGTATAATGGAATCGAAAAAGGAATTACATATATGGTTGTTCTATCTATGCTAATGTGACTTCATGTAATATAGACAAATATAAGAATAATCAGAGTTACTTGAGAAGCTCAGACATTCAGTTCCTCTCCTAGATTATCATCCTTAGATCTTCACTGAAAGGATGTTGCTGCAATGCCATATATGGAAACAGCACATACCATGGTAGAAATATAACTCCCACTGGATAGCAAAAGCACAAACATATATCATTTCTGATTCATCAGTTTATTTATTTTTTACAGGAACCTGAAGCTCATAAACCCTGATATGGATAAAACTGCTATATAATGGGAGTCTTATTTTGATCCCTGAGATAAATCCTTGAATCTCCATTAGATTAATACAGCAAACAAATATGGTCGGTATTCTTAGCAGCATTTCAAAGGATATGGAAGTATCTGAGAATATGAGAGCACGCTCCCTTTATGTCGACTGCCTTTAGAGCTGACTCTTTGTTCAGTGTTAGCGTGCGGATGTCAAATCTTCCCTGACAGTGTGTGCAGAAATGATGTCCCTCTTACTACTAGTAAAAGCATGACCGATCTTGGGATTTCTTCTAGTTCATGATTTAAGTGACGTAGGATGTCAGAATCTGCAATTCCAGCATTAGGCATTAAGCAGAAGCATTGTGGGCCAAAAAGCAGAATCAGAAAATAAATGTCTTTTGGCGTTTTCAGTTGAGAGCAAGTTAGGCCAGCAAAGATATGTAAGGCCTTCAGCATCTGCACTCCCTGGTGGAATACTGCGGATATGCTGTCTCCCTTTGCTTAGCCCAGTTTGTAGGTCAGAGTTGATTTACATTTTTAGAGAAGAAAACCCCAATGCCACAAAACAGTGCAAATGTATTATTTGTCATCGTTCTCATCAAATTTGGCTACGTGCTTCACAAAACCTAATTTAAAAGGAAATCAGTAACTGACAAAAACATCGTGAAGGTCAGGTCTGAAACTCAGCCCATGCATCTAAGCTTTATTGAGCTCAAAACCTTTGGGTCACTACTCTGGAGAGTACCAAAGACATTGAAAGATGAAGGTGGGCTGACTAGATACTCCTTTAAACAAAACGAAAACAAAACTTGCATTATGAGAAGTGATACATATCTAAATAAAAAGAGAAATACATATTCTAGCATCTGCATATGTGAGCACATAGTGAGTACGATGTGAAAAGTATAGGCTGTTTCCCTCCCTTTTTGCATCTAAAACAGTGCCCTTTGCGGTATATCAGCTTACATTGAGTGACGTACTAGGGCCAAGAGGAGATGGCTGGTTAACTCGCCGTGCAAATACTGCACAGTGACAGCAGCCACGGAGGACTGTCACTGTTTAAAACACACGAAGGGCATCAACTGACAGTCAGGGTGTTTGGGGTTTGTGTGTCAGACTACGGAGGAAACGCCTTGATAGTCTCAATGTCAAAGCTTTTTCGGCTACCCATCCTGTGAGGCTTTGAGTTCAGAGAATAATTCCAGTCCTCATTTCCTCTCTGGGTAGCTGGTAAAAGCTATGTACAGTGACTGCATGACATGGACATTTCTTTCTTGATTATTTTGATCTCGATTTTGTTGAACAACAATTTAAAAATACACACAGGAAAGGAATTGACATTGATATCGTGGAGTTTCAGATCCATAAGTAATAAGAAAGTGACTAATCAAATTAAAACTAATAATACCAAATTGAACCACTTTTTCACAGTGTAAACATCTGGTAAGGCATTTTGTTTCACATGAACAGTCCTGTATTGTCATGGCTGCATGAACTTTAGTGTAAGTGTCCTCTTCAGTCATACATTTAGAAATGAGGTGAAAATAAACCATGGGAAACAGCAGACTGATTATACCTTCCAGGCCGAGCACAACATAAACCTATTATACAGTTACTGCAGCTCCACTTTCATCTGTTAAACCAGGGCAATCACATAAAAAAAGACATGCCAAGGAAAGCATTATAATAGCACTGAGTTCAACCACCATGCTGTCTTACATCTTAAACTCCAAACAGGAACCATAAAGTTAAATGATGCATCTAACGATCATATTTTTGGTTCTGAGCATTGTTAATTAAATTATTCAGACAGTAGACTGCAAAATGGACTGTTAATCAATTTGAACATTAAGTGTTTGTCCCAGACTGTGTCCCATCATAGCTTCAGCAGCAAATATCCCGTAACAGCTACATAAAAACTGGCCATGGTGTTTTATCTCTTCTTTGGAGTGGCTAAAAGCAAATACATGTGAAAATCAGCATGGCTCGGCTGGCAGATCATGTGTTTTGGAAAGTAAGGACATTGACTTCCCTATTGGCTTTCTTTTCATGTCACACTATGCCATATTCGTAGGTTTTTCCGAGTTCATGGCCGAGAGATGTTTTAATATTATATTCACGTATCTGTCTGTCTTTATTCATTTGCGATTGACCTTACACGATTTGCCAATGTATTCTTTCATACACCTTATCCATTAAATATTAATTTACCAAAGACAAACCACCATTATTCAATCTTGTGTCAAAGTCGTTTCTCATTGACCTTGTGTTTATATCTTCTACGACTGATTCATCAAGTATACGGTCGCCCCATACAATATCAAAGTTCTGGTGTCTTCAAAATGAACAGCTGAGCGCTTACATTAAAAAATAAAAAGTCTAATTCTTATATTTTCAGACATTGGAAAACAAAAATCTCACCTTCTTTGCTAAGTTGTTTTATAAGCCAGTGTTTCTGGTTTGTTGCAAATAAGTTAATAATTGGTAAGACTGCTGTGAAGATACAAGGTGTTTATATCTGTGAAGGTGAATGTGTTTTATAGCTTGACATCTCAGTGAATGCAGGCTTCCATTAAATTGTAAGAAAAGGTGCTTCATGCCAGGGGGCGGAAATGTGCAGAGAGAAGAGAGACAGACCAGGAATTTCTACATTTGGAAGCACAAGTTCTCAGCAAAATGTACTAGGCTTGCTCCCAGCTATGTCAAATCCATCAAAGTTGTGTCATCTGATTTCCTTTGTCTCCCAGCTCCAAGATTTACTTTCAAGTAGAACCAATACATTCTGAAAGTAACAATAATACAAATACATATATATCGGAACCATTCTAAAGATGCAGGGATGAGCTACAGGATTTATTTCAATACCTTATACTTATGATATGAATTTCATTCTAAAATGGATTTGGGACTGGGTCTTAACACATAACTCTAGTGGTGGATTTGCAAAATGTTATCCCCAACTCTGCAAAAGAAAATCATTTTAATGTTGTGAATTTATTTTACAGTCAGTTATTTTAGCTAAAAGCCATGGTAGCTAAAAGAGCAATATAGTGGATTATTACATTCACACAACAACTGGAGTCTTCATAATTCTCAGCATATCCACTTTGCATTTAAAAGTAGCTCTTTTTGGTCAATGGATACCAATACAGAAAGCCTTTTCTTGTGTTATGAATCCATTAGCTTTGAAATAATACACATTATCAAATGACTTCACTGAAAACGTTCTCTCAGTGCTTCGATAAAACGTCATTATGTTTAGGGCCAGTTAAATGTGTACAAAATGTGTCCTTTTATAAATAAAACATCAACTTTGTGGTGAAGTATATGCAGTATAAAAATATAATAAATATTCACGCATATGGTACTCTGAAAGAACGAAAACCATATTTAACTGAGGATATTTTCAAATGAAGATATCATACAGAAAAGCTAAAACTATAACAATAATAGTACTGGCAGAAAGTGATAAAAACACTAAAAGCGAGGACACTGACTGTTTGAAAGTACTATACAATTTATTGCATCGTCCAGGTATAAAATAACAGTCCTGGTGAGCTCATTTTTCAGGGGAACTGACAACACACTGTTGTAAATATTTGGGGTCCTCCTACACCCTGTAGAAATGAAAAGCAAAACTGTGACAACTGTATCAACATGTTGAGTACAAAGGATAACTGACAAACTGATTATAAAAGTACACTCTCGGCATCTTTAATAAAGCACAGTAGTATTATCCCACTCCTAACATTAGACTTTATGAGAAAATAAAAGAAGTGCTATAAAGTTGAAGCATTGTTACCAAGATTGATGTCATGTTTTAGTTTTTCTTAAAAGTCCAGTGCAAGTAAGTATTATAAGCATCTGATGGAACCAGAAAACCCCTGGTACTTTTTTTTTCCGCTAACCTAAAATGCACCTCTCTGCTTTTGCAGGAAACGATACGGTGGAAAAGAATCGCTGCAGTTTCCTGACGATCTCTGTCCAGATGACAACCCGCCATTCTTCAGCTGGCCCCCGGGTGACGCGGAGGGAATTATACAAAGAAAGTGACATAACTGACACAGATAAGAGCTGAGCTCTCACAGTGTGTTATAAAAAAACACACACAGATGGTACTGCACTTACCATGCTTTACCTACTCAGACATTTGATCTTTCCTAACTTCTATAAAGCCAACTCGTGTAATCCATGAAGGTTGTTTTTAACAATGTAAACACACAGTCAGACAATAAATAGGAAACTAAAAGTGAACTATAATATATATATATATATATATATATATATATATTAGTGAAAGGTAAAGTTTTTTTAAATATAATGTATTTTTCTTTTCACGGTTATTGTTGTTAGTAAAGAAAATAACCCAAGTCTTTTTCTCAGTTTTTTTACACTGGCCTGAAAGCTTAATGTATAAATGGCCCAATGTCAATTTACAGCAGACTCTCCAAACACTGGGTATTCACTATAATTCAACAAAGCACTTTAGAAAATAGCAAGTTCTCATCAGGCAAGGAATTGCCTGGGAGAAGAACACAAGAATATACAAGAAAGAAAGCATTTTATGATCCAACCTCTCATTCAATCTTTTCTACAGCTGAAATAATGGAACCCTAAGGGTCATATGGACATTGCAGTTTAATGTAATCACTCTCAGGCACAGTACAGGAAAAGTACATGCTATGTCTAAAATGTTGTTTTGAAAGAAGCATTATACACACAAGTGTAACCCACAAATGCCCCAAGAAACGTTACAAAAAGTACACAGTAAGTATCGTGACATGAGCTATAAGAGTAATTGTTGTGGTACATCCCTTCACCAAAATTTTGTCTCAGCTATGATAAAGCTATTAAATGGTGTTTGATGTTCTTTTAATATAAACAAAAAATGAAATTCCTGTAATGTTAGGACACCAGCTAAAGACATTTCATTTGAGTAGCATATTTTAGGACATTGCATATCTATCTATTTATGTGTTTAAACGAAAACAAATTCCAGATACATGCAACAATATGTGCCTGGGCTTTATCGACTACAAGAAAGCATATACAATATACAAACTCTGTAATCAGGGCTCCAAAAAGTCCAAACAGTGAAGAAACACATACATCTTATTAAACATATCTGCAACAATCCGACTCCAACAAGACACTGACAAGACCAAGATCTGCAAAGGAATATATCAAGGAGATACAATCTCTACAAAACACTTGAAATGTTCAACACTTTGGACTGGGAAGAAAAAGCAATCAAGATAAACTGTGCTTGAACTTGAACAACCTACGGTTTGCCGGTGAAATGGCCATCTTTGCAAAAACACCTGAAGACCTGCAGCTTCAAATTCAAGAACTCTCAGATTCAAGTAAGACATATGGACTCAAAATGGACTTGAGTAAGACCAAAGTAATGTTCAAAAGCACACAGGTGTATGTCATCACCTTTCCCTTTCTATCGTTGCTGACATGTAACAGTGGAGAGAAGTATAGTATTGAATAAATGGGGTGAAAGAAAGAATTTACAATAATGGATTCTGTGAATACTGCAGCAGTTCTCTACACGAACGGCACATGAATGAAGCCAATTAGATACGGCTAGCTGACAGGGCAATATACAAAGCTCGCTGACAGGGTTCTTCAGCGGTCTTCGTATTGCTCATCCTTATTTATTTTTTTTAATTTAGAGCACTTAGGCAATTAATTATGGTTTTATTGGCAAGGAATGTGCTGCTGCAGTGAACATCGGTGCTAAAGGCTCTGATTGCAATCTCTCAGTCTCTATTCACACTCCTGCACACTTTAAAGTCAGTGTCAAGTACAGAAAGGAAGCAAAATGTATAAGGTAATACACGGTGGCAAATTCACTTTCTCCTTGTCCATGTATTTGAATGTGAGTTAAGTATCATTAGGCTGATAAATATACAAAGGATAATGTGAAGCATAACCATGGTTTTCAAACCATGTGGTGGAAGAGTTTCCTCTGCAATAGCATACAGGGATCAAACACTCACCTGCAGGGTTTGAATTTCTGGGTTACATATACAGTGCTGCTGCACAGTGGGACAAAGGTTTAAGCAGCACAAAAGCAACAGTTATGCTCGTACTACCACAATGACCTTCAATATCTTCCATCACCCGAAATGGAGAATAGGTTCTGTGGTTATAATTAAGATCTTGGGGAAACCCTTCCACTAATGTGTAACTAGTCTTGGTTTACTGTTGATTACAAAATAGTCCTGTCAAGATATTTCAAACAACTTTTAAGTGTAAAAATAAGAACAAGATAGCAGTGAAACAATAGAACCATTCACAAATAAACAAATAATTGAATTATCACTTTTTTAATTTACAAAAATACTAATCAAACATGCTTGCAATCAAACCCTCACTGTTGTATTTATTATGAAAAAGGCTACACATTATTCTCAGTGGAAGAAACAATAAAAGCAATCAAACAAACAAAGGAAAAAAACACATTTTTAAGGCATGCAATAATACACTGAAACACAAGCAACATGCTTCAACAGATACTGTTAAAAGGTTATAGTTTTGTGCACTATGGTGAGAGAGTGCTAGGGAGTGCTTGGCACGTGGAGCCGGCTTCCAGCATTATAGCTTAATTAGTTCAGATATCTTAGTCCTGGAAGATGCCCTGCTGCTGCATACAGAGATTCCAATGAATCAGAGAAATCATTTGGATTATCAACCATATGTGTATCTCTCAAATGCCACTCTTCCACCTCACCTACTGTCAGCATGCTAAAGGCAAGGATATTGCGTGCTGCTTTTATGATTTTGCAAACCTACCTTGACCAACAATCTCAGATTCTACAGCACTCAATGATTTGTTTATGTATTTCGAATAAAGACATGTAGGTAGCTAAGCATGTATTGTTTATGTTTTATCTCATATAAAACTTTTGAATTATATTATTCTTATATTATTATCTAACTTATAATCTGGTTCTAAAAAAACAATGCTGCTCTGGCACACCAGAAAATATATAATAAATCAAGTGCCTCTATTTGTTTCTATTTGATGGTGTCCCTGCCTGCATGCTAAAATAGCTCAATGATGCTTTAAGTAGAAGTAGTAAAGGTAACAGCAGTAATGGCATTTTTCACAAGGGAACTACCCGATCTAGCCCAAACCATTGGCCACCCCACAAGAAATCAAATTAACTATTTCATATCAATTTAAAAAAGAAAAAGACATTTGTTTCTGATTGACAAGTCACTGACATTGGAATCAGGCTGAACACACAGGCCTTGCTGTAAATACACAGCTTGTAATATTCCACTTACGTACGCAGAAAGGAAGAAACCATTTAAGCCTTGCATTTGCCAGCTTTATCGGGCTGTGCATTTCAAAATTGAAGTGCCATTTGTGTATTGTTCTACAAGGTGTCATTAAAAGATATTACAACTTCATAATATGAACCTATCGTAGAGAGATTAAAAAATATATATATTTTAATTAACATAAATTGAACAATACTTTGTCTTCAGAACAGAATTAAAACTACAAAATGCTGACATTCTACAGCTTTCCCTTTTAATCTTCAAGAGGCTAATTAACATGGCTATTTTCTTCTTCTTTTTGCATTTAACCAAGTGTTTTAAGTCAGATAATTCACATAGTGAAGTGACAACAATTCAGCCATAAAGTTCAAGAATTAAAGCATTTTAAACTTGAAAGCAATCAAACCCCCATTGCATTATCAATTTAAAAACCAGTTCCAATATTTCTCTTGTGTAATATCAATGCAATAGCATGGATAGCACAATGTGTTGTGTTCGCAGAGGAAGAAAAATAATGGAGTTGAAATGAAACCATTTTGAGACAAACAAAAAATAATGAAAAAGCACAGGCCATTGGCTCTGAAACAGCTGTTTCAGTGTTGTTGTTTTTTGAATAAGCAATAGACACAAGGCATTCATTACTACTACTGCACTGACACAAACAGAATCTGAACCCATAACATAATGAATGAGCATCTGAACACAACTCATATACCATCCTACCACTTTAAGATGAGCAATACGTTCACTAAAATAACGCTTTCAAGTCTATAGAACCGTTTGATTGGAGCTGCAAAGAAATGACACCTTCAATTCAGCAATCTACAGTCAGGGCAGCATTTTCCTTTTAATATAAAAATATCTATAGCAAAAATCAACAAAGACATTCAGTCCAGTAATGTTACTTACAGTTTCTGAAGCAGCACAAGCCTGTCATGTTCGAAGTACTTTGGAGAACTGTCTGAAAAGCATTTGCATCACTCCTATAGCCTGTCTGACAGAGGGCTACATTTATCTGGCCACCCCTGACAGATTGTGTGCTTTTTCCTTGAGAGACTGGCAGGGCTCCCATTGAAACAGGCTTGGCTAGCCGGCTGTAGAAAAGACATTAATCTCCCGACAGAAATGGGACCAATCATACAAACATCATTCGCTCCAAAGCACTCGTCAGCCTGTGTCCGGCCGTCACTCCTCACCACTGCTAGTTAATTTTTATCACATCGTCTGCAGTGTAATTGCCCTACCTAATCGCTTTACACCTGGACCCCAGGTTATCTGTCAGACACCTTGTGACAGCAGCTGGGATAACATTCCCAACAGTCACGTTTTTGTAACCCTAAGCACAGCCAAGCTCAACCAAAATGACACCGAACAGTACGTGAAAACAACATGTTTGAAAACGACTTCACCCGACCCCTTATGGGATGCGCTTTTGAAACTGAAGAGAGAGCGATGACTCATTCTGAGAGGTGGGTAGGACTGCATGAGCACATATCAGCAATGATCCCGAAATAAAGTTGTGAAAATCACCCAGAATGTGGTGGTATGACAACGAACACGCATGGGTGAGAAGAGAGAGCAGTAACATTTTAGCAGAACAAGTCCTTGGCTGCCTTTTCTTCAGGGAAGGTTAATGGGGTTTCATACAATTTTAAAATGTATGCTGATCTCTCTCTTCTTAGTTGTAAGATATTGCCATGTGACCCTATTACTTTTAGATAACTTTGCAAAAAAGTCCCCAAGTGAATTTAAATGAGGATGAAAAATCCCTGAGAGAGACTAAGAAAAGTATTGCTGAGACAGTAAGATTACATGGTGCAGGCCAAGTATTGAAACCTTTGGAAGAAAAAGTCCAGGAGAAAGGGATTGGAGGCAGTTTACATCTGACTCATTGGATGTGAGCTTCTTAGTTAAGGAATTATCAATATTTTGCCCCTACTTTATCATTCAAAAGTGGTTTTAGCTGTTTTTGGTGCCTCCCATTTTTATGTACATTTAAAGTCTCAAAGTGTTTCTACTTTATGAAGTACCAATCCCTCAAGAGGCCCTTGAACCATCCACAAGACGTCTACAAACAGGAAACTTTTCTGTCAGTCGATTGGCTAAGTGCTTCCCACATGGAAATGTACAATTAAATTAAGTTAATACTTGAGATACATGTACCACAAAGGGAAGGAAGTAATAATACAATCAACAGTCCCTCAACATTAAACACAGTACACACTTTTACACTCTCCCACAACAACCTCTAAAACTGACAGGCATTGGTCTTCTCGATCTGAGCCAAAGCATCACTGTGCTGTGCCACAGATGCCACATTCGAATCCAGATCTCGTTGGCAGGTTTCCATTAGGTAAAAGCAAACAATAACCTGCCACGAAGTACAAATGTAATTTTCAGTTGGTGAGTCGAATGAGTTTTGAATCATTCAGCGACTCTCCATTCCCCTTTGACCAACAGAACAAATGTTATTAACTGCCAAATGATATTTTGCCAAGGAGGAATGCTATAAACAAACATCTATGGCACATGTGAAAATGTAAAACAAATCACCACATACATTATGTATAAAAGTTGAAAAGACATCTCTGATGCATTGTTTTCATCACTATACAAGTATATAAGGTATTGTTCTATAAAGGTCTCATTTTATTATTACAGGATTATGAAGGATCTATCTGGGTCATCATTTACTAATTAAATGCAGAAATAAAAACTGAAATGGGCCAGTATTACCTCGATCAAATAATTTTGGCATATTTCAAATGTATGAACCTCTCCTCAGATGATTGAGCTGAAACATATTACACTAGCAATAAAATTACAGATCTTATTAGATGCAGAGAGCTACAGTTTAGGCCTGGTACACTCATACTCTCATATACATTAAAACAAACACAACTCGCTATACAAAAGCAGCCCATTCTGACATTCCCCTCTGGCTGCATTCATTTTTTACAGTATTAGTGCTTTGATAGCTTTCAGCCAGGACTTTAACTTGACATAACCGCACTGAAAGGTTTGGCTACTAAAAGCCTCTGGGTTTCAACATCTGACCTGAGCTCACTCACCTTTATGCTAGAACAAAAACAAAAATCTATATACCTCTTAAGTGTAGAATTCAAACAGCTTCTTCTTAACTTTCCACATCATTTCCAGACGATTAGGTTAATAAGAACCATTATTTGTGTCACAAATACTGCTTTGAATTTTGTAAATGTATTTATTTAACCCTGACAATATACTGTTTAACACTATACTGGAAGGAATGTACACTTTTTATTTTATTATGTGTATGCAAATTCTGATTCATGAGCTTTTTCTGAGCATTATTAAAACGTTTCCAGTGCAAAACTGGCATTATTTTTAAGCATCCAAAATATAATCCTAAACATAATATTAGCCAGCTTTCACAAATGCTTTTTTTTTAATAGTGTGTATTTAGATCTGCTAATGTTAATATTATTAGCCTAACTCTGCTAGTCTGATTAACATAGACTCCTTTTACATCTATCCCTTTTGTCAGGTTCAAGAGTTACACGCTCATACATGTAAGAGCTTCTTTTGAGATGCCACCATGATTCAATTATAAAAGATCAGATATGTTATTAAAAGTCTTTAACTGGGGAATGCTTTCGGATTCACCCTTGAAAGTTACGTGACTTTCCTTGCGCAGTTGGTATATTCTCAGTGTTGTATATCCGGATTACCAGATGGCCCAGTCACAGAAATATGATGAATTTGATAAGAAAGTACAAGCAACAGCTGTCAATGCTCTAAGGACAGATGTCACATTGAAAAACACCTTCCTTCTTGTGTCACGGATCCAGGCTATGCATTATAATCCCTTTGGGGCAGAACTAAAGAATCACAATCCCAAATCTAATCCTTACAACGTACACAAGATTGCTCATAGAATGACTCGGTAATACAGTATCTTCCATTTAACAAACTAATCACACCCCATCCCCCTGATCATTTTCAGTCAAATTCCTTTCCTACTGTAATTTTCCAAAGCAAAACTTTTTTCCTCTCCCTTGTTAGAGATCTGTCTAGGTTCTTTCCAGTGCAGGCATGCAGCATGGATTTATATAAGGGGGAACAACTAAGAAATACAACCCCAGAAAAGGTCAAACAAGAAAAAGATCAAGTTAGTGTTCTTAAGACAATTAATTGCTTTGACTTCACAAGGGTTTAACGATCAATTAGCAATACAGTGCTGTACATTTCTATCTGTTGCTTCGACTGTCTAAGCCCATTAAGATTTAAAACCAAATGCAACCACTGTCTGTGTGCATAAACTGTTTGCTCAGAATGGATATGGTGCCTTGCATGTTTCACTCAACACACTCCTAAAATCCTTGAAGTGGGGGAGAAAATTGTTTTTCTTCCTTTGCAAAGCACCTAGATCTGTGCTTTTTCTTACAGTGTACAGGAAGGGAAGGGTTAACAAAATCTTGTTCTTGCAGTCCCTTCCCAATGATTGAAATACATAAGTAAATATATATATATATATATATATATATATATATATATATATATATATATATATATATATAGCATCAAGGGGATACAATGGCAATAAGACGCCACAAGCACAACCATGTGTGGCAAGCTTCTGCAGGAGATAACATTAAGTTAGCCTTATTAGATGTTCGGGGAATAGCAAACTGCATCATGTGCAGTTCAAGCATTTTTCTAGGGAACAGGGTAGAGTGATACATTTTTTTTTAAATGAGTCTAGGAGGGGCTAGGGATGATATGGTGAACACGCTGGGCTGCATAAGTGTGTGTATTGTGTGTGGGGGGGTGCATTTGGAGGGTCCCCTGCACTCACTGATAAGCATGCTCTGACTAATTAGGTCAAAAACCCAAAGGATATTTCACCCAGCACTTATTGCATTTCCTTCCCCCCACTTCGACCATTTGATCCTATGTTTTATGTATTATATTATATAAAGTTTAAGGTCATCAAATAAATACCTAAGGAGTGATGTTCATTTCACAGCCCACCCCTAGACTTCATAGCGACTGGAATTCGTTTGATAGGCAGCCACTGTGTAACTGGCAGGCGGCATCTTGGGAAAACATAGTGCTTCAAATAAAAGAGATTCCTGCATTGGCCTGTAAGCAGTGGATTGGATCCATGGTGTTTTCTAGCTGCTGTCATAAAACAGTCATCATCTTGCCCCTGCGCAGTACTTTATATATTTATTGTTGTTTAGGGAAAAGTTGCCCGTAGGTAATGAAAGAAACTGAATTGGGTAGGACACATGGGGATGCACCATGTCACAAATGGAGTTGCTGAACAAATGAATGAGCCAATAAGAGAAAGACTTACACACAAGTGGCAACAGTCTAATGACAACAGACCATTGGGAATACCATCTGTGGCATCCTGAGGTGCAATATATTCGATAAAACAAATAATGCACAGATTGCAATGGAAACCGTGAATGAAGGTAATTTGATCAGTGGCCAATAATGCTTGTTTATTCTGCTAATCTACTGCTTATCACTATGGACAATTTGTTTCAGATTACAAAATATTTAAATGAACCCCATCCAACAAAGGCCATATTTCTTCATATTTTCATAAGACACCACTAAACACCCAACATAGAAGTGACAAGTTTAGACCAGGATGGATTCATCACTGGTAGAAGCCCATCTCCTAAAGAGTCCCCCTTCTTCACCTCACAGTGTTGCTTGGTTGGCATGCAATTTATTAAGTAAATGCTTAATCAATTTGCCGTTACAAAAAGGTTGGAAACCAGCAAAAGCAATCAGCCTGGTGTGCTTGTCTAACATGTTCACTGGATGTTAACATGTTTCATAAATAAGCATTCTTTTGTCCTGGTAGAGACCCTTTTATTGGGGATTTAACAAGTTACCAAGAACATCAGTCGAATCCCGGAAAAAAATTAAATAAGCAATTGTTAGTCAGGTATTTGTATTCCAGTTTCATTTCGTAACACCGAAAGCTATAAATAACAGCACATTTGAAATGAGCTCTGAATGCAGCGTCCTTTATAGAGAATAAGAAAACAGAAACCCTACATGAATGCATGAACCCTGGATGGATGAACAGTTTTCTTAGAAATGTACTGGCATCAAAAGAGTGAATTCATCACAAAAGGGCAGCTCCAGGTAGCATTTATTTAGAGTGCATTAGGAGAGCAAAATAAAAATGCTAAAGTTAATTGAACCAATAGCTAGGGGAGGGTACAGAGGGTACAACAGAAAACAACCATGGAATATTACTGAAAAGAAATTGTCATAGAGAACAAACTTTGAGTATTTAATTGTGTATTTGCTTGTAAGTACCAAATTGTATGTTTGCCAGCTGTACTATATATTGCAGCGACAGTGTATACACATGGGATTCAGAAATAAAAGGCATGTGTGATACCAGACTTCGACTGCTGCAGAGAGAGGCGTGCCACAGCTGTTCGTCCCGGACCACCGGGAGTCGGCTGCCAGGGAGGGCAAGAGAATATAGGTCGAGGTGGCAGCTTTCTGACACGTTGCTCGGTGTGATCTTAAAAGTGGAAGCCCTTGAAATCTACAAGGAAACGCAACAAGCCTGCGATATTGCTTTTCTCATCCATTCCCAGAGGCCATGACAACAAAACATATTTAAAGATTTAAAAAAAAATCTGTTCAGATCTGTTGGAGTGTTTTAAAGTGTTAATACCAATAATAAAATCATAATTAAAGACACAGTGTAATCGATCTACTTCTAGAGAGAGTCTAGGAGAAAAAAAGGCGGGGGTGTATTTGACAGAGCCTTGCAGTTCAGTGAGGTGTGTAATTTACTAAAAATGTAATATCAGTGAAATCAGTTCACTGAGGTTAGACGTTTGTCATCTTATATGAACCTTAATGCCTTCGTAGAGGGACATGGGTCAAAGCAAGTTAATGCACTGGCTAAAGCATGTACGGTAGCATTTTATATTGTTTAATTAGATCACCTTAATCCAGTGTTTTTCCAGACCAGTTATATTGCTGTAGTATTTCTCCCTAATGAACTTAGCAGAAATAAAGACAATAGGCTTCCAGATGCAGTACATACTTCTGCTACGCCAGCTGTGCTGCTCGGTTTATCTCATAACCATGTTGGATGCACAAGAACCCCAGGCAACTGTATAATATCTGAATCCTCTCAATGGACACGCGACACTGCTGTTTCATGACATTCTCCCTTGTCCTTCGTATTTCTCCATTCGTTATTTTTCTCCGATAAATGTACCTGAAGCGGACATTTCAGAAAAGTGGATCTTCACACACACTTAGACCAGAGGCCAGATGCCTTGTATGAAAGTATACCTTCTGACTTTCTCTCTTATAGACCTGTCAGCACATACATTCATTGGACAGGGGTTGAGAGACCCGTCTCAAAGAACAGAAGAGAAACATTGGTGTTCTTACACACACCTGGAACAGTTGATATCCACTCAAAGTCATAAGACAGGGCAAGAATTTCCACCTCTCCATACCACAGACTTCCCACATATACACACATACAATTCAATAATCAAATGTGTCCCTAAAACTGGGCATTTAACTTTTACCTATGCAAAAAAACAAGTTTATTAATGTACTTACACTGGAGGGTTGAGTAATTGTCCATTAGTGTTCGCTTGGGTGAAATATTCAGAAGCAATTGTAATTCCAATCCAAAACCGTCAACCGCTGGAGTCTGCTGAGGGGTGACAATTCAAGGAGTATTAAGCCATGGTGTAGATACCCTTCCAGCAATGCTAAATATGAGATTCGCCCACCAGAGCACAAGGCAGGACACCAGCATGCTGATGCACTGTAACTACTTGTCAGAAAGATGATATAACAACAAGCCCAGACAAATAAATGATCCCTGTAAGCCCTGAGAAAGAATACGGAGAGTCTTTAAGTCTTTCGTTCAATATAAAGAAGATCCAAGTTCTTTTGGATTGCTGATGCCCAGACTCAGACTGGCAAAAAGAAACACAGAAATACAAATCCACGGGTGCAGATGAGCAGTCAGTCTAGGAATAGTATTTGCTCTACGAGGTAGGTGGTTAACAGAGAGCGTCTGAGGGAGCAGGCTGAATGGTATTAGCGATCTCTAGAGAAATAGCTGCAGAGACAGACGGTATCCCTGGATTCAAGTCATGTGGAGAGACGAGGCTGGGAACGATGGGATTCTTCAGCTTCCCACAGATGCTACGAGCAGCTCTCTCCGTTGCATTGGAATGGCAAGAGAAAGGAGGGAGAGGGAGGGCGAGAGGAGAGGGGAAGCAAGAGGAGGGGTCTGTGTGTGTGTATGTGTGTGTGTGTGTGTGTGTGTGTGAGAAAAAAGAAAAAAAAAAACTGCAGGATCCCAGCAAGCTGATTAAATGCCAGAGTGCTCGCCGAGACTACAACTCCCCCTCATCTCCAGCCCAACCTAGCAACGTCACGCCTCTAAACTGCTTTTAAATGCCGTGGTTGACTTAATGATTAATTATGTAAAGGATGCTAACTGTCTCGCTTCTCTCTCACACAGCTCTCGTCTCTGAAGCGAACAAACAGTGAGATACACCTGATACACAAAAAACACTTGTTCCAGTACGTGTGTTTAAGGACAATCTGAATGTGCTGATTTCTGTTAGCTGTGAATATTAACTATTTCATATTCAAACCACATTTTATCCATGCGGCTATAATGCGTGTTTGTGCTCACCGAGTCGGATCTCCTGTGCGTATAGAAAGCACACCTTATAAGGAGTGAAAAGACAAGGTGTCATTTGTGGCTTGTGACACATGGTTCAGGATTCCCTTTTTAATTCTTCAGCAAGGCTCCGGTACGTGTGGGAGTGCAGGCTGCTAATACATCAATTTGAGGCACTAGATTTGGCAGTTTGGCGCTAGATACACAGCAGTTTGTCTGTGTATTCATGAGACAACAATGTATTTAAAAGTATGTTGATTGTTCCTTAAAGTGCGGTCAATATACATTCTTCTCTATCTCGGGTGTCTAGGGCTAGAAGGAGAAGTTGTTCAAGGAACCATTACACTGATTAAACTGCAAAATTTGAATTTACTTAATGAATGAATGAATGAACTTACTCTATGAAATCAACAGATATTACACAATGGAAAAAAAATGTGTTTATGAGCTCAAATAGGAATATAACGACATACTGATAGTGGCAAATTTCAATAATAGCTTTGTGCATTGGAACCCACTGCACTCAAATAATCTGAAAACCGATTGTGGCAATATTTTTATTATTGTAAATGTATTGTCATTATATTAGCTGCAAAATTAATAGAAATAATTCTCAACCACATAAAGCTTTCAAAACAAGTCATCCAGCACATGAATTTCAGAAATAAATTATTATTCTTTTTTTTTATGTTTATGTTTAACAATTTCAACAAATGGGATTTGAGACATTAAAAACTAATACAAACCAGTTTAATCTGTAGCACAATGCCATTACATGGTAAATATGAAATATGGAAAATTATATTTGTAACACATTAAATTTTATAACAAAGATGAAACACCCAAAAACAAATCTATAGCGATGTTTTTAGGCTCGCACACTCATAGATATTTCTGGTCTTTAGTCTAAGTTTATTTTTTTCCTTCACAGACACGAACCTTAAGGCACACATATGCAAACACACATGTACATAGTTACAGGCAAGTATTTGCAACTTGCATGTGTATGTCAAATACAGTTTTTTACTAATGTGTTATACCACAAGCTAATTTAGGACTCAGTCATCCTAGCAAGTTCAGACATTACAGTGAATTATGTCATTATGTCAACAATTTACACAATCCCAACCTATGCAACATTCACTCCTCCATCCATCCATCCATCTTCGAAACCGCTTATCCAGGTGAGGGTCGCGGGGAAGCCGGAGCCGGTAACATTCACTCCTGTGCTTCTCAATATTTTTTCCATTTCTACAATGCTTTCAGATTTGTTTTTTTTTGCAGTTAGTGTTGAGTAATATTTTTTAATAATTTCAGACTGTTACATGTTTAAAACCGGCCACCGGCTCTCTAGCTGGTTAGAGAACAGTGACCATATCTGACAGAATACAATAGGAAAGTTTGTCACTGATTTCTCAATCCTATCCCTTGAGTGAATCCTAATACTACTACACACCTGTATTTATCATATAATGTTATGTAGAAAAAGGGAAATGCTTTATTATAAAAGAGTTTTATTATAGTAAAATAAAAATAAATGCAGAAGCAGGGCTAATCTACTTAAAAACCTTGGTTTGATTAACTTAATAGAGGGAGAGAGAGAGTGCAAGAGAGAATGCAAGAAACATGATTGATGATTACATACCACAGTAGAAATTTGCATGTCATATAGAAACATAAATAATACCCCCTTGAGTCCGAAAGCAAATCCATACATGGACTAACATGACAAAAAAATTAAATAAAAAAATCCTGCAGCAGATTAGTTGATTCACAAAAGAAACACTTGACTGACATGTATTGATTGAGACTGGCAGATGGCACAGGCTTGAGATTGCTCTACATTGTCCAAGTAAAGAACGCAAAAAGGCGACATTTACTTCAAATCAACATGTAACATGGGATTGTCATTCAGGACATGGCCACTTGATTACGTATGATTAGGACAAGAGAGACAAAATATATCATCGCCATTTCAAATGAGTGATCTGACTAAGGCTAAGTACATTAGCACAGACTGCAATATCAATACTGTCACATTCAGAAAGTGATATTTGCATATATTAAACTGATGGCCATCAAAAAAAAAGGAGAATTTGATGTTGAATCCTAAGAGTGTGCCTTCCCTTAGTGTCCTGTAGAGAAATCATTATCTCTATATCTCAAGCTTTTTGGCAATAACACTGAACACAGCTTCATAAATCTAGACCACCAAAAATAAACCAAGACACAGTAAAATAAATCCCTAATAATATGACCACAGAACTTGCTCTTTAACAAAAGGTGGAGATTCATACTTTCTTCATTTTCTAATTACTCAAGAACTCTTTGCAAGCTATTTCTTTAAAGCAGGGCATCAAAACTAAACTATTCCGAAATGACGTTCAAATCTACTGGTAAGTTTCAGTGGCTGTCAAATTCCACTTAAATATGAATTAATAATAGTCTTTAGCTTCTCCAACTCTGACCTGTATCCCCCTGGCAGTTTTGACAGATGTTATGCTAGCCATGGCTAATATGTCATTATATATTACTAAGAATATTATTTTTGTGTACAATTAATAATGCCCAGATTGGAGGTAAGGGCAATACAAAGAGTGCCACTGGGATTAGCGGGAGCTCCAGAGTAATGTGTCTGACTGGGTCACCGCAGAATGAAGCTTTACTTGACAGAGCCAAATCCGTCAATAAAGCTCTATTATTTGAAAAAAAGAATAAGTCGCTTAGCGTGGCAGGTCTCGGAAGATGTCTAGTGCCCATTTCTCAAGTGACCACCCATGATTGCATTCAGGTTGAATATGCAATCTGACTAGTGACAAATTTCCTAGGCAAATAAAACAATATGCATAAGATACCGTTGCATCTTCACAAATAAATTATCCAGTGCTACATGGAAGAGTTTAAAACAATTAAAGCAATACAAGCAATATACAAAACCATATTTGTTATAAAATGAAAGAAGGGATTTCTATCAGCAAGCCTTCCAGGAATATCATATGAAGTGCTATAAAAGTCAGTAGGTGTGTTTGGTTCTTCAGTGTACCAAATGTCTTGTATATCTTTAACACAGTTCTACACTTCAATTGAGACCAGCATCACATTGTATGGTAAACTTCATTATGTACCAGTAATTATGTGGGGATTAGTTCAGATTAATTAGTTCAAGATTTTTAATGCGTTTTAAGCAATTATTATGTTTTCACTGAGAACAATATTAGTCGAGAACAGACATATTGTATACATAAAACACAGAGCACAAAATAAACACCAAATACACACACACACACACACACACGCATACATACATACATGCATATAATATACATGTAAATATTGTGTAGTGTGAAGAGGGGTCGGGTCATAGACAACCACTATGTGCTGCACGTTTCCTCTCTTTTCCAGCCCACAGGACCACTGGAAGCCGCAAGCAGCTCCTCCAAACGTCAGGACCATGGACAGCAGAGTGGAAATTTCCACAGAGCAGCAGAGAGGCACACCTGCTGCTAACCCCCTGAGCAATGGACACTCACAGGTGAAGCTCATCGAACTGGGCCATATATCTGCCTTTCTTTCCTTTATCTTAATAGTGTGCTGGTGAAAGGCCAAAGAGGGTGTGTGTAAGCAACATAAAGAATTATGGAAGAGAAAGGATTGCCAGAAACTAAGACAAAGACCCTGGACTGGAATTGGACCCTGTGCTGCAAAGAGCTTTCTGTTTGGATGTCAATCCCCTCTGGTAAAGACCCACCCTTGGAATTGCCCTTAAAAGACTTCCTGCTAATACCTGCCCTGAGAGACACTGGCGAAGAGTGTTTTGGCTTTTTCTTTTTGTTTGCCACCCCTGTAGCTATCGTCTGCTGCGTGCAATAAACACTCCACTCAAACCTGTTTGGCTCGGTCGTTGGTGTGTAAGTGTGACTGTAGCTCCGCCTACTCACCATTGCCCATCCGGTCAACCCCTCTACCCATTACAATATACACATTTATAAATAAATATATTGTAATCTCATGCATGGCTGCAAAACAAAAAGTATACAAGCATTTGAAACAACCCACAGAAGCATGCATAGACATTCTTGGAATAAAAAGTTATAATATATTATATTAAAAAAAAGAAACCAAGTGTTATTGAAAGATTTCAGTGGAATTGCTCTTCAAAACTTTATAAGACCTTCAAAAGATGAACAAACCCAATCAATCTGAATATCTAAAAGTGATTATATTAATAGTGACAACATTGCAGCCTGTTTCTCCTAATTGCATTAGGGTTTTAATATTCTATACTTCCCTCACCATGCATTCATGGATCAAACCTCTATCAGTGCCTCCCAATCAGCTGGAGCTTAGTAGACAGTCAAAAGGAAGCTTGATCTGATGTAGTCTGCATGTATGGCACATAGTGCTGACGTCATTTGAGGAGACTGCCAGTAGCTTAAAGCCAATTACCTTAGCTGTAAGTGAAGAATGCCATACATGACTGAATCACATAAACATTTTGTTACCCTGAATTTTATAGTGAAGCCGCTATTTATTTATTTTTCTTGGAACCAAATACACCCACACATTGCTCTCTGTGTTCTCATCTGCATATGAATTATCTGATTACTGGGACACGATGCACCGCAGTACAAACTGTAGTTAAAAAACTTGCCATTCAGATAAGATTTTTTTTTTTACTTTGTATTGTAAACCCGGAGGTTTTCATGTTTGTGTTTTGTATTCAGATAAGCTTCCCGCTCACGATTTAGCAGACAAATGTTTATTTTATTTACAAAACTTTCTAAATTTATTAAACAATACAAGTACTACAATAAATACAGCTGATAAACAGAATCTTGCAAATAATGAACTGACATATATATATATATATATATATATATATATATATATATATATATATATATATATATATATCTGCCTACACACACAAATGGAAAATGTTCAATTTGATTTAATAATACGATATTATCTGTATCCGTGTAACTTGACTTTAAAATTACAGAGAAAAATGAAATACACACAAAATGACATTTCTGGTTACCTTCAAAGGGAATATGTAGAAAACAATTATACTTTTTCCTTTTATAATTACATTTCATATGACACTACACAAAGTGGTGGGATTATATTTGAAAAACAGATTAATTTGCAATTGGAGGTTAAAAACAAGTACTTTATGAATGCTATGAATTTGAAAATCTGTAATAATACTAAATATATAATTTAAAATATATATTATATATATATATATATATATATATTAGGGTAGGCTG
This sequence comes from Amia ocellicauda, assembly GCF_036373705.1. Taxonomy (NCBI): domain Eukaryota; kingdom Metazoa; phylum Chordata; class Actinopteri; order Amiiformes; family Amiidae; genus Amia; species Amia ocellicauda. Next base: position 9,257,629 of record NC_089868.1, on the reverse strand, counting down.
GGAATTACATGAGTCTTAAATGGCAGATCTACATTGTTAATTAATAATAAAACTGACATTTTGTCTCGTTTTTAACTTCAGGCTAGATCTTCTAATATAAGCTTGTTGGATTAATGAGTACCCATTAGTGAATTCCAGACCGAGTTCACAACATAATGTATGAAGAATGTTGTTACAATGACCCTTGTAGGTATTACATGCATAATTCACCTACAAGTATTAACAGAAAAAATTGGCTTACATGTCAACGTGTTCTCAGACATTTAAAAATAACTGATTTTAGCAAGACTGTTTCCTTGTGGGTGACATCCATGAATTGTATTAATATTAATTCATGTAATTGTTTTAAAAGCATTCCTGGGAACTGTCAAAATAAAGGCATATATTAAAACAAATATAACTTGCAAAACTGCATGACAGGTAATCCATAAGACAACATGCAGGTAAAAGCAAGTGGCTTTCCTTAGAGGTGTAGTTATTTATTTATGTTGTTGTATTGGAATAACTTTAACTGTAAAGAGGTACACAATTACATGAATATATATTTTGGTACTTCTGTATGATTATTTGCAGTAGTAGATGTTTCATTTTTACAGTTATTGTTATAATTCAAAGGTAAAGTCCAATATATTGTCAAATGGTAACATCAAAAGCCATGAACATACCAATTACCACTAGTATACCATAGTATTCCCCTTCTAATAAGTATTTATGTTTACAATCTGTTCCACATGCCTGTAGAAGAGGATGGGAAATTATAAGAAAGATGAGTCACTTGACTTCTCCACCAACAGATAGAAAAACAAACAGACACAGATCTTTAATGGTCTATATCCACAGTCTGCGTGGACAAGGGAAATCTGGACTGCTGGGTGTCCTAGTAAACCAAGTCTATAAACCGCCACAGCAAGAAGCCTCTTGCTTCTCAGATTGCTGTAGTCAATACCAAATCACAGTCAGCAGATTGTGCCCTTTGATTGTACCCACAACCTCCAGTGTTGATATATATCAAACTAGGATCACCAATGAATGGAACAGAAGGGAAAGGAAGGGAGTCCAGCTGTAACCTGTCGAGTTTGAGCATCCAATTCTGCCCACCATACTCTACAGACAACTCCAAGACTACTGCTTAATGGCGCCACTACGACCTGGAAAATGTCAAAATAAACGCATTTGAAATGTGCTTCACAGACATTCACCATTTCGCCCAAAGGAAATACATTATCTTTACCAAAAAAGTAATATGTAGGAAAAGGTAATGTATTAAAAGAACTGTAGTCAGCTTGTTTGGTATTGTTGAAAAGATTCAGATGACACCAAGCAACTTCAACCTATTGATGGTAACTATTGTGTCTATTTTCTTTTGACACAATTAGTATATGTGACTGCAGAATTCACTGCTATATGGAGAGGAACTATATTTTTCATCACATGTACAACTGACAACCTGCCTGTGGACATAATGCAATACACACTGAAATTCTACATATCCATTATAATGGGGCATACATATTTTATTGTATGGTTGTAAACCTCACGAGAAAGCTATTTTTGTGGATATAATTGACATCTTGATATTGAGGCCAAACAGTGCACTTGAGTGTGTATAATCACACAGTTAAGATGCACAAACTACAGTGACATTGAAAAAGTAGCCCTTCATTATTGTATGTTTTTTCTTTACGTTATTGATGCTTATATCCATGTCAAATCTAGAGCTTTCTGCAATGTTTTTTAAATGAAATCCTGCTTTACATGGTTACCATGGAGATGTGGTTTGAAGCATCACTGCAATCCAAGGAATTAGGGCATACTTCTTATCTTTGGACAAATACTTACAAAGTTATGTTTGTATGCACATGTAGGATATTTTTAATCAAAAGGCAGCCCATACAGCTGTTTTGTCATGTAATATTGACAGCATTCCGACCTTTAAACATGAAACCAGTAACTGCAATCAGGACACATTTTGGGATTATTTAGTCAAATATAAGAACGTCTGAGTCTTAAATCCTATCAAAGAATTTCACATTGAGGACTTTTTCATATATTCTCCATCTAAACATTTAAGTCCTCGCATATCACTCTCACATTGATGTTTTAGATTCCCCAACATGCTAAAAAGCGAGAATTTTATAAGCTTTGGTCTTTCCACGAAGATTGAGGTGTCTAGTCGTATTTCCCCTCCAAGGGTTGAAACCCTATTTCATGTATTATCTTGTATCTATTTTGATGAATGAATATAATTGAAATCTGATTCAACAGAATGAGAGAAAGAGAGACAGAAAAATAAATGACGAAAGAAAAGAACATAAAATCATAAGGAGGCTACTACTACCATGACAGAAACCTTTACATAACTGTATAAAGCATTTGGATTTATGTTGATTTCAGCCTGTGCATTCTGGCTGTGCATCCCACCAACACCTGTCAGTGAAGGCTGAATCGCAGTAGCTGAAGACATGCAGCCAATGGGGCCCCTGCAGCTGGGGGCACCCTCCTTCGCTTCAAAGGAATCGGGGAGAGCGGGGAGGAAAATCCTGGTCTCCGTGGCAACTTGGCTCTCCGCGCACAGCACTGCTGCCCCCCTGAGCGGCCTCCTCACAGCTGCAGTGCTGAGATCACGCCTTTGGGCAAGACAGACCGGGCTAGGTGTGATATCTTAACTCGGGTACCCAAAGGTTTAAGTAACCCGTTTTCTACAGTACTTCTGCTATAGGTGTCTAGTCTAAAATATATATGTATTGACTGCAGAAAACCCTAAACATTGTTCAATGTATATATATAAATACATATATTTTGATAAAAGTAGACATCTATATGCATCTTCACTTTTTCTTTTCACCCATAATGAAAATAAATGATTCAAAACATTAAATCCACTATTTAAAACTGATCTGCTTGTTTTTCTTTGTACTGTAAATTAGTGTAGTAAATTAGTAACTTCAGGTAGTGCATACGTCTGTGTGCCCTTTCCACTAATAATATGTGCTAAACAAACAGTGCACAGTGATTCAAATTGAATGAGCAAAAACAATTCAACTTCATTAACAGAGACTGAAGGCATTATTTATCATTCTGAACAACATGGGGTTAATTGTTCAATTTATGAATGAATGAATTAATTAATACTGTACATACTAAATACATTAGATACAAAACAATGTATGTATAGTACATGTATAGCATCTGTGATATAGTTTTGAACATATAATTAACTCATGTATTTCTATCTGTTGAGAGAAACACAATGCAGACATCTCTGTGGTAACTGCATTCAATAATTTGCCAAAGGCTGTGTATTGCATTTTCTACAAAGATTTTTTTTTTTTTTTATTGGTAGAGTGTGTTCTGTCAAGCTGTGTTACTAATGCTTTTGTGTGTCAGTTTCCTGCAATTAGAACATCAGAACATAAGAAAGTTTACAAACGAGGAGGCCATTTGACCCATTGTGCTCGTTTGGTGGCCATTAATAGTCCAAGGATCCTATCCAGTCTGTTTTTAATGTTCCCAAGTTTTCAGCTTCAACCACATCGTTGGGGAGTTTGTTCCTTTTTTATTGCTTCCCCACATTGTTTGACTGGAGAAAGTGAGGAGTCCATGAAGACTCCTAGGTCTTTCTCATGCGTTCCCCTTCCAGGGGATTCCATAGCCTCCTCAAAATCAGCTCACAGGCATGGGTAGGGTGTAGCCGGTTTCAGTGTATTTTGTCTCAGACCCTTGTTTAAACTGGAGATATTCTAGCATGGGAAGGGCCTTGTTTTGAAATGCAAGTGCTGACCAAAGCTGACAGAAGCAGTGAAAAACATAATACCCTGTCGAAGCCCTTTTCCTTTGCTGACAAACATTCATCTCACTGTCAGAAGATGCTAGTGGATGACAAGATGGGACATGGTGGCAGAGAAAAGGGCTTGACCCCCTGTTGCCGAGGCCAACGAGTACTTTGAATGCAGGGTGAGTCATTGCTAACGTGACATTTTTATGACATATGGGTTTATGAATACAGAGACATTCTTTTCTGACCATGATTGAGTCAATATGATCACTGGGGGGTAGTGGTGTGATGGGGGCAGATGAGCTACACAGATTAATTATTTGTTCTAAAGTTACAGGTGAGAGGTGGCTGTCAATACTGTCATGCCATTTGCTACTGTCTCAATGATGTAATGCAATGGCTGTTTTTGAAGCCACAGTCCCATGCATTGTGGTCTAGTGAGGGTAAGTTCCACCCATTAAGAGGTGGACTAAGTTTTGCAAAATTGCTGCAGCACAACAGTCACAAGGAAATATTGGTCGTGCAATGCACTAATTTGGATGAGACGATGATCTTGTTGTTGAAGCCTTAATAACTTTCCTTCAGTTCCCCTTTGTAGCCCAATAGCAATTTTTACAGAATATTAACTGGCACAGTTTGATTTGACATTGACTATGATTACAACTAATAGTAAGGATCTACTACCACCATGACTATTACTACTATTATTATCATTGTATTATTGCCATCGTTGTTATTATCATGTTATTGTCATTGTTATTATTGTTTATGTTATTGTTCTAGAGATTTGAAATAATTGTATCCTGGACTTTTAAGCAGCATCTATCAGCTCTTAAATGTGTTAGATTAGTGGCTAGTGCAACATCATATCACCTAAGGGTCACTGAATTATTAACTGACCAGATTTCCAAGCCTTTGGAAATGGAGCTATTAAACTGTGCTGGTGTTAAATCTCAGAGGACTGTAATAACTGAAAAAACAAGAACATAACTCATACTAAACATGTTTTGGTAGCCTGAATTGCTTTGGGTCAAAATGAGCCCCAGAAGAATCTCTTGTACCACTTGCTTAATTGGGACATCTTTGTAATACTCCCAAGACTACTTAAATACCCATTGACTATTTAGATATCTTTTGACTATTTAGATATCCTTTGACTGTTTAAACTAAATCTATCTATAAAGCAACTTTCAGGACTTCTCTGCATTTTTTTAGGGAGAATTCCAAAGAGCCGATTGATCATTGATGAATCACAACCTTTTCTTACGGCCCTGAACTGTATGTTTACTGGTATTACAAATGTCTTTTGAAATTAAATAAAAGGGAATGAGGCTGTTTACCATACATTTGCAAAACTTTTTCAGCATTATATTGCCATTCAATTTAGATAATATCGTTTCCACTGCCGAAGCATCCATGCCCATCCTAAGTTTTTTGTAAAACCTGGCCATTGTCAAAAGTTCATCACCATTGTGGGAGGTCCCAGGAAAGACAACATTTTATTCAGATTACTTTACGTTACTGTAAGAGAACGCTTCTATGTGCAACAATAAAGTAGTTCTATTTGCTATTGATGTATTAATTATTATTATTAGCAGTATTAAATTTACTTAGCAGATGCCCTTAATCAGGGCAAGTTATAGTTGAAACAAAATACACACGTTTCAAGAATAATTATACAGTAACACCAGCTACAATATAGCAGGTTATAATTGAACTAAAGTGTGAGTCATGGTGATTATGAATGTAAAAACTTAAGTGCAAGTTTGACTAAAATATACACATTTCAGTAATCCCATTTCAGTATACAGCACCTTGAGTCCTAATAAGAGCATATTTATGAACTTTGAGTTTAACAAATTAACACATTTATTAAACCAGTCCTTGAAGTTTTAGAGGGACCCAGATCTTCTGTATTTATTTTTGCATTCATTTAACTAAAATGGGTGCACGTTAACTAAATCATGTTCCCCTTCATACTGATGGTCTCTGCGGAGATGTTGTACAACAGACCCTACACATCATTCACAGGATGACCTAATACACTGTCCAGTTCTTCATAAAATTGCTACTGTTGCGATTATTGTCCTTCATTTCTTGTACTCTGCCTGAAGTTTTTTAAACTTGTCACAGCACTGCACCGGAGTCCCGTTAAATCCATGGTCAGCAAGAACTCTGGCAAGTTTTTAATACATTCAGATATTAACTGAAACCAGTAATTCATGTCTGTATGTGGACTTCACTCCATGCTCCATTTTTTCGTGATCCCACAGCACTCACATAATGTAGCTGATGTGTATTCTGATGCGTTTCTCTTCCCTGTCTGTCTACAAGTCAAGCACATATGTCCCATTCTGAAAACAAAGTATTTCCATGGTGGGTGTGATGGATGCTTGTGGCCACGTCTGGCAGAAGATAGTTGGAAACCAGAAAACTCGGATGTGTCCGGACACATTTAAGCCAGTGTAAAAGGGGCATTAGATAATATTCAGGTGTGGGCTGGCAGATGAAAATCAATTTCAACAAGTGCGAGCTATTACATGCAGGTAATATAAATGTCCACTATAACTACACCATGGTGATAGAAGTAACGCATGAGAAAGACCTAGGGGTTTATGTGGACTCCTCACTTTCTCCATCCAAACAATGTGGGAAAGCAATAAAAAAGGCAAACCGAATGTTAGGGTATATTGTCAAAAGTGTAGAATTTAAAACAAGGGCAGTAATGTTCAGACTGTACAATGCACTAGTTAGAGCTCATCTGGATACTGTGGACAGTTCTGGGCTCCACACTTCAAGAAAGATATCGCTGCTCTAGAGGCAGTTCAGAGGAGAGCAACCAGACTTATTCCAGGTCTGAAGGGAAAGTTCTACTGAGAGACTGAGGGAACTGAACCTTTTCACCCTAGAACAGAGGAGACTACGTGGGGACTTGATTCAAGTCTTCAAAATCATGAAGGGCATCGACCACATCAAACCAGAGGAGCTTTTCCAGATCAGCAAATGGAAATTGGGCTTCAAGGCATTCAAGACGGAAAACAGGAGACACTTCTTCACACAGAGAGTAGTCACAATCTGGAACAAACTCCCCAGCGATGTGGTTGAAGCACGATGGGTCAAATGACCTCCTCTCGACTGTAAACTTTCTTATGTTCTCATGTTCTTAAGGCATGCAAGGTTTATTATGACAGTGCATGATACAGTTGTACAGCATTACTCAATTATTATTATTATTATTATTATTATTATTATTATTATTATTATTATTATTATTTAATACACAATCATTGTGCATGCTTTCCTACTGTGACACAAGAACTCTGGAGAACTCTAAAAACAGACAGAATGCTGAGAGTTAAGTCTAGATAGATCTTAAGCATTTTCAGACTCCTCCCATTTGGGGAAGAAGAAAAACAACAACAACAAAAGTTTGCAAAAGCTGTAGCTATGTATGTTGTATTCCCATATAGTTCACACTAGAATATGGTCAAAGAGGTCAGCTATCACAGGGTTGCTGACATCTGACTAGTATGATTTTCAAATATCAAAATATTGTTTTATCAGAAACTAATCTGGTTAAAGCTTGTGATCAGCCAGTGACCAGAAACTGCCCAAACTAGGGCTGAGCTCCACTAAGACTTCCGGCAGCTAGGTAATCTTTGACATGATGTGCAAAAAGCGACCCAATTCTCTCCTGCTCTCAGACAGACACTAATTTCTGTTGTTTGTGCCAGACTGTGAACAGAGACTGACCTTGTAAACAGTGATCATTGGGAGAGCTGTGTGCCATCCATTCCCCAATGTCAGAGAGGGGGTACAAAGAGTCTGGCTGAATATGTACGGTCATTTCCAAACTGACTATCAAAGGGAAATGCTAAACTGATGATGAGATAACATATACTTAATGGTTTCACAAATCAAAAAGGAAAATAGAGCAGTCCAAGGTACTTTTGAAAACTTTACAAGGAACGAGGAACTAGAAAATATTTTCAGTCACATAGTTTGTAACTTATGTGATTTACTCATTCCATCCAAGTTTACATGTCTTTGATACTCTTTAAAAAAAAAAGCAAGGTGTCCAATACAGAAGTGTTTTTGAAAATGTTCTTTTACAAGTTGCATTACCTGTTAGATAACACCTTAGGTTCAGCTTTCCTGTTGCTGCATGCTGGGATACCGATTGCTTTTGCACTCAGTATTACCTCCAATTCAATAGCAAGACACACAATAAAGGCAGGTCAATGTGTCTTGAATCAATTCCTACTCTCCTTACATGCCTTGTAAGTCATTCTTCAGAAGACTGGCTTTCTGTAATAATAGACAGAGACGTAATAACATTTTGTTTGTAAATTATTAATACTCCTACTACTACTAATAATTATGTATTTATAATATTTTTTTCTTAATGGACTTGTGGATGTTTCCTTTAAATATTAAGGGCTTACTTAATGAAACTAACCACAAACAAACACCTGTTAAAAACTATATATTTAATTAATTTCCAGGGAAAATCTGGTACTATGTAGGTAAAGGTTTTTGTGACGGGTCAGAGAAGAGGTCACAGAAATTAGGCAGAAATAAAATAATCAATGGACAGTGGAATCAGGTACAGATTTTGATGAGTTTCTTAGGGGTTCCCTAGTATAATTAACACTGGCATCTCCCAGGGCAGGACATAACATTATCCTTCAAACTGTCATGCGAACTTAATGTACTGTAGGTCCTCAGTGGCTTCAGTTACAGCCATGCCAAATCACCTTTGTTAATGAGTGAGGTTGTCAAGTACAGCACACAGACACTGCGCTATAAATATTTAAGACTGTCATTATTTGACCTGTCACATATTTTCGAATTTAATTCAGTTCCTCATAAAATATTTTCCACCGGAGAATGGTGCAGCAAATTCAAACAGGAGGGCTGTATTTGAAATTGAAAACCACAGCATCTTCACCATTGCCATTTTGAATGCATAAACAATGTGTTCCTGAAAAGCATCTATAATGGAGCTCCAGTACATAGAACCTCTTCAGAGAGGATTTGTTGTTTTTTTTAATGTATTTTTGGTTTGGTTTTTATTCAGTCCCAAAAGCTTGGATTATAACTTAACTGTCACTCAGAGGATTCTTGTAAAAATAATCCTGTAGCTTTCAAGTTTTATGAGTTACCAAGGGCTGTAGTTATTATTACTTGTTTATTTATTGGCAGACCCTCTTATCCAAGGCGACTAAGGGTTTGCACAAGCATTACAAAAGTGCTCTAATAATAGTTATATACCAAATTGAAAATGAAAGAGAATATACAAGAAATGCAGGGAGCTGGGAAACCCAAACTTGAAAGTGTGAAAGTCACATGTTAAATAAGTCTATTTCAGGTCCTTTGTTGTCATGAGAGGTAATGTGCCATTGATTTAAAATCAGGATTACAGCCACAAGCCAGAGAACGAACCCCTGTACGGCTTCCTTTCATATTTAAGCTACGAGATGCTCAGTTCCCGGTCTGAAGCCAAACCTGTCTTCCTCATAAGCTTCGCAAGTTACAGCTGTGTTCACCTCATTAAAAAACTAAGAGAGAGAGTGAGAAAGTTACTTTACCCATGTTGGGTATCTGTTTTAAAGTGTAAAAGCCTGGCAATGTGTACTGGCAGGGAACAGCAAGAGTGTGAATATGTTTCCCGAGTCCCCGCTGTGAAATTGTTCTCTGCAATGTAACACAAGCTGACACAACAGCTAATTCAATCAGACAGTCTGGAGTAGCAGTGAAATGAACCTGCTCTTTGTAGTAGAAGTGCTTTGTTCCACTTTGGGTTCCTCTTCCTATCGGGGTGCTTCGGTATGGAGGTTAGGCGGTGTAAAATATCTATTAATCAAAGGTTCCTGCTCCAGCTAGCGGGATTGTGACAGCTTAATCGTCAAAATAAAAATAAAATGTGTTGCTCAAGAAAAACTACATTTTTGTTTGGTCCCTCTATAAGACCTAATCGCTTCCCAGCTTCAAATTGTTTTCTGAAGCCAATATACATTTTTATATGAATATGAAAATTGAAAACTTACTACTGAGTTATTATTATTATTATCCTTTTACATTTTTCACCACATGTAATGTTTCTATCTGTTGAATAAGACTTCAAAATCTAGCTGCTAACAAACAAACAAAGCCCAGGCAAAAGCTAAATTATTGTCAATACCGTTGTTTTCTTTACAATGAGCTTTTTCATTCCAGGTTTACAGCGGTGGGCTGCCACAAAAAAAGTCACCAAAAGAGGTAGTTAGTACAAAGCAGCAGATAAGCTGACGCTGACCCTGTTGTGAGTGAATTGCCATTGATTCTGCCTTCACAGGGAGTATTGGACAACTGGTCTCTTTTGACTCGCTTTACAAATTGTGGGGCAATTATCTAATTTTCCAGATTAGCGTACACGTAGTTCTTAAAAGGTGGCAAGTGACGGAAGCTAAACACGCCAGAGCTTGCAGGAGATTTCACCTGTATTTGGGACACTTTAGTGCCACTAGTAAAGCATTATGTAGAATTTGGTGTTTCAATTTTTGATGCGCCTTTATTTTATAATACAAAATCTGAAACATATATGATGATGCTAAATCACTCCAAATATCCAATCTATAACAACAGGAAAATAAGTCTTTACACACACTACTCTCTAACAAAGAGACACTTTTGATTGGAGCCACATTTGTCAGGTAAATTCAATGAACATGTTATTTACTTTATTACATAGTTAGTATAAAAAATAAGGGAAAAATGCCAAAAAATAAAAAATAAATAACTCAAATATCAACACACAGTTTAGTTGTTAGTTATAACAGCTCCTTTTGTAACGTGAAGCCATTTAGTTTATTCCTGCAAATAATAACTTTCCCACTAGCAGAAAGGTTTATGTTTATGTTTATACTTCATCCATGGTATCGTATATGGAAACTGATATTCCTCTAGTTAATTATAAGTATAATGCCTATTATGTAATTTTAAAGTATAGTAAGTGATGCAATATCAAACATGTTTACTAGGACATTCCTAGGACATGTTGAGGTGCCAGTCTCAATGTAGTTACTGTCATTCTCAAGGTATCTAAGCAACACTTGAAAACAGAGACAGTACACTCATGTTTGAGAGAAAGAAAAATCATATCACACAATTCAGATGGGCATTGGAACAATTGTGTGATATGATTTTTTTAAAGTGCCGACCCCAACTGTGCATCTGGAAGGAATACGCTTTTAAGAAAAACCTGCATTACAGCAGCAAAACTATTGCTTTTCTCCTGCCGAAGCACTCAGACCCTGCCAGAGTCATTCAAATGTGATTATGTTGACAATCGCAGATTAAAGGTGCATTTTTCCTATAGTCCAGCACTGTGTGGCGATTTCATCACCAGCTGAGACTACGGAGTAGAAATCAAATGTAAACGTAGGCTATCATTATTTTGTTACAGACATAGTGCACACTTGTTATTTCCTTGGTGTTTTTGTAAACAGTGTGGAGTACAATGAGAGAGGAAAAAAGTATAGATATTTTAATTTAATTCCCATAATCATATTCTGAGAATTTAAGAAACATTGACCTAAGCAAGCCCAGTTTTCAATGGCCTGGCAATGTCTCCCTTTAGCTTATTTTTTCAGCAGGTTGGATACCAGGTCGAACTTGACCAGCTGTCAAGTTCAAAATTGAGAGAGGGTACAACAGAAAACCATGCCCTAATTGCCAGTTTCACCTTACAAGCAAACACATCAATCAGTGAACTGAAATATTAAATGGGGCATTCATTAAATTGAGACACTGCTCCTTTTGTGTAAACATTTTCTTATCAATAACTGTTCATTGATTTATGTTTGTTCTTTGAATAAGTCAGACCATTTAATAAACCATTATTATTCACAGAAGCACAAGATGCCTGTCAGTCATTCTTTAGGGCAATTAAGTGTCAGCTGTCTATACTGTTACCAAGCCGCGTTTTCTTCTTCTAATAGTCGAATAAATTCTCCCATGACTCTCTTATGTTGCCATGTTTTTAAACATCGAGTTGCGGACAGTTAAAAACTATGCTGGGCTACTTATTATTCAACACATTGAAAAATATATAAAAATACGGGTTTTCCGTCAAACTAATTGAGATGTCTAATTACAGTCATTCATCAGTGCTGTGAGAATAAAGTTTCATTCTAAGTTGGACTCCTCTTAACCTATTAAACAGGAAAATACATTTGAGGAGCCCACTTCAAGCCCACCTCCATCAGAATGATCCTGAGGAGGGTAAAGCCTCATCCCTCTGCTGCCCCCCCATCCTCTGAGGAGTGCTGCGTGTCCTCGTCCACGGTGGAGGAGCACCGAGGCCCCGGGGAAGAGGGTTGCAGTCGCCCCCCCCCGGCACGAGGGAGGAGCCGCTGAGTGTGGAGGAGTAGCAACGGGTCTACCAGTCCCTTGTGGACCCCATGCTGGTGAACTCCGGAGGGCAGGCTAAGGAGCTGGGCACATGCCCACCAGTGCAGAAGAATGCCAAGCGCTGAGTTTCCCCTGGCTTCAGCAGGACGACTGTGACCAACTATTTATTACAATCTGATTCAATACAAATCTTTATTTATCTTTTAAAATGTCTTCAGTTTTTTTCTTATTTCCCATTAATGTTCATTCAAATGCAACAGCACGAACACACTGCTGTATAAATAGTTTGAACCACCCCCCCCATTACAGAACTCCTTTCTAACTCATTATTATTATTGTAAATATCACAATAAATCCAGAGCTCTCTGTCGTGCATATGGATTGGATGGCTGCTATTGGTGATGGGCTTTTTCTCCACCTGGAGTATCTGTGATTGGTTACTCCTACTGTCGGTCACCTCGTTTTTATGTCATGCTACTGAGTTCTCCTATATGTTTCATTACACTAATTGCAAAATGTACAATGTGTCACTAGACGCATCCCTATTTCAGTGTTTGTCACACTACAGCACAAAATATGTTGCTGAACGCTTAGTAAAACTGCTAAGGTAATAAGGTAAGATGAACTTGTAAAGCATGAATAAACGTTCAATCCAAAAGTTCATGTAGGGGTGTGTCCAGTGGGAGGCCAGGATGGGACAATGATATCTTGTGGGGTGGCCAATGGTTTTGGCTAGATCGGGTTATTGTGAAATTACCCTTGTGAAAATGACATTGCTACTGTTACCATTACTACTTCTACTTAAAGCAGGACTGAGCTATTTTAGCATACAGGCACGGGCACCATCAAATAGGAACAAAACAAGATTTGAACAAGATGTTCAAAACTTTTATAGGAGAAAAAAAACTTAAACAATACGTGCTTAGCTACCTTGTCTTTATTTGAAATACCAAAAATCACTGGATGCTGCTTTTAGCAATTTGCCTTTAAATGGGGTTGGCACGCATGTTTCAGGGGTGGGCATGGCCACCCTGGGCCATATCTATAGCACTGCCCCTGGCTGTGTAGCTTCTGAGATTGTTGGTCAAGGTAGGTTTGCATAAAAATAAAATCATAAAAGCAGCACGCAATATCCTTGCCTTTAGCATGCTGACAGTAGGTGAGGTGGAAGAGTGGCATTTGAGAGATACACATATGGTTGATAATCCAAATGATTTCTCTGATTCATTGGAATCTCTGCATGCAGAAGCAGGGCATCTTCCAGGACTAAGATATCTGAACTAATTAAGCTATAATGCTGGAAGCCGGCTCCACGTGCCAAGCACTCCCTAGCACTCTCTCTCCACAGTGCACAAAACTAAAACCTTTTAACAGTATCTGTTGAAGCATGTTGCTTGTGTTTCAGTGTATTATTGCATGCCTTAAAAATGTGTTTTTCCTCCTTTGTTTGTTTGATTGCTTCTATTGTTTCTTCCACTGAGAATAATGTGTAACCTTTTTCATAATAAATACAACAGTGAGGGTTTGATTGCAAGCATGTTTGATTAGTATTTTTGTAAATTAAAAAAGTGATAATTCAATTATTTGTTTATTTGTGAATGGTTCTATTGTTTCACTGCTATCTTGTTCTTATTTTTACACTTAAAAGTTGTTTGAAATATCTTGACAGGACTATTTTGTAATCAACAGTAAACCAAGACTAGCTACACATTAGTGGAAGTGTTTCCCCAAGATCTTAATTATAACCACAGAACCTATTCTCCATTTTGGGTGATGGAAGATATTGAAGGTCATTGTGGTAGTACGACCATAACTGTTGCTTTTGTGCTGCTTAAACCTTTGTCCCACTGTGCAGCAGCACTGTATAAATTCAAACCCTGCACATCAGTGTTTGATCCCTGTATGCTATTGCAGAGGAAACTCTTCCACCACATGGTTCGATAAATATTGGAATGGGACACATTATTGTGCATGCTATATATATATATATATATATATATATATATATATATATATATATATATATATATATATATATATTAATCCCATGAAAATGTCATTACTAAAAGCCTATAAACCATAAAAGAGTCCTAAGTAAATTAGAGCTGAATTCAAAAACCAAAATCATCTGCTATAAGGAGTCCTACCATAACCACGCTCTCTATCTGAAATATCTGTTCTGCTGCAACTGATTGGTTGGGTTGAATCCACAATGGCTGACACTGGTCATTGTCCTGCTTTAACACAAGCCAGGCACATCTCTGCGGTGACAAAAGTTCCCATGTTCGAACACTTGAGGTTTCCAATAAAGTACACAATACCTCCGTAATCCAAAAAGGTGGCTTCCAAAGTAACTCGGTGAACCCTCATTTAAGAGGTTCTTGCATTTTTAAATAACATTTACATTTACATCCCCACACATGGATCAGATAATTCTGATTAATAAAAAACTTGCACATATACTTTTACAGTAGTTTGAGGCAGCAGTAGTTTAAGGCTTCGTTCAAAATTAGATACTATAATATCTTCCAAATACATCTTTAAGGATGAATATTTGAATTCCTCCCAGCCATTACTGGGCATCTCTTTTTGGTGCTTGGGACAGCTTTTCCCATTAGTATAACTAAGAGCAAAATCTAACTAACATTCTGAAAGAAAAAAAATGAATTATAATTCCTCTGCATTCCAGGCTCAAAAATATTTGCTCAGATGATTGCCTTCACATGAAATACCTAACTTTTCCAGTATTTTATCTTTGAAAGGAGCACCGATTGGGAACATTTGTGCTTAAAACACAGATTTCAGCACCATAGCGTATTGTTCAAGTTCAGATTCTGTACAATTGGTGCAGAATCTCTGCATGAAAGTTCTGGATCTTACCACTGTGTCTGCAAAGTGAGCATTTGCATAAAACCTCCTCTGACAATAATTAAAAAGGTATTTAAAAAAAAACAAATCTGCAGCCACTGTGAAGTGTGAAGATACAAATTGACTTTTCCCTCCCCAAGGTGAGTATCCCGCAAAGGGGAGCGGAGAGGCTGAGGAAACATACTGGGTAAATAAACTAATTCATTTTAACCGAGACATGCTGACAGGGGTTAAGGGAGAGCTAAACTTACGAGAATCACAAGACATAAAGGGATGTAGGTTGTTATATCTTTGAAAAAGTGTTTAAAAATCACATCTATTTCTAGTGCTTAAGATGGGAGGTGGAGTAGTAGAAATGAGCTCTTTCTGACCAAAGGACACATTTACAAATCAATCCAGCAACCAGATATACTACACTCATGACTTCTCTATGTTTGAGAGCTGATTGAGGGTCTTGGGTTCATTGAACTGAATCTACAAAAGCTATTGCACCTGTGACAGTTTGATTTGATTTGTTTAAAGATGACTGTAAAATACCCTATAGCAATAAACAGGAGTACAACATAACACTAGCATTGCATGAGAAGTGTTTCATAAAGCTGTGGCCACCCTGAAAGGCACTACATTTCCCAGAATCCTTGTGACACAGCTCCTGCATAATGGCAAGAAGTCGGCACTCCTCAATGTCACAGGAGTATGAGATGGTTAATATACCATACACTTGTCTTTCATTTGGAGACATGAAGCGTGCATCCTGTAGTATGTTTTGCTTTATTGTATAATTGATATTATGTCATTTATTACAATAACTCCTAGGTCATTGATTTGGAAATGTGAAGCACTACTAAGTTAAAAAAGGTTTGTCATAAAGGAAAGAAATTTTGCTTGCAGAATCTCCCAATTTTCTTTAATATAAACTGAGGCATAAGAACTGATCTGTGCATGCCATTAATTTCTGATTGAAATGCTTTTTCTTGGTAACAGATAGTAATTGTTAAATCATTACTATAACCTATTGCTTCTGACCTGGAGAAAACTCAATACATTCATGTTGGCATCATGAAAATTACTTTTTAAACGTCTAATGTTCATTTCGCTACCAGCTAAGGAAGCCGAGCATCCGATTTCACAATTTCGGAGACACGTGTTTGTCCAGGTATTCATGCCCTAAAAAGGGACTGCACACTATAGACAACGTGGCATTAGGCATGGCGCTTTACTGTGCAGAAATGATAACCTGTGGTTGGAAAAAATAAATAGTCCTCAGCTTTGTCAAGTGCGGGAAGATGCAATACTGACACTACAAGGGAGATTGATGAGTTTGCTTGTAAATCTGAGCCATTGTCTCTAAAGCACATAGCTTAATCTCTGGTCTCTCTCTTGAGACAGCCTGCCCGTTACAGCATGCAATGACACTCAGCGCACAAGGGATCCTTTGTATGAAAGAGAAAACAAATGGAAGGATGAAACAAATGATGGTCACAATCCTAATTATATCAAACAGGCTGGGTTTCCACCAAAAGAAGATTGAAAATGGGCTGTAAAGTGCTGTAATTATGCCATCAACGGTCATGTCTTCCCCCCAGGAGGCTTGTCCATTTGAAGGTTCATCAATGTAATTAAAACATTTACCTCAGCACCTGTCCAAAGGTTTTTGCATTAAATTAGAATTTGTGTCAGACAAAGAAGGTTTAGAATGGAAGGACACCTCATATATTGACAATATAATCATTTCAGAAGGTATAATATTGGACCACATCAGAAATCCATTGAAGAAAGAAGTAGTAAACTATTGATTTATATGAACATTGATTAAACTTCGCAAAGGGAAATGCCTCCGATTTAGATTGCATCTCTTTCTTTTATGGTAGTGTGATTTCAATAACAAAACATAAACGACTTTATCTCAGGAACCAAGTTTATGAGGAGAACATCTTACTCTTTCAAAACTCGCCAAATCAGAAGCGGCTTTCAACACAAAGATCCCATTGTAACACAAAGAGTCGTCTTAACCCTCATCAAGGTACTTTTTAATTCTGCTGGACAAACCCTGGACTGAACAGACCGTTCTTCTCACCTTTCACTTTGCTCACAAGAGCCAAACGTTGGATAATGTCAGTGACTTCTTAATCACAAAAAGGCAAATTCAGAACCGCCATTCATTTGAAGGCACTGACATAAAAGAACGGGGAATTATATACGGGCAGAAAATGTGCATAATATCAAAAGACAATCAGAGAGGCTGTCGTTGTTAATTTGTATACCGTTTTGGAGTATGCTGCAGTAGTAAGGTTTGAGATGTGTATATATACCATGTAAAAATGTAAGGCAGTCAAGTTTAATTGTCATTTTTCAAGTACAAAAAATACATAGTTCAAATCAAGATCTAAAGAGTACAGCTAAATGATAGGTCTTGCACCTGGTTTATGGTTTACTGGTTTATTTTTTCAATTTTTTCGTGATTATGGTTTTAACTGATCCAAATCACACACGGACATACAGAAATGTCAGCGCTATAGATCAGTGAATATGCCAGCTTCTCGTTGGTGTTTGTTGCTATGGAAACACGTCCTCTATTTTATTCTTCAAGGCTCAAAGCTGGTAGACAAGTATATCTGTTCTAGAAGAGCTAGCCGACACCACATTCAGTAGTAGTTTCCATTCATCCAGAAGAGAAGTACTCCCCCACAAAAAATGAATAAAATGAACAGCATTATGAATCAGGAAGTCAATGAAAACAATGGCATGTTAAATAATCTGGCATCCCTTGCTTTGTCTTAAGTGGGCTCTACCTGTTTGTGTACAAAATGTAATTTATATTCTCACCCACTGGGTTTTAAATAAAAATGTTCCTATGAATGTTTCTACACAGTCTATATGGGGCAAAATACCTTCTTGATGTTTTGCAATCCTCACCAGTTTAAAATATATAAGAGACTGAAGGAATATAGTCATTTGTATTTGATGATTGATACAAAAAATCCATCTGCTATGAGGCGTACCATCAAAAAAGTACGCTTAATTCACCTTCCATGTATTGAATTCAGGTCAGCCCATTTAAGTGAGTGTAAAGGCATTTCATAACTTGACACATGAGCACAGATAGCTACACCATCATAGAGTAAAGTTTGTTGAGACATCCACAGTGTGAGTCATTCTTTTTTTCAGTTGTCAAATACAGACAAATTAAAATAAGATTGTATCTTGTGTCTGGAGTAACAATTCTCCTTGGCAAAAGATAATTTGAAGTATTCCAAGACTATCACCAGAATCCTCCAATGAACCCCATTCATCTTTGGTTGTCGCTATTGTTTAATGATTAATCTTGATTTATTTCACTTAAGACAGAACATTTATCCTTTTTAAAACCTTGTGTATATGACACATTTAACATTTATATCTCCATGGGCTGTTAACTTGGACTATCTTTATTTAAGTGACATAAGGTTACACAGCTCATAAATCCAAATGTGCAGCTTAGCTAACAAGGCAACCTTCTAAAGTCTTGATCATGCATAACATTTGCATTTTGTGTGGTTGGTATTCTGTGAGAGAGTATCAAAACTTTATATTATGATTGCAGAAACAAATGACATGGGTGCTGGGCATACAAAAGGCACCCCCCCACACACACACACTTTATCATAAATAAAGGTATTTCACCTGACCTTGAGTGGCATTTTTGGATATGGATGGAGTTTGAGAAATCATGCAGGGGTTAAATGGCACCCTCCACCCAAGGTTGCACCGCAGATACCTGCACAACACACAGATTTCCATGAAGTCTGGTTTATTATGGTTTGCAGCATATTGTCCAACACTCGCATTTGTACAGGATTCATAAAATAGGTTTGTTATGGCAGACCTTGAAGCCTAACAATCTGTGCACTCCACAGTGAATTGGAAGGGATAGGAATTGACAACCCTTTAGCACGTCATTAGAAATAAAGCAATATTTACCGATCTTAATTGTTCTTAGAGGGGAAACTGATTTGGGGGCACGGTGTGGAGTGATTGGGAAGAGAGTCGAATTTCTTGCCTTGACTTGTTTTCAACATAAACATCTAGTTAATGACACATGCTTGAGGGTCCATACACTAATGAATGCATAGATGAGCCATGATTGCAATCTCTATTAAGTCAACAGCCTAAGAACATAAGAGTCTACAGCACAGGGTTGCTGGGTGCCACCAGTTGCACAACAGGTCAACCCACAATAAAACAGATATGTCTCTGTATTTCTAGGTAAAAGGCTATGATTTAATGTCTTCTAAACTATTCCACACAGTACAATAGATGTAGTACTTATACACTTCATAAAGTTAGGGCTTTTGGGGATTAAGGAGCATCATAAGAAATGTTCACATGCAGGTGCATAGCTGGTAGATGGAGAAGGAGAATTGTACTCCTGAATGAGCACTTTTATTTTTCTTTGAGCACCTTAAGTGCAGCTGTTGAAATAATACTTATCCTCAACACCTCACTGTTATGTTTGCCTTTAGAATAAACATCACTAGTATGTATTCAACAGTTCATCATCTACTTGGCTATTTTTAAATGGGTGTTTTTAAATATTGTACAGTTCCCTTGAACCAAATAATAGGAGTTAAAAAGTGTGAGCAAAAAGAAAATGAGATATCTTACAGCTATGGAATACATTGCAGAAAGGCTGGTGAATGAAGCTGCTGGTCGACATTGACACTTACTGTACATACAAAACTTGGAATTGCTGTAGATCAAGACCAGGCAATGCCGATGTGTGGGCAGGAAAGGGACTCCAGACTCCATTCAGCCACAGCTCAATGCCAGGAAAAAAGAAATAAACGCATTCGGGAGTCTCTCCTGTGCAAACGGTTAACTTTGAATTTGCATAACCTATAAAACCTATGCAGATCCATCTGCTAATGTTTCACGTGTTGGTTTAGATTTGTGTCATTAACTGGGAAATAGCAAGCTGTCTATATTCATCTCAGGAAAGTTAAAATGATTGCTTTCGCTAGACTCGTGTCAAAACAAAATCCTCCTGGCTCGCTCACAGAAACAATTTCACACCCATTTACCCTGTTTATATGTGCTTATTTTCAAGCCTTTAAAAAAACTTTAAAACAGACTTTTGCATTGATTCAGATTTTAAAAATCCTACCTGTCTTACAAAGGTCTTGCCCTTAGCAGGATGTATAAGATGTCTTATTGCAATGCACAGCTGAAGAAACCAAGGGGTCTAGAATAGCAGTAAAGGAATGTGTAAATATAAAATACAGGATGATTAAATTTGATTAGCTGGTGGGACCTGGAAGAGATGCTTTACATCAAAACAAGTGGTTAAAATCTATATGGTACTGTGTCAGCCTTCTGGTATTGCCAGTGGAAAAATAGTGTGAACAAATATTGTAAAATAATATCAGAATAAACATATACATTTGTAGTGGGCTTCCCCATCATTATTTCAAGTAATCACTGTGTCATGCTGGTTATATTTTTCCATTTCAAGCCAAGGAGAGCCCCTGGGATAGGAGAAACTACTTTCCCTAAATTCTGCACATTGAATAATTCTTAGCTTTCATTACATGAAAGAAAAAAAATCTCAAATGTAATCTTCTTACCGTATATCCCAACATAATATAGGATTCATTTTTACAGAATCTTGTAATTAGCATAGAATTACTTTTAAATCATGGATCTATTTTAACCCTGCTGTGGTACCATGGGGTCTCTGTGACCCCACCCCAATGGTACTGTCAATGTAACTTTTTTCATGGTACCAGAGTAGGGTTAAACCTATTTCGAAAATTTTCCATTATTACAGGTCAACTGATCTAGTTCTTTCATGTACACTTGAGGAGGATGTTAAATAAATAAATAAATGATCATAGAAGGTTTTCAATTAGTTTCACATTCGTCCATGTTCAGCGTCTCTCTACAGCAGACAACTGATACCGTATTTTGGCAGTGATAGCCTTCACAGGGAACACCTTCAGTGCTCAGCACCAAGCATCTAATACATCATTTAAACCATTTCAGGAAGCAGGTTTATTGCCATACTTAATAGCATGCAGGTTGCCCTTAGAGGTTTATCTACTCAATGTGCTGGCAGTTAGGCTATGATAACATCTCTTTCATTCATAGTCTTGAAATACGAAGATGGCTTACTTACTTACTTGCTACATATATTTCCTGACCTTCTTTTCAGTTGAACCAGATTAAACAGACCAGCGTCCCCCAGCATGCTAAGAACACTTTAGCCTTTTTTGGCCTAACATGGTTTGTAACCTATGACAATCTATCATGGTATGCTACCATAGCAGTCTGCAGACAGAGCATGTGAACTGGTGGCTTTGTCTGTGCAGCCCACAAAAGCAATGAATTCAGTACTATAGGGCGACCAAATCAATCCTGAAGTACACGGCTACCCACAATGTTAACCAACACAAGAACAAGGAAGCAAACAAATGCTAAGTATTGAATGCTTAAAGCAGGCGAATTGTCCAATTAAATTAAGATGTGTGCCCAAACTGCTGCACTGTTTTATATAGTGTTAAAAGTGTGTCTAAGAAAATTACAACGTGTATCTCACTTTGTTTACAATTCCTAGGCATCAAACAAGGAAATTGTGTTTTATATTAAAATATATATATATATAAAATGCAAGGTTACTGAAGCATGTTAAATGTGACATACACCTCGTCTGCACTTACTAGCTATAACAATCTAGCACTTGTATTTTGTATTAACTGCATATTTTCCAATGCACTTGTGTAATTATGAACTTGTATTATGTTTTAATCTGTACTATATTATTTCACTTGTGTAATGCTCTTATATTTTGTAAGTCACCCTGAATAAGGGTATCTGCTAAGAAATAACTAAATAAATAAATAATTGACCACGAGTCTGCATTACATTTAAATGCCAAAAATTACTACTTTGCTTATCATCTTAGCTAAAGTAAAATAATATTCAAAATTGCATTTGAAATACAATTAAATAATTTGTAAAGGCTATATGCACCTGCGTGACCCCTATTTATCAAGATCAGAAGAGCAAAACCACAACTCTACCAATTGCCAGCCATTCACCTGAATCATCTGTTTTCGCCTCCTCAGCCCTTTATGCATGGCACAGTTTGCCCAACCCAGGTAGGTAATTTTCATGTGAGTAAATCCCAGCTGTAGCAGTTAATGTCTATAAATACAGTGCAAATATATAATAAGTCTAGAAATCAAAATAAATGCAACAGAGCTTTGTGCTATTAGTCCTCAAGTTCAAAAAATAACTCAATTTAATTTAATTTTAAAATGGTTACTTGCTGCCTCCACTTCCCACAAATAATTGTTGTTAATTGTATGAGGCATTAAATATATATGTAGTCTATACAGTGTTTTTGATTGAGAGTAAGGTAAAATTGTTGATAATATTGATACTACACATACATGCACTGGACTTTCCCTTCAGATTGGAAGAAAAGAGCGTTCCCTTACATCTCTATTTATTTATCTCCTGATCTTATCACATGGCACACAGTGTTCTATCCCTCATATTTTAAGTGACAGGTAAAGGCTAAAGCAGATTTCCATTTATCTACACACACACACACACACACACACACACACACACACATACACGGAAACGCACACACATACGCACACACACACACACACACACGCACGCACACGCACACACACACAATGATTATGTATGAACCAGAGTTAACGAACAGTTAATACACTATGGTATGTGCTACTATGACACTGTTAAAAGTTCCAGTCTTTTATTTAATGAGGCCGAGAGCGATCAAGTGGCATGTTTAGTTAACCTGCACACACACCCTTAGCGGGGATATACTCTGATCTTTGTCAGAAAGACCAACAGCAGCTGTGAGGAGCTTTTTTTAACATCAAACTGATATAGTACATTATTCAAATCACATATCAGAAATACTATTTTTTCTTTTTTTTAAATGACGCAGTGTAAAGCTGTTCAGATCTTTCTTGAAATTACATTTTAAGCTTTTTAAATTCATATGGATCCAGCACGTGATTTTCGATCGATCCGCACTCTTTGTTTTGCAGTTCTGTGTACAAAGCCTTGGCATCTCTGTACCTTGTTGTGGGACAAACTCACAGAAGCCCAGAAGACATTCCTTAGAGACCTTTGGAGCCAGTGAATTATAATTGCAGTGCCCTCATCCTTAACACAAAAACACATTTCACTGATGGAAACAACAACGTCTAAAATGCTCTCGGGCACTAGCCAAATTCAAAAACAAACCCCATAATTGACTTTTGTTTAATGAAAAGACAGACATTCAATCAGAAAATAAAAATAGAACACGACTGCGGCCTTAGTGACTGTAATGTATTCAAATCAATAAACACTTTAAGCATTGTCATGCTGAATATCGCCCCATCGAGGCACTAAGCCAGCAAGGCTTTGGCTGATATAAACTGATAATAACTTTTAATACATTTTACATTCAGTAGCTCCACTCATATTTTCTTTTAAAAGTAGACTGCTTAGGGTCACATCCATAATAGATCAGAACACTAGGAAGATCTTCGGTGAGAGACCATCTGAAATTTCAAAATGTTACCCTTCCCAAAAAAGATTAAAAACTCTCCAAATGGCTAAAACATGTTTATTTATTTATTAGTTCATGGCTTTCTAGAAACTGTATCCAAGATGCATATTATCAATTCTATAAAACATTCTGGAAATTGAGGGGTTTGGTTTTGAGGCCCTAAATAATTAAAATTACAGATATTGGTTATGAATTCCAGTTTAAAAATAACTATAGTAAACTGTTCCCATTCATTGTGAAGTTCTAAAATCTTGGAGTTTAGAATAAATTTGCATTAAATGATCTTATGAAATTCAATGATAGTTTGCTTGCTGTTATAATTAACAGTGTATTGAAAGTTAAAAGGGAGATAAGGAAAATTAAATGTATCTCAGCAGTTTTGAGCAGTGAGAGTAGAAACGCCAGAATAGAAGAGAAAATCATATACGGACAGTCTTATAATTACATCAGTCCAAAGACAATACCTATTCAAGAGGCCTGTAGACTGTCTTGGCCGAGAAAGTGAACGCCTTATGTGTTTGTTTTCTTAACGAGGACAACAGCACAGAGTTAACAAGACGTATCGTCCAGATGTCAGCATTTAATTTGTTTTCATCCTGAAACTCCTAGAATGTACAGAATACTGAACACTGGCAGTATAACTGTATAAGACAAGAAATCTAAGTTTATTTACATATAATTAGAGCATCATATAATTAGTCTCCCCTGATTTACAGTCAATGTTCACTCAAAAAAAAATAACCCCGACTGAGGTACACAGCACTGAGGGCAGTTTATGTTTTGCTATATTCCTCCCTACTTCACTGTACTTAAGTCACACCCAAGAGAACTGTAGACTCCTTGAAAGGCCTTCACTGTTGGCAGGTAGGGCCGTGGGTCATCTACAGGCTAATCTCTAGTTATTATTATTATTATTATTTTTGTCATTTAGCTGACGCTCTTATCCAGGGCGACTTACATTTGTACCCATTTATACAGCTGGGCATTTTACTGGAGTAGTTTGGGTAGGAGTGAAGATTGTCCCCTGCTGACCCATGCCTGTGTTCCCTTGGCCTTCATCTGCAGTTAAGACTGGTTTCATTGTGGCAGGCAGGATGATGCAGTTTTAGAGCTTCCGGCAGTGCTAATACTGAAGAGAGCAGGGCAACACGCGTGATATGAGCTGCAGAGTTCCCACGCTGGGGGTGCCAAGCAGTTGAAAGACCATAACTGGCATCTGGGCTGCCCCACAGCGGTCCTCAGTGTCTCTTTCCACACGCAAGCGATGGTTCACACTGTGACTGGCAGGGTGGGGCATTGTAATCCTAAAATCGCCCCCTGCCTCTCCAGGTTAATGTATTTACTGGGCAAATAACACAAAGAATCCAAAACAATGGTGCTTGTGCAGAGTTTACAGAGGGTGACAGTTTGGTGACAGTAAGGGGTCACAGCTAGCAACCTGATTGGTGATTCGCATGCCCTGGTATGCAAGGGTTGTAATACTCATAATAAAACAAATTATTAATGAAGATGCGTTTAAAAGTTCCATCTTCAGAGATCTGGCTACTTTCTGCAGCTGCGCTGTACCGTCTTCACTCAGCCAGTGTTGCCATGGAAACCAGCACCTATGATCTACATGAAAGGCACTGGGGGGATCTGCTAAGCCATTCTATTAGCCTGATTTAAATATCTTCCACACTAACAAGCCACGCATCTTTTTCAGAGTATGATTAATGCTCATTAAATTTCTCTGTGTGTAGAATAACCAGCAGCCCCCCCCACCCCCCCACTGCCCCTCTTTTGTCTTCCTAAATCTTCCCTGCAGAAGAGCATTTGTAATTTATTTGAGTCGCACAAAAGCGGCCCACAGCATTTTCCTGTCTTGCGCGTATTTCTGTAGATTCCAGTGTCTGCACTTGTGATTGCTGCAGAATTAAAAAGGATTAGCAATAATTATTTGAAGAAAAGAGAAGCCAGATACACCTCCTTCCCTCGCTGTGTAGAAAAACAAAAAGCGTGTGCCTGAGAATCTTTTTCTCCGATGCAAGTCTTCCAAGAAAGAGATCTTTGCACATCGCTTAGGAGTTGTTGAGCTTTTAAGGGCAAATGTCGAATCGCGTCATCAAAATGTCAACACGTTCACTCCACGTTTGGTTTGATGCACATGCCACAGCGGGCCATTACTGCCTAAACACAATTAACCCAGCAAGATGCCAGGCCTCGGCTCCACTAGAGCCAAAGAGCTGCACCACTACAGAGCAGATTAGATAAATAGGGGCACTTCAGCACAGACGTCTAGATGACAATGTATGCAGAGCAGGACCCCCACGATGGAATATAACTTTGATCTCTTTCAACAAAAGATTTCTTTCTCATGTCACCTTAAATAGGAATAATTTATCCAGACACTTGAAAAATAATGGTATTCACCCCCCACAAGATAAGGAGCAAATCATAATTTTCACAATGGAAACGGCTTCTCGTGAATATCGCTGTATTCTGCACCTGTCTGTAATTTGCTAAGCAGCTTCCCTTCTTGTATTAATGAGCGAATGCTGCTCATGTAACTGATATACTACACTGTCAGGTCGACTAACACACTCTTTTCACATTTGGGGGCATTTCAAGAGAATTTGGCTACACCACAGATAGTAAAGTACCTCATATATATTGGGGCGGTCTTTGAATTGCCAAAAGTGAATCTCATTCCCTGTCCCGTTATGTTGTAAAAGCTGCACACTAGTCTCTGTGCTCTCCTGACCTTTAGATGGTAAGTATTAGGGGTTAATTCCTGTCACTGCATAATTGCTGCCATTATAGAATGCGCTCTGGAGACGAGGCCGTAAAATGAGCATGTAATGTAAATGTCAAGTTTTATCAACGTTTTTAAAAGCAGTCATTCTTCGGGAGCAATTGCACCACGGTGAAGACTGGGAGATCATTAATCTGTGGAGAAGGGATGGTCAGAAGGCACACACGGTCAGCCAGATGCCAATTAATAGTGGCTAAACAGTGAAGATTGCCAGTCTGCACATGAACAGATCTTTCAGGATTCCTTTGGAGGTATTGGAGCCACCACTTCCACCGAATACATTAGGCATCATTGTAATTGGATTAGGGTTGCAAATTTGAAGACTTATCCTTAATCAACCGTCGGCATCGTTAAAGATCAATCAATTGATTAATCTTATTAAAATAAGATTACTAAATAAAATCTTTATTTTAACAAGACATGGACATATCTGACACCATGTAGATAACTACATATCAGAACATGAGCGCAACGCTCTTACCTCATTTTTGGATTAAACATGAAAACATATTTTAAAACAGAAATGGAGTCAAAAGATCAATACAAAATAGGCGTTTTTAACCTATATTTAAAAAGAAAAAAAAAACAATTAGACTCACCAACTTTGGATGAGTATTACATTTAAATGACTCTGGCAGTAAGTCCCCATATATCCACTGCCCTGTTTAGTTTAGTGGCTTCTCTTCTTTGTCAATTAAAAGCTTTGGATGGACATTTTAATCTTACATGTGAGTATATCTGACCAGTTGGTGACGTACGACTATCCAGTTGCCCCCCCCTCGCCTCACACACACACACACACACATAAAGCTCTCTCATGTTCAGTATCTGAGCAGCCCTGTGGGAAACAGTCCTAGTTTTTGATTGACACTTAGCTGTGAGAGCTGCAGCACTGGAGACAATCTCACCATGGCAACTACCTAGTACAGTAAGCCTCAATGGCTCTTGATATCAGCCTCTCTTTCCTTTGCATTACATGAGGTGGAACAGTCCAGAAGCATGGCATCATGCTGATCAATTAGTTGAAAAGGTCCCAAGATGCTTGGACACCATCAACCTGGAAATACAAATGTATCATGTATAGCCCTCCAAACTTAGCTGGACCCCAGTATAAAAACAATCACAGAGTGGCTGTAAGTTACCTAGCTCCTGAAATCTAAGACAAATACCAGCAACAAACCGGTATTCCATAATAATGCATATATAACCCAAACATTTCTGGATCATTGACGATCCAATAACAATAAAATGGCTCCCACTTATTCACCACAAACATTAGTATAAACTATAGCTTGTATACAAAACTGCAGGCATGCTTTTAAAAGTTTGCATAAAGTCTAACTGCCATTTAAGGGCAAGCTGGCACTCTTGGGAAATATAACCACCTTCACAGGGATGCTTCAAAGAATGAATCAAGTTAATCATTCTTTGGAGAAACACTCTCCCACAAAAAAGTCCCAAAGATACAAAATTAAACTCAGTCAAATGTGTCAATTACCTTTATATCGGCATCAAGGTTTAAAATACATGCTAATTGTATAACTTCTCTTCTGGTACCGATTACAGAAGCCTACTACGAATCTAAGTCTTTTCCCAGGAATGTCAGGTATGGCATATCAAGTTTAAGAAAAACCTCAAAACCTCAACATATAAATGCAGTCCCTTGCTAAAAAACACAAAATGTTCCCTACTGCTTTTGTAAGTCTTAATTAAATAAAAAAGAGCACCTTTTACCTTTAAGTGAAATAGTTCAAAATGTCAAGCTTTGCCATTGACTTGAAGCAGCTTTTCCTTATTCCATTATGGATGACCAATTAGGCTAGAGACCATTGGATGACTTCTCACCCTGATTCTACCACCACCTACATCCACACCATGAATAATTAGGAGCATTTACAACTTTTACTGTAGGACATCTCAGGATTTGTCCTCAGAACCTAGTAGCTGGTGGCATGTTATGTAGGAAAACCTCTAGATAGAGTCACCCACAGTCAGGATCGCAAACCTAAAGGGGAAAAATGTAGATCTGGAACTTCAAGTCTGCAAAAACAGCCCACATACCAAATAACTTGGGACAGTCTTGTTAAAGTATTTTTCCATCAAGGTCACAACTGTCGGTTCAGTTAACTGGTTGTCAGAAGGGCAAGCTCACAAGTTCAGACTTCTGGGAAAAAACACAAACCACACAGTCCCTTGCATACAAGTGTCAAAGGTATCTCTACTAAGGCCCAAGTCTTTGAAAATCGATCTAAATGTATTTCAATAGAAGAAGAAAAAAATCAAAGCCTTACTGTTC
Organism: Amia ocellicauda; assembly: GCF_036373705.1. Taxonomy (NCBI): domain Eukaryota; kingdom Metazoa; phylum Chordata; class Actinopteri; order Amiiformes; family Amiidae; genus Amia; species Amia ocellicauda. Next base: position 9,228,927 of record NC_089868.1, on the reverse strand, counting down.
AGAAAAGTTCAATGCTGTCAATATTCCATGATTTCCAAATATTATAATGAAAGATGTAAAAAGGAACTTAGGAATCCAACCTGGGATCAATTTGGAATCCAATGAGAAGACATCACTTCAGTGGACAACATCTTCAGCACTGTCAGATTCTTGAAATAACATATTTATTTGTCTAGCTGAAAATGTTGCTAATGCAGCTGCTCCAGACTTCAATTGTGTCTTTTTAGGAGATAATATGATCTTTTCAAAACAATCCAAGTTTTCAAATCTGCAGATTTTCCCTGTACGCTCTCGCTCTGCGTTCCTTGATGTTTACGTTATAGCTTGCAGGATTGAAGGGCTACCGCTTGGCTCAATAAATTGATCAAACAAGACAAGACCTGTCGATTTACAATGTTCCTACAATGAAATATCCCAACTTACATGCACGGACATCAGTGTCTATAAAATAATAGAGTTTTGGGAGCCAGAGTGCAAAAGGTTACATAAATAAATTAAATTAAAGTAGTACAGCTAACAGCAAGCTACTACCTGGCTTCATACATCTCCGGAATTGGGGCTGCAAGCTGGGAACAGGCACTTAAGAATCAGATTTGCACAGGTTCTTTAAATACCCTTAACAAGATGTATAACCTAATGAGATGAGAGGCAGCCAGCACAGATTTAATGGAATAAACCCCCCTTACACCTAAGGTTCCCCGAAACATTCTTCTGCACAAAGACATTTCCCCATGCGGCTGCAGTAAAAAGTGTAGGTTTTAAAGGATTGTTTGAGAACAATGCATTTCGCTCATCTTTTTCTTTTTCTTTCTTTCTTTTGAAAACTGGGCTAAACTTGATAATGAGATCACCTGTGCAGATGGCTCTGGGGTAGAACTTTTCCTGAGACATCCCCTCAGTGCAGCCTTCAATATTAAACTGGCACATGCTTCAGCATGCCAACGATGTGCATGGTTAAGTGCATCTTCATTTCACTTGCAGAAAGTGAAGCCCAGTGACTGCTGTACCTTTCAAAGTGCTTTTAACAGGGAGGCACTACTTCCTGTGTGAGCTCGTAATGCCCTCCGAATTCGATGTGCACACATTCAACATGAACAGACATTTTGATCAGTATGCAAATGTATACATGCTGCCAAGGCCATTTTTAAACAATCAGACTTCTAACAATACAGTGACAAAGGGCCATGGCTAGATCCAGTATGTTCATGTATGAGAACTAGTATGTAGCTAGTATTTTTCACTAGATTTCTTTCACAAGAAAGCAATTAAAAGTGCAATATGAAGTTCTTCCCGCTTTACTTTTTAGTAGCCAAAAATGTAGACAGTGGATAATGTGGAAGAACCAGGTTAGGCTAGTGACCTTGGAAATGTCTGCAACTTGTGTTCAAGCATAAAAGCCAGTATTGCATTTTTCATCTCTTTGGTTTGGGATCAAGAATTCTAACACAGAGGATTGTGGGGAAAATACATGTTGGAGTATGGAAAGTTGTGCCTGGCAACTAACTACTGGTGGACCTCAGAGTGAGACGGTAAGCATGTGAACTACCCCAGCTGGTAGGCAACAGGACAAGTTTGCACAAACATAATTGTCAACATCAAGGATACTGCACCCTGAATCAACAAAAGAACCTTCAAGAGGGAAATACTTGCATGCTTATTTCCTTGGCCCACCATTAACCTGCAATCCCCTGTTAAGAACTAACCAACACTGGGCACCTGCTGCATGTGCCCTGCGGTGCCGTGGTACTGTACCTGTTCCAGTTTCGTTTGCATGGGATGAGGTGGCAACAAATGCAGTTGGAAGTCTTGGCAATTTGCACACATATAGAAGGTCTTTACACGAAACAAAGTTTTGCATTAAAGACTTTGGTCAAACTTTCAGCCCGTTTGGGAGTATGGTTAAGAGAGTTAAGCAAACTGAAAGGGAGCTGAAAAAAATCCATATCAACATACAGATCCTGAGAGATTAAAGAGAGATTAATTGTTATTCAGTCTCCTTCATCATGTCCAAGCTTTCATGTCACTTAATTAACAATATTTTTTATCTGTGTTCCAAAGTAGAAATTCTAAACTGCCCTCTACAGAAAATGCCTTAAATATTTAATTCCACCCATCATCATTCATTTCCAATATTGACCTGGATCTTTCAGTCTTCTTAGGCTTTAATGAATAATTTTGAACTAGAAGAAATCGGTTTTGGCACTTACCAACTAGAGAGTGCCCTGAATAGGTTTAAATCAGCTGGGAGAGGAATTTAACTTTCTGTGCATCTGACAATGATGACAATTGCCTTTCACAACTAGTAAAAGTAGTTGATATTCAGAGCGATGTGCAAGCACTGCAGCCATTGCTCCGAAAAAACAATTTTGCAAAATTCTGCAAAAGTTTGCAAAAGAGAGAAACTTCCTCCAAGAACAGATTAAAACCTACATTATAATATTTCTCAAATAATTTTTTCATGTGTTGGTTTCATGTATTCTGCCTCAAAATGTTCCTACATTTTGCTATGCCAAACTAAAATCAAAATCAATATATAATCTAAAGGTGATATTACTGCACTGCACACAAAACATTTATATATAAAAATGCCAAGGTCACACATAAAGGAAGGAAGAACTATGTGCTGTGTGCTTGGTGTTTGTTAGAGTTTTGGTTTATAGTAGAAGGACCAGGATGTTGTCACCTAGGCTGCAGAGGGACTAGGCTTTAATTTTCTTTTCCGTTTGTTTCCCATTACTACCTGTACCTTTCTATAATAAATGCACCTTCATTTGCACCATATCCCCGCTTTCTGTGTATCTGGCTTTCGAAGTTGCAATGTCAAAGTTGTGTCCATAATCATGGTCCTCATACAATACATGGTCGATAGCCAAAGCAGGATCTCAAATAAAGTAAAAGGTAAAGGTCGACAAATATCACAAGAAATCAAACCACTCTCCCTCTCTGCTCTTACAGCAAAATGTCTATCTCTCTCTCTCTCTCTCTCTCTCTCTCTCTCTCTCTCTCTCTCTCTCTATTTCTCTCTATTTCTCTCTCTCTCTCTCTACATATATATATATATATATATATATATATATATATATATATGTCTACATTCTGCAAATGTACCTTCTGTCGTCTTAAAGAACTAGCCTAAAGAAATAACAAAAATACAAGCAAACATATCCGTGAATCTCCATTTCAAATTAGGGAAAGGATTAGATCTGGTGCTCTCAAAATCAAATTTTCTTTCATTCCTGAAGCAAGATACAAAGGTGACTAATTTGTCCATTGGTAACTGTCAGTAGCCTTCTTTAATTACTTTCCCTGGGTCTCACTAGAAACTTTTCCAAAATAAAATCACTGCTTCCCTCCCCATTTTACACTAGATATTCACAAAATGAAATGTAAAACTTGTTAATCTGAAAGTGCAACTGGAATTAAAGCCAGGTACCTAGGAATAATGCAATGAACTTATTTTCAAGGATATTTTCAAACATCTCACCTCTAGAAGTTATCCCTATATTTGTCATACTTCAGATGCTACACAGTCAGCATACAGTAAAAACTGCAATAGTGACAGGTGTGAGAAAAACAAGAGATCTGACGTTACATTATCATCTGTGTTTCATTTCTTAAATGCACAGGTGATGCCTCTTATATATTTCAAAATAGGGGTGGTAGAAATAATAATATCAATGCAATATGATATTCTATAACAACAATAAGGTTTAAATGCCTGAACCAGTTCCAGTACTGTCAACAAGATTTTGAAAGGAGGAAAGTTATTGCATAAGAAGAGTAAGTCCCAGTTTTGGCCCAAGATTGCACATAACATATTTCTGTGATCTCCAGATATGCTACCAACATAATCAGAAACTTACATTCATATTTTGTTACCAATTTCAAAATTTTCTGCTGCTGCATATATTACCAATTTAATTTCTCTTCATTTCACATTTCACAAGTTTCCCATTTCTCCTTATCGCAGTGACACATGCCAGGTCTCTCCTGCAAGGAGCCGGGAAATCGCTATACCTTCCTAGTGCAAATGTAAGCAAATACATTTTCAATACATTCTCTTAGATATAGGGATTGAAAATGTAGGAGAACAATGACGTAATGTTGGAACTGCACTTATTTTAACTTGACTATTTTAACTTTAAACCTACACCTGACTTACAAACATCAGTTCAATGCCAATTTAATTTCTTACTGTTCCCTCTCATTTATTTTAAATTTTTTATAGTTTCTGAACATTTATGGTGAGGCAACATATATATGCAACAGTCACATTCATGTATTCATTTCTCCTAGACCTCTTCTGTGGATGGAAATAAAGCACTACTGTTCTTCACGATAAACTAAAGACAATTATGCATTCTCCGGTTTCCACTGGCGACACTGCCACTACAATTTAAAGCAGGTTGTAATTAACTTGGAGAATAGAATTGTTGTCTCAAAGTCTGCAATATTCAAATGCAAATGGCAGACAGTAACTACACGAGAACTGCACAACAAAACAACAGAATTAAATCCCTGCCAAGTGACGGAGCAAGACAACAAATGAGGGACTTTAACAGGGGCTTTAGCTGGGAGATGAGCTCCTCATTCAACATGTGTTATCTGTTTCAAAGCAACTGCTGAAGTTACTCACCACACCAGAACAAGAATGGTCCGGAAAGTCCTGTCTACTGTTCCTCACAGAGTGGCTTGCAGTGAGGGTGTACAAAACCCCTTTAGATATCACTGGTGGCGAGAGAGACCGTTCCAACGCAATTGCCTCCGTTCGTTCCAACTCGCCAGCGTCATTTTCCCCCTCCGTTCCATAGAAAAATCCCAGCAACTGTTGCCTAGTCTTGAGTGGTCTCTGTTTTCGGGTTATCCATTGTAGTAATTTTTATCCTTCCTTTAGTGCTGCTTGGTTTGTCGAGATGGTTCAGCTCCTATTGCGCCTATGGCAGCTGGAAAAGGAGAAAAAAAGTACTTTACAGACTCTGTGCAGAGCAGTGTTACTCTTTAAAACCATATTCCACTAACCCATCTATGCACCTGGTACATTTGTTACCACTTTTATGACAAATTAATAATACGTTTTAAGTTTTATATATAAACTGCAATTTCTCCTGCCCCTAGCACCCCTGGGACTGCCACTCCTGGGCATGCCTTCAAGGTTACAGACACTGTTCTCCTGTGATTTCCAACATATAGCCTATATGGAGATGGAAGAATACCTACAATATATATTTCGTATTGATTTTTTTATTGTAATCTGCAGAGGGGGCAACACAATACACTTTGAAGTAGGGCAATCCGGACTCAGAGGAGGCAGTTCATCTCTGTTGGACACTGAAGGAACATTAATGATCTTTTTTATTAGCGTTAGCTGCAGAGTTGATAATACACTGTACATCCCTGCTGTACACTGAGACAAGAATATCATTGTTGAGGAAAGACATCAAGTTGGAGAAACAGAAAGGATTGATGAACACATCATAAACTTGTTCTTTTTGGCAAGGACTACTATTCAGAACTTTTAAATGGGTTAAGAAAAAGCTCTCTCTCTTTAAAAACTCAAATTACATGAAAGAAAAGACAGCAAAATAAACAAGCTCAGGAGAAGCTTTGAACCTCAGTATCAGACCATTTGTATAACATGCCAACCTTCAGTTCAAGCCCTTCTGTGACACCTCATCTCTGCCCGTTTAATTATCAGGCAAACATTTCCAGCCAAGTGCTTATTACTGAGCAGGTTATCACTGCATAGCTTTCATGGCCAAACATATTTATTTCTTAAGTCTGAATTTTAATTTCCAGTTACAATAATGGAATCACTAAACTCATCTCATAGCTGCACCATTTATAGAAAAAGTGTTATTGATCTGTTGTAATGGAGATCTCCATAGAAGCAGTATTTTACATAACTGTACATAATCTAGGGTATGCTCAAATGAGCCACTGTTTCTTATGGAAACTAAAAATGTGGATTTGTCCCCAAGTTAATCGGTGGGAACCTAGTACTTATTCTTAGGAGTTTTAAAAAGAAAAATTATGACAATATGTTAATCAATCTGTGTTGTGTATGTAAGCAAAACTCTTAGCAATAAAATTGTCCCCAAACTATTCACGTTTACCTAAATAAACATGAGAAATCCCAGCAGCTTTCTATCTAGTTGTGGGTGAAAGGATTGTTTTACAAAATGAAAATGACCCTAAACACACAGCCAGACTAGAATTGAAATGGTCAGCCTCACAGGCCGTAGCTGGTAACTTCGTTTTTCTGCACAGTATGCAACGTGTACATGAACATCAAAATATGCTGCCCCTATGTGGCCATAGAAATAAAACACAATAATCTGTTCAATAACTTATGATTGGCTGCAAATGGACTTGTAGTGTGTGTCCATTGTGAGTGGGCATTTGCAAAGAATATGTTCTGTAGCTCAATGGGATGGCCTTTTTTCTTCCAATCCCTTTTTCCCCATGATGTTCATGAATGAACAAACTGAGGCCCTCTGACTTTTGAGAGCTTTCATTTTTAATAACTGCTCTTGCCCCAGTGAAGGCACTATTTAGACATGGCTGAGAACCATTTAAAAAGCTGTAATGATTTGCAAATACCATATGCTGTATATATCTGTAAGAATTGACATTTATCAGCTGAGAACCGAGCAACTCATTTTTATCTGGCAAAAAAAGGTGCCGCGACTTTCAATTACTTTGGAGCGTAGTCATATATTTTGACCTTTTCACCTCAACGGTAAACTTCTGCTAGAAAATGTCACTGCGGGAGCATCGGCACATATTCACTCATTGCAAACCTGGCAGGGCATGACTTGCAAAGATCCGAGTTTATGGAGCTTGGGGCTATAGCTATATTTATTCTCTAAAGACAAACTGTAATGAGCTCCATAGCAAATGAAACAACCTGGAGAATTAGCTCCTTTTATAGCCCGGCTGACAATAGGAACAATTATGTATGTTCTGCATTCCAAAAGCCTCCTTCGTCTCTAGCAGAATGGCAAATGCAATGCTAATAAAGGATCAAATCAAACCACAGGAGCCACTGAGACATTATAAGAGATAAAGGTAATCAGCAATTTTCTTTTTCTTTTTTTTTTCAACTTTCAGGGGCATACTATTGAATTCTTCAGGTGATGAATATGTTTCTATAGCTTATATATATAGGCTATAATTTTGTTTCTCACACTTCTTTTGCTCTTTAATCTAGTAAGAGTTTTTGATACTTACCTACCAATGCACAGTATATCTACAATACAGGGACCCAGAGTTATCCACCTTTAGGCTATGTAACTGACAGACTGAAGCAGACCTTTTCTTTTGCACTTCCAATAAAATGCTTTGTATCTTCATTTGCCATAATGCTTTCAATTAATTCTATAAAAGGGCAATTTTGGTCCATGTGATATTATTCTTTATACGGATATGGGATCTTAAAAAATATTCAATGTTAAACACTTTAAACACTTAAATACAAAGGCAAAGGAGTGCAAATTTTGTAATACCAATGTCCTTGCAATATAACTGCTATCCCCAACCCTTGAGCCTGGCCACACTTTTGAATGGATTGTCTCTTCAACATAACATAACATGAGTGGCTGTGAAGCATTATTTTATAGGGGGGATATATATACAGTATATATACACTACCAGTCAAAAGTTCTAGAACACCCCCATTTTTCCAGTTTTTATTGAAATTTAAGCAGTTCAAGTCCAGTGAATAACCTGAAATGGTACAAAGTAAACTGCCAGAGGTTAAAACAAAAGTTTAGGTTATTAAAAACTGATAAATAATGTACATTTCAAAGTTATATACATGTTAATACAGTTCAGTCAGTCTGCTCCGGGGGTCACAGATCACTCCGTTTCGATCGGATTTCTTTTCAAAAAGGCTTGTGTTGTTCAGAACAACCTAACGATTAATCTAGTATATATTATTTATTATTTAGTTCTATCAAACACAGAGAAGTTCAGATCCAATCATGTAAAATCATTGTGTATTAGTACACTGTAAACAGAGTTTTCCATCTTGACATTTTGAGCTCTCTACGGGTGTGTTTTGCTTCTACCAAAACGTGGATGGTCTTGTTTTGATCAGTAGACGGTCTGGTTCCAGAATATGTCATAATTGTCATTATTTTCTGAGATTTTATATTCCTACTCAGACCAAGTTTCCCCCCACCCCCCCATTTCAGAATGCAGGGGGGCGTAAATGCGGGGGGGGGGGGGGTATAAAAACATTTTTTTTCCCATCAGAGAGAGCTTCACATCGTTAGAAAGCTGAGATTCTCACCTTTCATGGGATACCAAACACTTGGCAAATAACACAACAGTGAAGAGTCCACATGGGATTAAAGAGAAGCACATGGATTCGGTGCCCTTTTAAGGGTGGCAGGGGGGTTTGTCAGCTTAAGGGGTTACATTTTGTTAAACAAAACGATTCCATGATTTCTTTTTTTATCTCCAATTGTTTATTTGTTCTATGCTTTAATTTCAGAGTACATTGATACATTAAACTGTGTAAATTTCAATAAAAACTGTAAAAATAGAGGTGTTCTAAAACTTCTGAACGGTAGTATATATATATGTATCATGATACATATCCTCTTTATCTCCAACACCTTCAAAGGAGGAATTATGACTCACCAGCATAAAAAAGGATTTGTGAGGATTTTATTCTTAACCCCCCTAAAAGGTAAGTTAAATTGATTTGAGCATTTTGAAATGACAGTGGTTAACCATGGATGCTGAAAACCAAAAGATTAAATCTATCAAACATATATATTTTCCACTGCAAACATGTGAATTGGTACCCTTAGGATAGTCGCCGTGATTAAGAATTGACAGTCTGTGTGTCTAAGCCGCATTAATATTAATGGTTTCTGACAGTCATCTGTTTTGTATTAGTAATACAGGGAATGTGATCTCTGAAAAGAATGCTGGCAGTATCAGACTCTGGTGAGGCTTTAATGCTATCAGTTATCTTGGTATGTTATAATACCAAATAGAATATTCCACAATTCTGATGTCTAAGCAAAAAGGTTAAAACGCAAATGTTCTACACTCATTCTGCTTTCCCCTTTGAGAAAGAGGAAGAAAAAAAATGACCCTATTGTGGCCTAGATAAACTCCTACACAACACAGTCACCGATCCTGTCCTCGGGCGAAGAATTGATAGATGCAAGCCAATCTCATTTTCAAAACACATATATATGCACAGCTCCGAGGTAAACAGACAAGATGCGTTTCAATTAAAAGCGCTGCTGCCCACGCCACGGTAAACACAGCAGTGCCACAAGGATCCAAACAAATTCACAGAAATCCCATTTAAGAGCCTGGAGAAGACAGCCCTAAAAAAATACACATACATGAAATACCGAGAATTTCCTTTTCTGTATATGCGTGATAAATACATGTACTCTCTAATAAATAAATGTGGATGTCATAATATTGTAACCTTTCTGTTTTAAGATAAAGAGTGGAAAATGTTACTAAGCATTTTAAATGCTTAGATAAATATCTCTCAGTGTTAGACATTTTATTATAGGCTATAATCCAGCTTTGCCTAATTGCACATATTTGTCAATTTCTAACTTCTAGCCTGCCCAAAAAAAGGCCAGATATATGAGCTACTGTACGTCTAATGCTATATGCCAAGCATACTAGTCAGATAGATAGACACTTGCTATCTAAGACCTGTTAAGCACTATATTCCAATGCAATGTGGACTAGTGTGTGGATGTAGCTTTTGTCAAACAGCACAAAATCACCTTAACATCTCATTTTACTAAGGGAAAAGGACTTATTCATGCAAATCAAAAGCAAAACATGAAAGCATTGAATTGCACTTGTGCTTTCGAAATCCTTAATCCTCTCATCAAGAGGTTGTTATACTAACTATTAACCATACTATGAAATATTGTAGAGATGTTCAAATTTGCATTGTATTGTGGGATTTTAATGAAGTGAACTGTAAGAATGCACTGTAAAAGGAGACCACTGCCATTACTGCAATACTTCTTATGATACAAGGGATTCTACAGGCTCAAACGCTCCCTAGCTTCAGCACTAAATATTAGGCCAAACTGGCCTGGTGGCAGCAGGAGATTGAAGGCTTGTGTTTTCATTGTGACGGGGACTAACGCATCTGTTTCACACACAGCCTTTGCTTCCCATTGCTCGGCCAACCAGAGGGCAGCATCACAACAACACATACAGCCTCAAACCAATGGAAAACCTTTCAGGGTTAATTTTCCCATCAAAAAATAAATGGAGACAGAATGTCATGATGGCTAATGAGCATTTGCTTCGTGTTTACAGATTCGTGTCCCAGGTGGAGCAACCTGATCAAATGAATCCGACGGCGTATGAAACCAAAATGCAAACAGCCACGGTGATTGTTAGAGGATTGTGAGGGGGCTGGATCAATGATGAGAACTTCAGCAAACATTCCTCTTATTTCCGGTATTTCACCAGGCTGTGGCTGCTCTTTATGTTATTTGTTGGTGTGCCGTATGCTCATTTAAAAAAACAAATGAACCCAAATTACCAGTCCCCAGGCAGAGGGGATATGTACACCTCTGCAAGTCTAGGGAGTGACATAACCACATGTATCGATTTCAATTAACCAGATTTACAGATTTCCAATTCAAAGTTGGAGCCGAACACCCACGCAAATATATGTAAATCAAACCCAGTCGACTTCAGTGAATGAAATGTAAAAAACTATTCAGCACAAAAAAATCTTAAAAAGGAAAAATAATGATCCGACCTTTTCCAGAACATATATCCCAGTATATGGTGGGCTTCCCTCAGAGCTTTAACCGAACAAAGAAAGGCGTCCCTCTCAGAACAGTTTCTACTTTTACTTTTCCATTTTCACATTAACCTCAATAAATCAGTGAAATGACATGTAATACTCTTTACTCTTCAGATTGGATACTGGATGAAGATAATAAAACCTATTAAGTAAGAAAATTATAGAACATTGTGTTTTACTTACCCAAATAAGGGTATATTGAATTTTCTTTGAAATCCTATATGGAACATTGATTTTAATGAGTCAGTGACTGTTCAACTTACTACTGCGTTGGAATAAAATCCATTCATCAGTGAAGTGTCAGCATACATAGTGCCATTCTTTTAGACATACAAAGTGAAGATCTGTCTGCTGTGTGTGAGTAATTATAAATACGTTATTATGGGCTTTCGCACACCAGGAGTTATATTGAAGGAGATATACCTTATTGTCCTTATTAAAAAAATATGTCTGCAAGCAGATGCAAAAAAGCAGGATGGTAATGGAATTTAAGGTAAATGCAAGGCTTTCAGCAGAGTTATTCAGATTTTGTATGTTAGGTTTTACAATGCGCAAATGAACATAATTTTTTTTTTTATCTTGACTGGTGGTGCAGTGCAAATGCATTCATTTGATTTAATGCTGTAAAACATAATGTCTAAAATGTTGTATGACCATATTATTTCATAAAGTGCTGGGATGTTTTTGTTTTATGTTTGCCTGAAATAGCTAAAACATTTACACTCCTCATTTGAAGTTGCTGGATACAATCCAAAGTAAAAGCACTCAAACTCTGGATGCACATTTTTGTGCATCACAAGGTAAGAACGTTTAAATCTATAACTAGGGTGACTGCAAATCTAACATAGGTCTCTGTCTCTAGGGATAGAAGCAAAGATATATATGTACACTAATAGGCCAGGAAATAGCAGGATTTAAAACTAATTATAAAAACAATATGACTATCAGAAATTAAAAATACAAAGCCTAATGGTTATAATAATCCTCAATTAAAGTAATCAATATACCCTGTGTCTGATCATCACAAAGACACATTTTCAATGTATGCCTCCTCTACAGTTGTAAACAAGTAAGCAGTTTAACAGCATCATTTAGAAAACGATGGATCAGTTTCCATGTCTATGAATCACTACCCACTCATATTAAACAATTTAATAAATGTTATACCTCAATGGGTTTTATACCACCTAAGAAGAGACTTCTCTCTAAGGGTAAGAGACTGTTTTAGTGCATGATCAATTAGACTGAGATGGTGATCATTTTTAAATAATCTATAAAGACACACCTTTTTAAAATGGCTTTTACTGATAATTTTACTAAATTGCTAAACTGTGTTAATCTTTCTGAATTTGCACAATTTTGGATCTCCAACCTGTCAGTATACTGTAGACTCTTATATATGAAATATACTCTAAAACCTGAGGTTTTTATACCTCAGGTATGAGTCTGCCCTGATGATTTCTGCTGCATGCAATTCACGACCCAAATTTTCCACAAATCCATTACCTATAATTCCAAGAGCTGGAGAGTAATGAGTTTCCTACCTACAGCCTAGCCTGACACATTAAAAAAAAAAGTAGAACACTGATCCCATAGGTCCATCATTTCTGGGACAACACATCGCCATGCTCCACACTGAAGAGCTACAGCTCCTCAAATCCTAAGCTATATTTAAAGGAGGGAGGGGGAGATATTCTCCTGTCTGTTTATGAAAGCCTTTAGGTGAAGCGAATTAGAAACAGGAAAAATAGACCTGACACGTGAATACGCTTCACAACGAGATTCAAACAGGCCCCCCTCCAGCACATGATCGAAGTGCATATGGCGACACAGAGACAATATTACATGGCTGCGTTTGCCTCCAGCTTTCCCACATTTATCAAAGTCTTTAACAAGCGAACTGGCTTCATTTCAGCAAAGTGCCATTACTTCAGTGCAGCTTCCGCGCAGAATGTAAAAGCCTGGCCCAAGAAACATGCAGACTAGTAGTACAATTTTGCTCCTGAGCTCCCATTTATTTTGATTGGGAGGAAAGTGCCATTCACAGACTGACTCTCTCTCTCTCTCTCTCTTGCTTTCTCTCACTCGCTCGCTCGCTCACTCTCTCTCTCTCATTCTGTGCCATTAACCTTTCAGGATCTGGATCAATGTGTGCTCTCAGGTCTCCCTTTCAGAGTCGCTTTGGGAAAATAAATACATTAATTGATAAAAATGATTCACAGAACCTGTCATAGAACATCAGTATGTCAGGATATATGCTACATTCCTTGGCCTTGAATGACATATAACTGTTGTACATTAAGATTTTAGATGAGTGATTCACAAGACATGGTCCCCAGACCCCCAGTGATCCATGATCCTGAAATAATGTCAATGTTTATACTTTTCATGCGGTTTCCTCTAGAAAAGGACTGCTACAGAATGGTGGCATTGTATTGAAAGAGTGGCAATGTGTGTGAAAAATGCTAAGTGAAGTACTATCCCATCATAGTCACAGACACACTAATTCTAACAGTAATTTGAATAATCTGTATAGGTGAGTTATAGAATAAGCCACATATAAATTTATCAGCCCTTTTAGTAATGCTTAACATGACAATTCACAATGACCAAAAACATGTTTAAGTCTGGAAGGGAGTTTAGGATTATGTCATCATGATTGCTAATCTAAGTGCTAAATCTATGACTGTAACTTAGGTTTCTACTTGATCAACTACAGTGTATGGTTAGATACAAGGTCACAGCTACAGACAAAGCCGCAGAATAATGCCCTCAAACGACAATGCAGGTCGCCCAAGAGATGAAAGTTGGTGCAGACTTTTAGATGGGCCTCTTCTATGAAAATTGCTGCTTCAAGGTGCGCTAGCAGTGATGTGAAAACTGAAGTAGTGCTGAGACAATGATGTCTTTAAGTATGAGCAATTGAAATTGAAAGGGGGAGAAAAAGAAACAATGAAGGTTAAATCACTTTCTAGGTAGTTTTTTTCAAAGCACTCATTTTTATTTATTTCGTATTATCTTTGTAAGATCGGTAAAAGCAGTGAGCCATTTCCTTTGCTGCCAAATATAACAGCCAATTTTGTCACTAGAGGAATAAAGACTTTGTAAAAAGCAACTATTTTTTTGGATTGACTATCTCCAGTTTCATTACATACACCAGGAAAGAACTGCAAAGCTTTTCTGATTGGTCAGCCTGTGATCCCCAATTCTATTCTTTACGCCACGATTTGCTGATCTCATAAATTACATAGGATTTAAAGACATCCACGAATCACGTTTTAAGTTGTTGTATTTCATTTTGATATGTATGTGGTTCCCAGACTAAGACTCACTTGTTATACTTTACTACCAAGTCATATATTTAATTATATTGTATACATTCTTTATGGTTTATTTGTTTATGTATTTATTTTGTTGTTGTATGTTTATCAAATCTGGAAAGCAGTGTGTGGCTGCCATGCAAAAGGTGCTATACAAGTAAGAAATTATTGATTGATTGACAGATTGAGTAGTTGAACACTTACATTTTTTTTTTACCCTAGTTTTACATTGTTTTCCTCTTGGTTCAACAAGCCTTCACAGTTCTTTACTACTCTTGACGAGGGGAAAACTATACTGTACTATAGTAAACGCATGTATCAAGCTATCCTCACAGAAGGTTAATCTATAGTAGAAATTGTTCATAAAATCAAAATTGCTAAATAAACGTAAATGGAGTGAAACATTTTAAATATTTGAAATCTAGCATACAGTCAAAATGCAGTTTTTGTTCATCCTTGTTTGACTGCCAGTGTTTAAGCCTTTCATAAACCTACTCTTTCCTTTTAGCACAACTGACACATATGACTGAATCAGCCCAGCAGGTTTAGTAGCAGTTGTTTAGGTTAAAAAGGGGGGTAAGTAACTCAGAATAGAATAAAACAAGACCCCAATTATCACTACATAAAAAACTTAAAGTTAGTGTATTGCAAGTTATCTTTCAAGTCGGAAGCACTGCCCAAGGGGGAGGGGTTTCTCCGCACTTCCGCGGGAACCCCATCGAAATGTCACTCTATCAAAGCTGCCATTGGCCCCTCGTCACTCAGAACAGGTCCCTTCCCACTTCCTGTTCTATAAAACGTGACGTCAGCGCAGGTTCGTCCTCTTTTGCCTCCTCGCTTGACTCAGGAAAGTAAGCACTCTGTGTCTCTGTGTGTTTGTAATAAACATTCAAACTGCGTATTTCGGCTGGTTGGCTGGCTCACTTCATAGTGTTGTTCACCACCGTTTTCGCTACACATCGCCTCTGTCTTGTGTGTGTTTAGTTATTATTGATAGCTAATCCCGATTCTGTCCCGTCCGCGCACCGGAGGTCCGGCTGCGCTTTCGGTTTCAGTTTCGTTCACAAGAAGAGCCTTTTAAAAACAATAGTCATGGTTATATAGTGCTATATATATTCCGACTGCTTGCTGTGTTGGTTTTTTGTCCACAGGGCATTTTCCTCCACAGCAGGAGCACTAGCAGCGGCAGTAAGAGATCTCGCCCGCGTGAGGTGCACCTCCGCCGGCTTGCGCCCGCACTACAGCCCACAGCTGCGGCTGTAGGAGATCTCGCTCTCTCGGTTCGCCGAGAACGAGCACTGCTAGCCCTCCCGGTCCGTGCGTGCGTGCCTCGGTTTTAGATCCCGCTACGGCTGGTGGTCTACTACCCTCGGCCCCGCGGACCCCGGACTCCGCGTCACCCGGTGTCCTCGGAAACCCCGGCACACACGGTGTGGTTAAGCCTATGGGCCTACGCGGCGCTCGTATTCCAGCACCTGGTGTTGGCTATACACAGCCGACTGGAAGTCCGCCATCTTACCGGGTGCCGCCGCACTCGCCGCCGCGCCCGGCGACTCCCCACTCCGGCGAGTGACGGGGGGGCCTCAGGGGCGCTGGATCTCCGCCTCTCCCCAAGCCCCCCCGCCCCCTCCTCCAGGGCTGCAGGAGTAGAGACAGCCGCGCGCCCTGTGCCTGCGTCTCCTTCTGCCCCTGCTGCTGCGCTCGGGCTCCCTCCCCCTCTTCCGAGTCTTCGCTGGCTTCCTCTCCGCCGCGTCGTCGGCGAAGGTGGTCAGGCTCAGCGGCCAGGGAGCGCGATGAGGCCATCCTTGCTCTCAATAGCAGGATGGACCAAATCTGCACTCTCTTGGCCGCGCAGGCAGCGCAACAAGTGCCGCCCCCCCACCACATGACGCTCCACCGCCGGCTTACACCGCGCGGGTGGAGACTGAGGGGAGTCTGTCTGCCCCATCCCAGGAGGAGGGCAGCAGACGGGCCACCTGGGAGGAGGACCGCCTATCTCTGGGTCCTCACGAGGACTCGGAGCTTGAGGCGGAGCTCATGGAGGAGGAGCTGGTCGCTTCCACCCCTCCTCCTCCGTTGAGCGTGGACGCCCCTCCTGCTCCCACGGGACAGGACAGGGAGTTCTGGGCAGTTATTCAGAGGGCTGTGGAGTCCCTTCAGCTCCCCTGGCCCTCTGATCCTGCCCCGCCGCACTCAGGTTTGAGAGGGGTCAGCGCACGCAGCGGTCCACACGAGCCCTCCCGCTGCTGCCTGACCTCCTTGATGAGCTGAGGGCCACCTGGGATCATCCGGCAACAGCCCCCGCCCTAGCCAGGAGAGGGGAGGCTTATGCCAGGACCCAGGGTGCGGCAGAAGCGGGCTTGGTGGATTGTCCCCGGGTTAATTCCACCATAGCCGCGCTCGTCTCCTTACCTCCGCTGTCCGCGGAGCCACGCGACCTGGCCTGCCCCAACAGGCAGTGTCACGTCATGAAGACGTTGCTCCGGAGGGCGTATGAGGCTGGAGCCCAAGCAGCTCGCCTCCAAAATACGGAGAGCCTGCTGGCCTTGTATGTGGCCCAGCTGGCAGAACCCTCTGAGCAACATGGCGCATCACCCACCCCGCCCCCTATCTCGGAGATAGCGGCGGCGGCAGATCAGCTGGTCACAGTGATGCACCAGGGGGCAAGGGCGACAGGGCTTTGGTTGTCTCAGGCACGGCGGGTCCCTGAGGCGGACAGGACTCACCTCATGGACGCCCCTATTTCACCGGGCTTTACTTTTGGCCCCTCTGTGGAGGAGATGCTCTCGCGCACCCTCCAGGAGAAGGAGCAGTCCCTGCAGCTATCCCGAGTGTACCCGGTGGCACCTCAGGCTCAGCAATGCAGGCTGTCTGCGGCAGATCACAACCCAGGTCACAGCCCCGCCCACCTGCCGATCTCCGCCAGCGTCTCACTGGCAGGCAGGCGCCCCCCCAGGCTCGCCGCCCTGGCCCCCGGCGGCCCAGGGCAGCTTGTGGTAGGAGGGGACCCGGCCCAACCCCGCCTTCTCCACCACCCGAGCCCCGTCCCTGAGGCGTTACAGCAGCCTCTGGCCCACCTTTACACCCCCTCAATTATCTAGACGACTGGCTGGTTTGTTCTCACTAGAGGGAGCAGGTTCGGATTCACACGGACCTGATTTTAGGCCGCCTCTCCAAATTGGGCCTTCGGGTCAATCGAGAGAAGAGCCGCCTGATGCCAACTCAGCAGGCACAGTTCCTCGGACAGTGCCTCGATTCCGTTGCCATGCTCACCACGCTGGCACCAGAGAGAGTTGCCTCAATACACACGTGTCTCTCCCTCTTCTGACTGAGAGCCCTTGTCAGGGTGTCTCTTTGCCAGAGGCTGCTGGGCCTCCTAGCGGCTGCATCACGGACCCTCCCCCTCGGCCTCCTCCAGTCAAGGCCGTTGCAGTGGTGGTTCAGGTCTCTCAGGATGCACCCTCGCCGCGATCGAGCACGCCGAGTCACAGTCACTCCGGCGTGCTGGAAGGCGCTCCGTTGGTGGTGGAGCCCTCACAATTTGACCCTCGGTGTGCCCCTGGGCCCAGTTTACAAACCGAGCAGTCATGACGACAGACGCCTCCAATCAGAGTTGGGGAGCAGTCTGCGACGGACGTGGAGTCCGAGGCAGGTGGACGGAGCCAGCACGGGCCCTCCATATCAACATCCTGGAGTTACAAGCAGTACTCCTTGGACTGTCTCATTTCCTGCCAGTCCTGCGGGACAGACACGTGCTGGTCCGGACAGACAACACAGCGGTGGTTGCCTATATCAACAGGCAAGGAGGTCTCCGGTCGCGCAGACTGTACTGTCTAGCACACCGTCTGCTTCTGTGGGCGCAACCATGGTTCCGCTCCATCAGAGCAGTTCACCTCCCAGGCCTGTCCAACACGGCGGCGGACCTCCTCTCTCGGGGAGGCCCCCCGGTCTCGGAATGGCGCCTCCACCCGCTTGTTGTACAACAACTGTGGAGCCGGTTCGGCAGGGCAGACATGGATCTCTTTGCCTCGGCAGAGTCCACACACTGCCCACTATCGTTCTCCGTCCAAGACCACTCAGGAACCCTAGGGATCGACGCGCTAGCTCACAAGTGGCCGCGTTGTCTCCTTTACGCGTTCCCACCGTTCTCCCTTCTCCCGGTGGTCCTGGAGAAGGTCAGGAGAGAACGAGCGACAGTTCTGCTGATAGCCCCGCGGTGGCCTCGCAGATTCTGGTTCGCGGACCTGATCGCCCTCCTCCACGGAGAGCCTTGGCAGCTCCCAGTGAGAGCGGACATATTGTCCCAGGTGCAGGGCACGCTTTGGCACCCCAATCCGGGCCTCCTCCAGCTCTGGGCCTGGCCCCTGAGCAGGAGCGATTGATTGCCTGGGGTCTGTCGGACGCGGTAGTTGCCACTATTCAGTCGGCGAGAGCTCCCTCTACGAGGTCGCAGTATTCCTACCGCTGGTGGAAGTTTAGCACCTGGTGCCAAGACGGCGGTCAAGACCCAATTAATTGCCCCATCGGGGTCATATTGCAATTTCTACAAGAGCTGTTGGACCAGGGCAAGTGCCCGTCCACGCTCAAAGTGTATCTGGCGGCCATCTCGACATGTCATGTTCGGATTGATGGCGAGCCTCCTGGGTCTCATTTTCTGGCTGTGCAGTTTCTGAAGGGAGCTCGACGGTTACGGCCTCCTCGAACCCTTTCACTGCCCGCATGGCGCCTTGATGTAGTGCTGGACGCACTTTCCCAAGCCCCATTTGAGCCACTGAACTCAGCTGAGCTGAAGTTGGTGTCATCAATCACCTCTGCAAAACGCGTGAGCGAGTTACACGCCCTGTCCGTACACCCATCGTGTGTCCATTTTGCGGGAGATGGCTCCAGGGTCACGCTACGTCCTAACCCTGCGTTCCTCCCGAAAGTGCTGTCTCCATTTCATGTCAACAGGCCTATTGAGTTGATGGCTTTTCATCCTCCTCCCTTCGCTTCAGAGCAAGAGAGTCGGCTTCACCTGCTCTGCCCTGTGCGGGCCCTCAGGTGCTATTTGGAACGCACTAAGGATATTCGGCGCTAAGACCAACTGTTTGTGTCTTATGGAGTGAGGACACAGGGCCAGGCGCTTTCAAAGCAGCACCTCTCCCATTGGATTGTGGACACCATTACCATGGCCTACGAGTCTACCGGGACCCCGGTGCCTGATCACCTGGTGGCCCACTCGACTTGAGGCGCTGCCACATCATGGGCCCTTTTTCAAGGTGCCCCCTTGGCAGACATTTGTGCGGCTGCAGCTTGGGCCTCGCCGCTTACATTTGCCCGGTTATATAGGTTGGATGTGACGGGACCGGTCCCTTCCATTGGGAACCCGGTTTTGGCTGTAGTTGAGCCCCAGTAGCCTGCAGGCACACGTGTCTCTCCCTCTTCTGACTGAGAGCCCTTGTCAGGGTGTCTCTTTGCCAGAGGCTGCTGGGCCTCCTAGCGGCTGCATCACGGACCCTCCCCCTCGGCCTCCTCCAGTCAAGGCCGTTGCAGTGGTGGTTCAGGTCTCTCAGGATGCACCCTCGCCGCGATCGAGCACGCCGAGTCACAGTCACTCCGGCGTGCTGGAAGGCGCTCCGTTGGTGGTGGAGCCCTCACAATTTGACCCTCGGTGTGCCCCTGGGCCCAGTTTACAAACCGAGCAGTCATGACGACAGACGCCTCCAATCAGAGTTGGGGAGCAGTCTGCGACGGACGTGGAGTCCGAGGCAGGTGGACGGAGCCAGCACGGGCCCTCCATATCAACATCCTGGAGTTACAAGCAGTACTCCTTGGACTGTCTCATTTCCTGCCAGTCCTGCGGGACAGACACGTGCTGGTCCGGACAGACAACACAGCGGTGGTTGCCTATATCAACAGGCAAGGAGGTCTCCGGTCGCGCAGACTGTACTGTCTAGCACACCGTCTGCTTCTGTGGGCGCAACCATGGTTCCGCTCCATCAGAGCAGTTCACCTCCCAGGCCTGTCCAACACGGCGGCGGACCTCCTCTCTCGGGGAGGCCCCCCGGTCTCGGAATGGCGCCTCCACCCGCTTGTTGTACAACAACTGTGGAGCCGGTTCGGCAGGGCAGACATGGATCTCTTTGCCTCGGCAGAGTCCACACACTGCCCACTATCGTTCTCCGTCCAAGACCACTCAGGAACCCTAGGGATCGACGCGCTAGCTCACAAGTGGCCGCGTTGTCTCCTTTACGCGTTCCCACCGTTCTCCCTTCTCCCGGTGGTCCTGGAGAAGGTCAGGAGAGAACGAGCGACAGTTCTGCTGATAGCCCCGCGGTGGCCTCGCAGATTCTGGTTCGCGGACCTGATCGCCCTCCTCCACGGAGAGCCTTGGCAGCTCCCAGTGAGAGCGGACATATTGTCCCAGGTGCAGGGCACGCTTTGGCACCCCAATCCGGGCCTCCTCCAGCTCTGGGCCTGGCCCCTGAGCAGGAGCGATTGATTGCCTGGGGTCTGTCGGACGCGGTAGTTGCCACTATTCAGTCGGCGAGAGCTCCCTCTACGAGGTCGCAGTATTCCTACCGCTGGTGGAAGTTTAGCACCTGGTGCCAAGACGGCGGTCAAGACCCAATTAATTGCCCCATCGGGGTCATATTGCAATTTCTACAAGAGCTGTTGGACCAGGGCAAGTGCCCGTCCACGCTCAAAGTGTATCTGGCGGCCATCTCGACATGTCATGTTCGGATTGATGGCGAGCCTCCTGGGTCTCATTTTCTGGCTGTGCAGTTTCTGAAGGGAGCTCGACGGTTACGGCCTCCTCGAACCCTTTCACTGCCCGCATGGCGCCTTGATGTAGTGCTGGACGCACTTTCCCAAGCCCCATTTGAGCCACTGAACTCAGCTGAGCTGAAGTTGGTGTCATCAATCACCTCTGCAAAACGCGTGAGCGAGTTACACGCCCTGTCCGTACACCCATCGTGTGTCCATTTTGCGGGAGATGGCTCCAGGGTCACGCTACGTCCTAACCCTGCGTTCCTCCCGAAAGTGCTGTCTCCATTTCATGTCAACAGGCCTATTGAGTTGATGGCTTTTCATCCTCCTCCCTTCGCTTCAGAGCAAGAGAGTCGGCTTCACCTGCTCTGCCCTGTGCGGGCCCTCAGGTGCTATTTGGAACGCACTAAGGATATTCGGCGCTAAGACCAACTGTTTGTGTCTTATGGAGTGAGGACACAGGGCCAGGCGCTTTCAAAGCAGCACCTCTCCCATTGGATTGTGGACACCATTACCATGGCCTACGAGTCTACCGGGACCCCGGTGCCTGATCACCTGGTGGCCCACTCGACTTGAGGCGCTGCCACATCATGGGCCCTTTTTCAAGGTGCCCCCTTGGCAGACATTTGTGCGGCTGCAGCTTGGGCCTCGCCGCTTACATTTGCCCGGTTCTATAGGTTGGATGTGACGGGACCGGTCCCTTCCATTGGGAACCCGGTTTTGGCTGTAGTTGAGCCCCAGTAGCCTGCAGGCACACGTGTCTCTCCCTCTTCTGACTGAGAGCCCTTGTCAGGGTGTCTCTTTGCCAGAGGCTGCTGGGCCTCCTAGCGGCTGCATCACGGACCCTCCCCCTCGGCCTCCTCCAGTCAAGGCCGTTGCAGTGGTGGTTCAGGTCTCTCAGGATGCACCCTCGCCGCGATCGAGCAC
The DNA here is from genome assembly GCF_036373705.1 of Amia ocellicauda. NCBI lineage: Eukaryota > Metazoa > Chordata > Actinopteri > Amiiformes > Amiidae > Amia > Amia ocellicauda. The sequence continues at coordinate 9,207,111 of NC_089868.1, read as the reverse complement.
GCCGAGTCACAGTCACTCCGGCGTGCTGGAAGGCGCTCCGTTGGTGGTGGAGCCCTCACAATTTGACCCTCGGTGTGCCCCTGGGCCCAGTTTACAAACCGAGCAGTCATGACGACAGACGCCTCCAATCAGAGTTGGGGAGCAGTCTGCGACGGACGTGGAGTCCGAGGCAGGTGGACGGAGCCAGCACGGGCCCTCCATATCAACATCCTGGAGTTACAAGCAGTACTCCTTGGACTGTCTCATTTCCTGCCAGTCCTGCGGGACAGACACGTGCTGGTCCGGACAGACAACACAGCGGTGGTTGCCTATATCAACAGGCAAGGAGGTCTCCGGTCGCGCAGACTGTACTGTCTAGCACACCGTCTGCTTCTGTGGGCGCAACCATGGTTCCGCTCCATCAGAGCAGTTCACCTCCCAGGCCTGTCCAACACGGCGGCGGACCTCCTCTCTCGGGGAGGCCCCCCGGTCTCGGAATGGCGCCTCCACCCGCTTGTTGTACAACAACTGTGGAGCCGGTTCGGCAGGGCAGACATGGATCTCTTTGCCTCGGCAGAGTCCACACACTGCCCACTATCGTTCTCCGTCCAAGACCACTCAGGAACCCTAGGGATCGACGCGCTAGCTCACAAGTGGCCGCGTTGTCTCCTTTACGCGTTCCCACCGTTCTCCCTTCTCCCGGTGGTCCTGGAGAAGGTCAGGAGAGAACGAGCGACAGTTCTGCTGATAGCCCCGCGGTGGCCTCGCAGATTCTGGTTCGCGGACCTGATCGCCCTCCTCCACGGAGAGCCTTGGCAGCTCCCAGTGAGAGCGGACATATTGTCCCAGGTGCAGGGCACGCTTTGGCACCCCAATCCGGGCCTCCTCCAGCTCTGGGCCTGGCCCCTGAGCAGGAGCGATTGATTGCCTGGGGTCTGTCGGACGCGGTAGTTGCCACTATTCAGTCGGCGAGAGCTCCCTCTACGAGGTCGCAGTATTCCTACCGCTGGTGGAAGTTTAGCACCTGGTGCCAAGACGGCGGTCAAGACCCAATTAATTGCCCCATCGGGGTCATATTGCAATTTCTACAAGAGCTGTTGGACCAGGGCAAGTGCCCGTCCACGCTCAAAGTGTATCTGGCGGCCATCTCGACATGTCATGTTCGGATTGATGGCGAGCCTCCTGGGTCTCATTTTCTGGCTGTGCAGTTTCTGAAGGGAGCTCGACGGTTACGGCCTCCTCGAACCCTTTCACTGCCCGCATGGCGCCTTGATGTAGTGCTGGACGCACTTTCCCAAGCCCCATTTGAGCCACTGAACTCAGCTGAGCTGAAGTTGGTGTCATCAATCACCTCTGCAAAACGCGTGAGCGAGTTACACGCCCTGTCCGTACACCCATCGTGTGTCCATTTTGCGGGAGATGGCTCCAGGGTCACGCTACGTCCTAACCCTGCGTTCCTCCCGAAAGTGCTGTCTCCATTTCATGTCAACAGGCCTATTGAGTTGATGGCTTTTCATCCTCCTCCCTTTGCTTCAGAGCAAGAGAGTCGGCTTCACCTGCTCTGCCCTGTGCGGGCCCTCAGGTGCTATTTGGAACGCACTAAGGATATTCGGCGCTAAGACCAACTGTTTGTGTCTTATGGAGTGAGGACACAGGGCCAGGCGCTTTCAAAGCAGCACCTCTCCCATTGGATTGTGGACACCATTACCATGGCCTACGAGTCTACCGGGACCCCGGTGCCTGATCACCTGGTGGCCCACTCGACTTGAGGCGCTGCCACATCATGGGCCCTTTTTCAAGGTGCCCCCTTGGCAGACATTTGTGCGGCTGCAGCTTGGGCCTCGCCGCTTACATTTGCCCGGTTCTATAGGTTGGATGTGACGGGACCGGTCCCTTCCATTGGGAACCCGGTTTTGGCTGTAGTTGAGCCCCAGTAGCCTGCAGGCTCTGGCTCCTGCCTTCTCCCAGTCTGCCCCTGTAAGTGCATCCTGAGGGAGCTAGTGAACCGTGTCTTTCCCTTCCACTGGACTATGACTTCCAGTCGAGTACCCACGCAAGCTGCTCCTGGATGTACAGACAGCCCTGTTGATGTGTCCCGGGGCTTGTTGTGCGGCCTACAGGCATGTTGCCTTAAGAGGCCGCCCTGTATATAGTTCATTCATTGTTGGCACTTGAGTTCGCTGCTTTGCTGTGTATATAGTTCCTTTGTTAACACAGTAGAGCTAATGTTGCCTTGCGTTAGCCGGTCTAACCAGCAGGCGTCAACTGCTCCTGTGTTCCATGGGCGGCGTATGACTTTGTTCCTGCGCCCCGTGGTGTATATAGTTCATTGTACGAAATCTAAATTGTCAGCACAATGGAGCTCTTCCACTCTGTACTGTTTAGTTGAGTTGGATGCTCTTGTGCTGCGCGTTGACAGCATGAAGGTCTTGCTGTCACGCGATATATATGTATTGTGTATTGTTTAGCTCGGCTACTCTGTTGACTAGCCAGCTATGTATTATATTGTATTTTTCTCATTGGGTCTGTGGCCCCGCTCCTATTGGATCAAGGGTCCACTGCCATGATATTGCGCGGAGGACGCACAAGTGCTTGATTGCCCGTGCCAGACATTGTGCAAATAGATTACGGCCTCGCTCCTAGCTGCACTAGTAGAGCAGCTGGCCTTGCTCTTGTAAGCGGAGGGCGTAAGAGTTAACCTCTGTAGACCCGCTTTGTATATGCTGATTGCAGACAGTTCCCGGTAGAGCGTGACTACGGTCCTCGCTCCTGGGCGGCTCAGGTGCGGCCCTACGGGGCCCCTGAGCTTACTGTCTGGAGTTGTGTTGCCGAGATCCCCTAGCGGTGAACCTCAGGGCAGGCTCCCTTATCAGCTCGCTGCCTCCTTCCTTGCGACGGTTTTGTTATACAGTAACTCCTCCCCCTTGGGCAGTGCTTCCGACTTGAAAGATAACGATAGGTTGCGTATGCAACCCCGGTTATCTGAAAAAGGAAGCACTGCCCAAGGGTTGCAAGGTCGCGTGGGAGTCCAAGCTCCCGGCAAAAGAGTACGAACCTGCGCTGATGTCACGTTTTATAGAACAGGAAGTGGGAAGGGACCTGTTCTGAGTGACGAGCGCAGGGGCCAATGGCAGCTTTGATAGAGTGACGTTTCGATCGGGTTCCCGCGGAAGTGCACAGAAACCCCTCCCCCTTGGGCAGTGCTTCCTTTTTCAGATAACCGGGGTTACATACGCAACCTATCGTTTTTACCTCTATCCCTGTCTGCCTCACACTAAAGACTCATAATTCAGAGCCTTCCTGTGACACATAATTGAAACAGAGCATTACAATACCCTTAGATTGGATGAATACATTAAACAAACACTGTATTTATCAAAAAGACAATATAGTTTATTGTCTTTTATATATAGCGTCTACAGTTAAGTAATATTACATCAGTCTGATACTTCCCACCTTTACATAATCCTGTCAGGAACTAGCTAGCAATTAGCTAAGGCTGTGTTTTTATTTGAAAGTAATGAGATGGGGCTGAATGGGAATTCTAGAGCAGGAGGATGGCCAATCAGATTAGAGGCTAATTAATGCTATAAAATCCATGGTAACCACTCTGTCACTGTTCTGCTGCTTTACCGACAGTTTTAGAGCAAAAACTGCAATTCCTATTCTAGTATACTTGCTCCTCAGCATTCCAAAGTTTTTTTTGTTGTTTTCTGTTGCAAAAATATATGAATCCCAGTAATGACTAATTAAATGTATGCATTCTCCTTCCCAAATTTCAGTGTATTTGGTTATAGAGGTTTTCCAACATACTCACCGATCTGTTTTATATTTTTATGGTCGTCATTGTTATAGAGGCAGAGGTGACTGGGGGAGCACTGCAGGAGACACTTAATCTCACGGATATGGTACGGATTTGGGGAATCATTTCTTTCAAATTATTCATCTAGATATTGCTCAAAATGAATCTGCAATGCATGTAATGAAAAAAGTATGATAAATAAATACATAGTATAATTAGCTTTTTAGATTATTGTGCAATTACAGCTTTCCACTTCCAGATAAAATTCTCTTAATCAGTTTTAAACTCGTATTATTTTATATGGGTTTGTTTAGTTTTGGTTGGTTGGGGATTTTGTAGAAATATCAAATCTTGGTTTCCTTTACACATTGCACACCAATGAACAACAAAAGTAATTATAGAAATACATAACCGTGGGAGAAGAATAATTTAATTACACAGGAATTAGCATTAAATCGTATAATTCCTGAGTTGTATGCTGACTGGGGAAGTAAAATAATGGATATAAACACTTGCACAGCTTAAACACTGCTTAAAACATGTTACACCAAGAGTTTGGCACTACATAAAGTAATATTAGATAAATGTCTCTTGGATAGGCCCTAGGGCTACCAGTCATCCCAGATTGCCTGGTACTGGCCTACTTTGGTATTTCTGTCCTTGCATTTTTCTCAGTAAGCTTGGGAAGAGTCAGTTGAAAGCATGTTAGAAATGGTGCTATTGAAATAAATGACTGATACACAATCTAGAACAGCCAGAACAGGATTACAAAGTGAGAACACATATCGAACCACAACCTAAAACCAAAGTAATGTGCAATATCTTAAATACGGCGGTATGTCACCATTTCATCAGTGCCATTAAATGATGACATTCAAGTAATGAATATTAACAGTCATATTGCTATTACTATTACTAATAGTAATTACTAATGTACTACTGTGTATTATTACTAGTAATAATAACAACCATCATCATAATGCTATTACTAATGGAAATTAATAATACTAATAGCAGTAATACTAGTAATAATGCACAGTAGTACATTATGATGGGGTGCAGTGCCATAGTATAAAATATTTTTTAAACTCATTTAGATAAAGACAGAATTAACCATCATTTTGACCCAATACGGTAAATATAATTGAAATGAGTATTACAGACCACATATACAATACAATTCAACCCCCCCAGGATAGCTGCCAATCACTATATTACATGACATAAAATATGAAGGGACTAACAGCAGGCACAGTAGTAGGTGTCCCCAAAGACCCGGCTATATTACACTGAACATGCCCCATTACATGCAAATATAGTGTAATGGCCAAGTTATTATTCTGGATCTACTTTCTGCTTCACTAGTCACAGAAGATTAAGATGACATGCTTTGCCACAAACTGCAAACGAACATAGAGCATCACTTCTCACATATCCAAAACCTGAAAAAAATTGCACAAGTCTACAGACTATGTAAATTACACCTTTTTCATCTTTGAAACTCTGAAATATATTCAAGCACAGAGCATCCACTAAATCCAGTTAAGGTCACCTTGTCAGAGCGCACAGAAATCGGACATAACATGAAGAAGGTGTATCCATATATAACTGGACAGCAGGGACTTATAATTGCTAGTCATTGCACAAAGGCGTTTGCAAACCGAATTGGTTTTGGGTCACCATTTTCAAAAGCAAACACTTGTTGGTAGTTAAAGGTGATACACATAAAGGGGGTTTCAGAAGATATTGGAGCCATGTGTTGTGAAAGGCACAGATTGTATAAGGATGACTTAACTACACATTTGTTTTGTGTTGTGTGTTTTTTGGAGGGACTGCAGCGAGGAACTTGATACAACACTGAGGATAAATCAATTGGTCATACATTTTGAATAAAGTATAGGATTATGTTGCTGAAGTGAATTTTGAACAGTTACATGCAATCTAACTAAGACTGCCATTTTTGGGGGGGTTGGATTTATTTATGTTCTTTCCCATAAAATGAAAGCAGTTATCAAAACCCATTACCGTCAAAGTTTGCAGAAAGCAATACGTTTCTTCCAGTTACATTTTGTAATGTGATGGCTTTCGCAGTTGCATCACATCAATGCGGAAAACCTAAATTGCTTTTATTGCCATTGTGGCTTACCATTATTGAAGCCATTAATCTTACCCCTCAGCATGTGAATGGCTTTATAATACTGAGTCAAAGTGCTGAACACACATTCACATTATCCACAGCATGAGGAAAACTTGCCTGCTCTCCTTACTTGACATAAGGCAGATTTCATTGTTCCTATTTTTTGGTAATAAGTCTCCCATAATACTTTAGTACACATATTGTATGTATATTGACTAACGTGCAAAGGCTCTGTGTAGCGGTGAGGAAAAATGCCAACACTCCTTTTGATTATAATGTGCACATCATTCCAGTGTAATTAGACATGAAATTGACGCACAATATCCTTTTGACTTTATATTGCATGCACTTGAAGTACGCTCGTGTTCATGACCAATTCTTAATTTATTCCAACTATGTCCTTACATTCAACAAGTATTAATCACGATCATTTATAGAATGAAAATCTATTTAGATATGCAGGCAAAATCTGGAAAGAACATATGCTGTTACAGACAGAAAGCCTCAATATCCAATTCCTTTTCAATTAATTATGCTGGCTGAAACTGTTTCACCCAACAACCTAATTGACTCAAATGACCAGAGTATTATGTATGGTTCCAAATAACAGTTTGCTTTACCATCCTGACTTGTGTTTTTGCCAGCCTGAGTACTCACCTAAATGGGCGGTTATAAAACTTCGAACAAATGTGGAGTCCATTAGATTAGAAAACACAAAATTCCTGAAACCTAGCTGTACCATTCTAATTCAAAACTAATTCAGACACTGGCAGACATGTTCATGGGTAGTCGCCACGTGGTCAGAAACATGGTCAAATCCCCCCTTGACCACAGCACAGCACTCTGGATTTAATGAGGTGACTGAATGGAAAACAAGACAATCATTGTAAACAACGAAGCATATAATTATTTCTCGTAAAAACAACCCACGCATGCTAACCATGCTACATTTTTTTTTTGGCATCAGTACATTTAATCAGGAACAGTGGTGTCACATCTACACTGCCATTTGATCAGGATCAGCTATCAGCAGCCTCATTGGTCTTCCACATGCACACTAGCACAAGTCCACACTTTTATGTATACATTAAATTAGTCCTTTTAGAACAGAGCTCTATGAAAAAAATTTGTGTTATCTCATTACAAATTATTACAATTATTTTTGGCTAGCATAAAATAACAAGACACTGTTCATTTTATTTATAATAAGGTAAGTAGGGAAGTGTTCTGTTATCTGCTCCACTGAGGCAAAGAGTGTTTGCCAGGACTTGAGCTGGTCAAACGTCCACACTGCCAGGATCAAATGCTACCGATCCATTTGATCAGGATCAGAAATGGCCGTGATACCTTTGTGGCTTCATCCCTAAACTGTAAAAACTCCTCTCCTCCGCTTTTCCAGTGGGCCCTAGAAACCCTTGAGATAATTATAAAGAAATCCATTCAGTAATGGTCTCCCCTTATGTGAAATGGTTGTCTTACTTTTAGGCTAAAACATGTATGTAATGTATGCTTCATTCAATGTTGAGCTCTTGAGGGCAAAGTAATCAGTCACACGTATAGTGACAAAGTACTGAAACAATACTAATTTACTAATACTCATATTAACATAATTTAACAGCTGACTTTCAGCAACAGACATTATTTCTGTCCTCATTCCGTAGGGTTATTTTAAACACATTTAAATATTGTGAAAATAGTATTTAAAACAATGTCAACATCAGTTATTGTAAAATATAAAATTAAAGCTGCTGTTTTCCAACTTAGGTGACAACGGCACTGTTTATAATTACTACTGTGATTGTAAAAGCCTTTTTTCATTGTTTTATTTAACTTTATTTTGAATGTTTGACAGTGACACTTGTTTTAAACAGTCTGTGAAGTCTTTGATATATGTTTTTATGGTAATGCATTTTTCTATTTGAAACAAAAATAAAATATATATCACTGTACAGAGTGTCAGACACTGATGCTGTACAAAATGTGCTGGGCTTGGTTATTTTGAGGGGGGGAAATGGAAAATAGTTTAATGATAATTATGCTTGAGGTGCCATTTTCCATGTTGTCTGAAAAGGTTATTGATTACTGTATTTGACAAGATGAATGAAGAGACTGACGATTTTTATTTACATTAGTCTGGATCATTATTTTATTAAACACAAACTGCAATGTTCAATTAATGTAGCTAGATGGACTATTGTTACAGCTTGAATACTTCAACTTCAAAGCGAGAGCAGTGCATGCAGTCAAACCCGAAGGACTCAAAAGCTGTTAACATAATTAAAATACTATTTGTAAAACACGACTTAAAAACGAAGAATTGAACAAATGTGGCTTGATACAGCTGTAGCACTTCCCCTGCATTGCCATTAAAAATCATAAAAGAAACCTTTAATAAATTAACTTTTAAATGGTAAGCAAACTAGAATACAAGTGTTTATATAAAATATGTACAATAATAGCAATAAACAGACAAAACAACAACTAATTAATTTGAATGTGAGTATATGTGAGTATATATATATTTTTAAATAAAGAAGTCACCTCCATTTCTCCCAACTGGTATACAAGGGCACACAGTAGATCATCTGTAAAGTACCCTGACGTGCACGTGACAAGACACTAATAAAGACACTGCTGATCAATAGATGCTGGGCTATTAAAATGAGTGCAAATTAATTATAAGCAATTACTGTCATATATGAAGCATTACTACAGCTTCACCTCCCTCACAGACATGTGGAACATTAATAATGCTGGTCAGCATAGACAGGCAGTATAGATTTGAGATCCAACTACCATATGACCAATATTAGCCTCAGACGTCCAACAAAGGAAAAACCTTTCAAGTACTAGAATGACGGACCATCCCAATGAAAATGTTGCTTTCATCCTGTTTAACTTGGTTTAAGCCTATCATATCACAAACTCATAATGCATTGAAAGAAAATGATAAAAATGCTAGAAATACTTTGTTAGTGAGGAAAAGTGAGGATGTATTTCTTCTGCTTTGACAGGTAATAGGTCATGGTTCCAGTTCAGGGTTTCTAAAGTGTATAAATAGAAAGATTGATAGATTCATCGCAAGGGTTGTTGCTAATGAACTTAGGAAAATGGAAACCAATACCTTACCCATAATTCACAGGGTAAATTCTTTCCAGTTATCAAGGGGTGGTGCCTGAAAGTGACATCATGAGTGGTTACACTTTCTCCCGCCTCCAAATTATATGATTGATATAATCCAAATAGCCAAAGTACTGCAGCATGCCTGACAAAGGAGCATGTTTCACTATGCTATTGAAAAAGAAATGAAGACATGATACGTGTCCTAGCATGACTAAATCTATCCTAAATAGAAAAAAAACTAAATCAATGGATACAAGTAACAATACAGATTTTGACTTACTACTGCTAAGCATGAGCAAAAAGTGAACTGACTATACACATAAACTACTTTGATGCTGCTCAGGACTGGATGGGGCCCGATGGTTCTGATTGCCTCGGACTGCCTGGGGCTCAGAATTCAGGACTCAATGGGGTAGGTTTTTGAAAGCTCCAAGAAAAGAGTAATAATAGCTGGGAGCTATGGTTGCAGCCCCTCTTCTACTGATTTCTGTGCAGGGTGCCGATAGTGATTTGCGATGATATTTGGAACGCCGCATGTCGGGCGGAAGGGTGGGATGCGCCCCCTTTAAATAAATCTGGGAAACTGTGCCGTAGCATCGGCAAAAATCCTACAAATGACTGCGGAGACCGGCGCGGAGTGCTGCCGAATCAGTTCGCCTGCTAAAACATTCCTGACATCAAGAGAAGGGAACTTTCTGAACTTGACTCAAATCACTCCACCTCACAGATGGAATTATTCATACGAGTTTTGAGCACTGACAGGACCCCTTTGTCATCTGCCACTCTCAGCCCAGGGTTCTTGTACTAGAAGCTTAATTACCAATGTCACAACAACGATCTCTCAAATACTTCAGTGACCACCACAAAAATCTCTACTGAAATATGTTCAGGACATAATGTGAGATTCTTTGCTACTACATTTCTCTGAGTCTTGCAATCACATCTTGGTTGTTTTACTATAATAAAGAAATATTAAAAAAGGTTGCTGTGAACCATAAAATCTTTAAATGGTATTGTGGGAATTGCTAGTGTTGATCAACACCTAGGTTGAACTTACACAGGACCTGTGTGCATTTGCCGTTCTTTCAGTGTCTGGGGAAGTCTGTAGCAGACAAAGACACTCGGTTCCCATGACCTTTAATGTTTCTTGCCTTGACACATTCAGGGGATGAGGTAAACATGGTTAATTGATAACAAACCTCCCTGTGGTATCTAAGAGTCATCCACAAGGTCACAAATGGACCTGGCAAAGGGGCATCTCATTATCTATATTGTTGATTGTTCAGTAGCCATTATAATCTGTTAAACTTGAACGTAATTAATAATCATTCATTCTTGAAGAGCCGGTATAATGTTTTATATGAACTGTATAATGTTTTATATTAATAATAGTACACAGACCGAACAAATTAGATTCATCGAGCTAGCGACAGCCACTAAGGCAGTTGTTCAGGGCATACCCTCTAGACATTCCTCTCTCCACTTTGACTTCTGTTTATTACGATAAGAGGATCACCCAACAGATAAACAGCCCACAGTTGCCAGTTTGCATAGTATCTGTTCGTAGATGTGTTGTTTCTCCAGACAGGCAGGAGCTGTCTTTGATAATGATTGATTGACAGTTGCTAATGACCGTGGGATCGGACCTCTTGCAGTACATCAAAGGAAGCCATCTGGTTTCCACATCCCACACCTGCCCCCAGGAAGACCACCACAAACATTACAAAGGCCAGAAACCTGACCTCAAAGCAACACTTCTTGGAAGCATGTGACTGACCCTGCCCACAGAACCACATGTCATGCTATCTATTAAGGCTGTTACTTTTTGTTGTTCAGAGAGACTCTGCTCAGGTGTAGATCTTCCATGTCGGGGCCTTCCAGGCCGGGCATGTTACTAAATACATTATCCTCTGTGCTTCAAAGACTTCAATTCTTTACTGGGTTCTTCACGCCTTTACTTTGATCCCATTATTTGTTCTCCACCTATACTCAACCCCTTTTGTTGGGGTTCAGAACCTTCGCTGCGTCCAAGGATTCTCTGTATCTCTGTCACCTGTTTCTCTATATTATTTTATTACCAAATAAACATTCACTGATTTATCCTGTGGCATTCTTAAAGTATTCCTCATTTGAAATGCTTCCAATTACTGTTGTACCTGGTGCTTCGAAGCACCTAACGTTGTTTTAACTTGCCCTTGGAATTCATCAACCCCTCAAATATTATCAGAAGGCTTGACTCCATTGGAAGCAGATCACGGTTAACGCTGCTTCGATCGATATTCTGGACATGGTAACACCTGTTCAAAGGTGGTCTCCATGGCTTTATGATGCATCTGCTTAAACATGTTGGTCAAAAGCTTGAGAGTAGATGAAAAGATGTTTTACAGGTTTTTATATCTTAGAGGTTTGTAATTCTTCCACTGACGGGGCAGTATTGCAGTCCAACTCTGAAGAAAGACCACAGATACGAGAGCAAAATTAGATCTCAGATTATCAGAGTTATGGTTTACACAGTGCAAATTCCCGAATCCAAAACCGAAATATATTTCATTCTTAATGCAGTAAAAAGTGTAAGAAAAAGTCTTGAAGTGCAACAAATCAATCAGTTCATGATCTCATCAGGGGTTTGCTTTTCTACAATAAGGTCAGCCAATTCTTCCCACCTGCTATAAAGAAATTTGAGAACTGCGATTTGAGAATTACAAACAAAAACAAAAAAACGGTTACTGGACCCTGCTAACTTGCTGGTTTCAGGACCAAACCCAATGTAGGGAGATTGTTATAGACATCATCATATTCTTCATACAATCATTCATGAGTAGAATGGGTTTGAATATTTTTTTACTGGATACCTTTCACACAAATCTAGCCAAAACCAAGTATTAATAAAGGAACACAGCTATGTATGGAGACCCAAATGACTTAGCTAAACACAGTACAGATGTGCTAAAGCACAGATTTTAAAGCAGAGCAAAAACTGCGTGGGAGGCTTTGTGCCTGGATACTTTTTTCAATTTGAAGTCTGGGGAAGAGATCATGGATATTTACTAAAACAAAAAAGAGGGGAGAAAAGGGACTAACATATTTTAAAGTGTGTAATGGGAACAAAGGCTTTTAATTTATGCATTTGAATAAGTGCCATTTCATTAATCACTGCTCCTCACAGCATGGTTGTTTTATCCGCCACATTCATCAACCTCGGCTACAAACAAATAATAAAATAACCATCGAACACACGTAGAATGTTCCTTTGCGTTTAAAATCTTACTTCAAACCTCTTAATTATGTTAGACATTTGGAAAGAAGGGGCCTAATATAATCTTAAAAACCTCTCTGGTACTTGAGCACGTATCGGTAGGAAATATTATTAGTGACTTCACATAGAAAGAGCTCTTCAGACCGGCACTGCATGAGTGGGCTGACAGCCACAGTCATGCAACATGAAGTTGCCATAGAAACTGTGGAGCCGGGAAGAAAGTGCAAGTGAAAGGATGCGAGAGAAGTTTGTTTTCCGAAGGCCTTGCTAGAGCACAGGTTTTTCTCCATTGTGGTTTTGTCGGTGGGCGACATTCCTTCAAAACTGTGTGCTTAAAATGTTGTTGTCACGCGTGAGGACATCAAGATGAAATAAATGTATTTTACTAGACAAAGTCAGTATTTTAAAAAGCCTTGGGCTAGAGTTGGGGTCAATTCCACCTCTTCAATTCCAATTCCCTTTTTCAGACCCATTCCAAATTCCATTCCCAATTATTTCTGCCATTGACATAATACAGCTCTACTGCAATTGGAAATGACTTGAATTACAAACTGAATTGGAATGGAAAAACTGAAATTGACCACAACCCCGCTTTGGGCAAACCATTTATACTAAGCAAGCCAAAATCTACTCTTCTGAAATGGATGTGCATGAATGTTATACTGTTTTGAAATATAATGGAATAACATCACCATGAAAAATGATAAGTTAAACACTAAGCTCTATAACATTTCACTGAGGGCAGCGATTTTACGAATACTCTGGCTCAGTCAGTACATAAAAATCTGGTTTCCGTCACCCCCGTGGAATACATTTTCAGTGCCTCCTGCAGTGCAAACACCTCACACCATCTACTTATAAGCTTATACAAATTATGAAATACCCTGAAAAGCCACAGACTTCTCCTGTAAGCAGGGCTCATTCAATCGGTGTGATTTTGGCATTGATTGCGCAATTCGTCTAACAGCTCTTCTTTTGAGGGACGGAATTCTAAGAGGATGGCGTTTTTATTCGGTAATGACAAAATTGATGCAGTAAATCTTCAACAGTAGACAGCAAGGGTACTTAAAACAGCCTATAAAACCAGTGGATCATATTGCCACAATCAAATTATGATATCTCATGTATAAGCCCAGCTGGAATCCTAAAACAAACTAAATCAAAATGACACTGGTGAAATATTGATGGCTTGATGGCATATTGTATTAATCACATACATTAGCATATCTTTAGCAGAACTTAAATACGGATCATCTGATTTGGATGAACAGATCTGTGTTTGGATAATTCCACAGCAAAATATATGTGATGTAAGTGTGTATGTGCATGTATATATGTTTATACACTACCGTTCAAAAGTTTAGGGTCACTTAGAAATGTCCTTGTTTTCCATGAAAACATACATTAAATTAGTATGAATAGGAAATAAAGCAAAATGAATAGGAAATATAGTCATTGACAAGGTTAGAAATAATGATTTTTAATTGAAATAATATTTGTGTCCTTCAAACTTTGTTGTCATCAAAGAATACTCCACTTGCAGCAATTACAGCGTTGCAGACCTTTGGCATTCTAGTTGTCAATTTGTTGAGGTAATCTGAAGAGATTTCACCCCATGCTTCCTGAAGCACCTCCACAAGTTGGATTGGCTTGATGGGTACTTCTTTAGTACCATACGGTCAAGCTGCCCCCACAACAGCTCAATAGGGTGGAGATCCGGTGACTGTGCTGGCCACTCCATTATAGACAGAATACCAGCTGACTGCTTCTTCCCTAAATAGTTCTTGCATAGTTTGGAGCTGTGCTTTGGGTCATTGTCCTGTTGTAGGAGGAAATTGGCCGTCCACAGGGTATGGCATGGTGTTGCAAAATGGAGTGATAGCCTTCCTTCATCAAGATCCCTTTTACCCTGTACTAATCTCCCCACTTTACCACCACCAAAGCACCCCCAGACCATCACAATGCCTCCACCATGCTTGACAGATGGCATCAAGCACTCCTCCAGCATCTTCTCACTTGGTCCACGTCTCACGAATGTTCTTCTTCGTGATCCGAACACCTCAAACTTAGATTTGTCTGTCCATAACACCTTTTTATCCAATCTTCCCTTGTCCAGTGTCTGTGTTCTTTTGCCCATCTTTTCTTTTTATTGGCCAGTCTGAGATATGGCTTTTTCTTTGCAACTCTGCCTAGAAGGCCAGCATCCCGGAGTCGCCTCTTCACTGTTGACGTTGAGACCTGAGTCCTGTGGGGGCGAAAATGCCTTGTTGATGCTAGAGGTCAGAGGAGAATGGGCCGACTGATTCAAGCTGATAGAAGAGCAACTTTGACTGAAATAACCACTCGTTACAACCGAGGTACTCAGCAAAGCATTTGTGAAGCCACAACACGTACAACCTTGAGGCGGATGGGCTACAACAGCAGAAGACCCCACCGGGTACCACTCATCTCCACTACAAATAGGAAAAAGAGGCTACAATTTGCACAAGCTCACCAAAATTGGACAGTTGAAGACTGGAAAAATGTTGCCTGGTCTGATGAGTCTCGATTTCTGTTGAGACATTCAGATGGTAGAGTCAGAATTTGGCATAAACAGAATGAGAACATGGATCCATCATGCCTTGTTACCACTGTGCAGGCTGCTGGTGGTGGTGTAATGGTGTGGGGGATGTTTTCTTGGCACACTTTAGGCCCCTTAGTGCCAATTGGGCATCGTTTAAATGCCACGGCCTACCTGAGCATTGTTTCTGACCATGTCCATCCCTTTATGACCACCATGTACCCATCCTCTGATGGCTACTTCCAGCAGGATAATGCACCATGTCACAAAGGTCGAATCATTTCAAATTGGTTTCTTGAACATGACAATGAGTTCACTGTACTAAACTGGCCCCCACAGTCACCAGATCTCAACCCAATAGGGCATCTTTGGGATGTGGTGGAACGGGAGCTTCGTGCCCTGGATGTGCATCCCACAAATCTCCATCAACTGCAAGATGCTATCCTATCAATATGGGCCAACATTTCTAAAGAATGCTTTCAGCACCTTGTTGAATCAATGCCACGTAGAATTAAGGCAGTTCTGAAGGCGAAAGGGGGTCAAACACAGTATTAGTATGGTGTTCCTAATAATCCTTTAGGTGAGTGTATATATATAATAAAAAAACATTCAGGTGAAATATTATTATTATAGTTTGTATTATTATAGTGTACAAAGCTGTCAAAGATTTGTAAAGCTTTATTTAGAGTGATAGAACAAATTGTGATTTGTAAGGCAGTATTTCTGTGAACCAGACACTGACCAATCACAAAGCTGAATAGTGTGTATATCATTAATTAGTTAGTCTCAAGAAGAAATGTAATATAACAATATTAATGTTAATAAATCAATTCAAGCTTAACTAGCAAAATATTGACCTCTTTTTTCCTTTTTCTTACTATTAATCAAAAAAGCTTCCCAGTATAGTTTGTCTACTTTCATTTTTTATTTTTTTTGGCCTGGATATTAGATGCTTGTACTTCAGCTATTCATCGGGGAACCCTCATTAGTCCTATAGTAAAATGAGGGAAGATCAAGCAGAATAGCAGATTAAAGTAATTGCTAGTTCCGTTTCAGGCCTGTTTTAAAAAGCATCAACTGAACTTGAAGCGATGAGAAGATAAATATATCCACATTTAGCATGAGTCGAAAAAACGAAAAGAAAATGGCACAGCAAAATGGGATATTCTACTTATTGAATTCACACCAAAACATACACATCTATAGATGACAAATGTATAAAGAGAAAGAGAAACGTGTATCTGGATTTGATGGGCTGGATTTGAAACTATATATAGAGAAATGCTGCTAGTTGTGGACTTTGAGTAGTCTGAAAAAAACAAGTGATTAAAAAGACTTCATTTACTCTGGTTTAATGAAGTGATCACTGAAGGAGAGTGTGACAGAAAATGTGAAGACGAGAACCTTGAATTAAGCGGTTTGGGAGATTATTGCAAACTTGAATCATTAATGCAAGACAATTAGCAAAATGGATAGCAAGGAGTTTGAATCTGAAAGTAAGTATATGTATGTATAAGTGTATGTATCCTCCCAAAATAACTTAATTCACTTTACAGTTTTGGAGTGCGTTGGTTGGCTGTGGGTACAGGGAAAACACGGCCGAACCAAACACCAAGTGTGTAGAGGAAAACATGGCAGGCAGAACCTTTGCCACTCAAAGCCGGATTTCTGTTTAAGCTTGCATTAACACGGCTGAGAGTGCCAATGCTGTGAATGCTCCCATGTCAATAATTACGATGATTTATTAGACTTAATTAGATTCCTTATTCTCAGAAACAGGCAAGGCTGAGTGCTGGTTAAGAGGACAAATTCCTTTATAGCTCCAGGCACTTTCAAATAATTCTCTCAGGGAATTGGAAATTGAGGTATTATTGTTATTTGTATCATCATCATTATCATAATAATAAACACCACCTATTATATGTATTATTCATATTACTAATATGTTGTTGTCTGCCTTACTATTTCAAGGCCACCATCAGCTATGATCAGCCATGTAATATATGATTGCTTATTTCATGTATCAAAAGCAGATCTGAATTAATTTGGTAAAAAAAAAAGCAATTGAAGACCAATTTACATTTATATTGGTAAAAAGATAAAATGATAGTTAAAGACAGACTTTTACTTGTATACAAAACATGCAGTACATCTACAAATACACTATGAAGTATCTTCTTTGGTTGGACTTCCCATATACATATATATAAACTGAGCCAATTTGAAATAGAAAAGAAAATAACCCAAAACTCAATTTTCAGATAAGCAGATTGGCAGATTCCTGCCATACAAAGGCAGTGTTTGTCCAAATGAAAAATGACACGTCTTCTTTTTCCACTGGAAGCCGCTAATACATGTATTCACTCCTACAGCTGGCAGGTTCATTAAAGACTGGTGCCATCTGAGCAAGGAAAAAGCAATAGCCAAAACAATCTGCATATTAAGGAGGAAACAATAATGCATGTAGTCTGATCTGAATCCTTTTTCAACAGACATTCATGGACACTTTCACTACTTTTTACAGTGAACAGTCACAAAAAAAGGTAACAAATATGGAATTTATGGGTCGATAGGCTTCTATCATAAATAGGTTTGGTCAGTATTTGGCAACCATGCTGTACCATTCACTGTACCCATTAAATGTAATTGAAAAGTTTCCACAAGCAGAACCTGCAAAGTTGCCATTCCTAGCCAATTGATGCCAAAGATTTTATTTAATTAATCTACCCCAACTGTATTAAATGTACCGCTGCAATACTAGTTTCGAGTTCACATTATCTCCATTAAAACAAAGCATTTCTATATTGTAACCTTTATTAGAATGGAATTATGTCATAAAAGCTGTCCATTTCAGTAAATAACTATGGTGCAGTCTTCTTTTTTGGTCAATTACAACTGTATCATGCTGTGAAAGAATTGTATTTACTCAACCACTTGTAATTATGGACTCCTTAAGAAATGTGAAAGCTGGCCTTTCAAAAAACAAAAAAACTAAAGTACAGCACCTACTTTAAGAATACAATAATGATCGCAAACACAGCAGGGAGGGTGTTTTATATCTGTAGACACCTCAAGTATTTAAAGCATAAAACACACATTATTATATTATTATTTTAACCCCAGGACTTGTGATTTCGAGTTTACAGCACTTTTGCATGATTTAATTCAGGTGAGTTAAGCTGCTTATAAAATAAAACGTTGTCGTTCCACTCCACCACACAGAGATGCCACTGAATCAGCCCTTTGTCCCCCAAGATAATACTGACAATGATCCTCAGATACCAGAAAAGACACTTACACGTTAAACTTCTCATTACTGCATCTACATCCATTTCCTTCCTATTCTCCTCTTCTTTACAGTACATCTGAATGACCCCATTAACTCCACACACTTTTTCGAAGACATATCTCTGCTGCTACATATTCAAATGATTTCCACAAATCATTTTGGTTCAGTGCAAGCAAACGCTAAAGACATAGACACATACTTTTTTTTATTTTCTTTTTGTCCTGGGGCTGTGATTATGACCGAAAGCTTGTTTGCGGAAGTGCTGGGGTGAGCACAGCTTATTCAGAAAAGACAGGCTTTCATTTTACAGAAGAATAGTATTATTATTTTACAAGTAAATTCCAGTACACTAACAGAGCAGGATATACAAGGCAAGAATATACTGTTCACAAAATGTTGGGAATTGTTCTCCCATGATGCAAAATGAACTCTACAAAACTGAATTTGAATCAATCACTTACAAGGACATTACATTACAGGTACATTTTGTAACAGATATTGTCTCATATCCAGCAATGATGTAAGTGGCAAGTTTGCAATTCAAATTGTTCATATGGGATGAGAAATGAAGCCCATATTATGCAATTTTACATTTCAATATATTTGTCAGTGTGCCTACAAGCTAGACTCCATACTACCCCCACACACAAATTAGCAAGTTACTCAAGCAAACATGCAAGTAAATAACTTTAAGATATTCATTAGTTTATTGGATACACTACTACTTAAAACAAACCCACAGGATTTCATACATCACTTTCCCCCCCACTGTTTTAAATTTCTGTCAGTATTTTCACAGCTTCACACATGCAAGTATTAGTCAGTGCATTGTTCCAGTTCACAGATATTTTGATGATATATCATACAAATGCATAACTTTTTCAGCAACTAGGGCAAGAGAGATTTTTTTCTAATAATCAGTTAATATATACCACATTGCATTTAAAAATTCAAGTCAAGATTGTATATGAAAGATAAGAACTGTACAGTGTTTTGTTTTTGTTGTTACTGTATGTAAATGTAGCCTATGTCATGAATTGAAACCATTTACATATTTTGTATTTACATCTTTCTGGTTAGCTTCATATCTATTATTTATAGTTCAACCTTAGTGTGACCATATACAAACTAGCACTAGATATGTGGGTTTTGAATAACCGTTTTACATGCCTTATAACCAGACCAGAGCCATCTGCATGTGTACTCTGATTAAGTGTGGCCTGATCTTATCAGCAGTGTAGGATGGACTAAAATATTAATTTTGCAGGTAATGGCCACAGACAATTGCTCTCTCCTTATCCTTTCTGACTGATTCTTCTCTAGTTTTGCGTTTTGCTAGTGTCCTTGTCACTACTGGTAGCATGAGGCGGTACCTGCAGCCCATTCAGGTTGCACAGGTAGTTCAGCTCCTCCAGGATGGCACATCTATACGTGCCGTCACATGAAGGTTTGCTGTGTCTCCCAGTACAGTCTCAAGAGCATGGAGGAGATACCAAGAGACGGGCCGTTACATGAGGAGACATGGACAAGGCCGTGGAAGGGCATCAACCCAGCAGCAGGATCGATATCTGCTCCTTTGTGCGAGGAGGAACAGGAGGAGCACTGCCAGAGCCCTATAGAATGACCTCCAGCGGGCTACTGGTGTGCATGTTTCTGACCAAACTGTCAGAAACAGACTCCATGAGGGTGACATGAGGGCCTGACGTCCTCTAGTGGGACCTGTGCTCACAGCCTAGCACCGTGCAGCTCGATTGGCATTCGCCAGAGAACACCAGGAATTGGCATATCCGCCATTGGCACTCCCCCAGGACACCATCCGCCGTCTCAACAGGAGCATGCCGAAAACATTGTCGGGAGTGCATACAGGCACGTGGGTCCATACACACTACTGAGTCACATTATGAGTTGCCGTGATGAAATTCACGCAAGTTGGAACAGCCTGTGATTTCAATTGTTTACTTTGATTTTTGGTGTGAGTTTAAATCCAGCCCTCAATCGGTTGGTGATTTTGGTTTCCATTGACCGTTGTTACGTCATTTTGTTTTCAACGAATTACACAATGTACAGTAAAGATTTTGATCTTTAATATATTTCGTTCATCGAGATCCGATGTGTGGTTTAAGTGTTCCCTTAATTTTTTTGAGCAGTGTATATACCGTAAAACTTCCAATACTCACCAGGTCTCAAATAGCAGTCGGTCTCCAATAGTCACCAGGTTGATTTGCATAATCATGTAAACAAAAGCCGGGTTACGTGACAATGTTTTATAAATAAAGAAAAGGGAAATCGATACAGTTTCTAAAGATGTATTAACACATCTGAAAGAACTTTCCACAACATATTTACGTAAATGTTGTTTTTTTGTTTTTGTGTCTTTCTGGTTTTCAGTAAATATATATATACCATATATTAATTAAAAAAACACCATAATGTGTTTTATTAATGTCTCACTTTAACTATATATATATATAGTTAAAGTGAGACATTATATTTGTATAGTTGTATTGCTGTTAATTGTAGTGATTGAACTGTCAATTGCAACATAAACAATGCATTAATGAAGTATAATGTTGATCGTTTGGTCTAAAGCGTATTTCCACAGTTTTGATTAAGTGCCTTGTATTTATTTAGCGAGAGTTCACAGTATATCGAATCTTAGACTGCTAACACAATTACCGGTATCTTGTCCAGTGTATCAATCCAGTGTGTAGTTCACCATACATTGAATGTGATTTAAATGTACATCTTTGGAAAGCAAATTATAAAAAAAAAATAATAATAATAATAAAAAATAAAAAATAAAAGCCTGGCCTATTAGCCTACTTCTACAATGAAGCAATGTTTCCAGGCTCTTCTTACCCTGCATGAATCCGCAATGTCATATTATTTATGAACACCAGGGCTTCTTGCAATTATTTGGAATAAACGCCAGGGGCATTTAATTGAAGTTTTCTGGTATATGCTAAACAAGCATATCCAATTTGTTAGGCAGATCAATAGATTAAAAATAGACAAAATGTCTTACTCATTCATTATCAAAGGGTAGCATTAGCTGATATGCAGTTTTATAATAAGGGGCATTACCCCTTACTGATATACAGTTAAAAATGTAATATATAATCCCTTTTTCTTTTTCTCGCTTTAAGAATTAATGTTCACATTCATACGGATTCCATGTGGAAATGATTTGCCAGTGCAGGAAGATGAAATGGGGTACAATTAGAAGGTAGGATTGTAAACCAACAAGTTATTTCTGGACTTTAGAGTGATGCAATACTCTCAGGATGTCAACATGCAGGTGATGGGGAACTGTTAATGACCTTAAGCACACAGCCAAACTCCAGCTAAATGGCTTGCCTATAAAAGAAGAGCAATGGGTTTTGAAACAGATTTCCCAGGGACTCCGTTGAAATGTTATTGGGTGAGCTTGACCGAAGATTGAAAAGACAATAATGCATATCAAGTGAAAAGTATGCCTTAACATACCAGTGGGACACTTGCATTTCCTTTAAAGATTTTTAAAATGTGTTCATGCAAATAAACTGTTTGTTCTTCTTGGTCTTCTTAGCTGTATTCCAGAGCTTTCAATACACTGCAGGAGGAAATGTTAAAATGCCAAATCAAGATTTGGTCCAGCGTCACAAAGCATATAATGTAGTAAATTTTACTATTATTATTATTATCATCAACATTTGCTAAAAGAAAAACTACATTTGGGGTCTATTTTTCCCAAGTTGATGAGCGTTTTATTCATGAGTAAGACCAGCAGTTTTTCCTACAATTTTCAAATTAATTACATGAGCTTCGTGCAACTAATTTATATGAGTATAAGGCTGGTACGGTTAAGCTGGTAGGTAAGTTACATTAACTTTAATTAACATATGTACTTGTCCTAACTCATTAATGAATCCCTTACCAACTTTGGAAAATCAGGCCCTGAGTAAACACTTTCAAACATGGGCAATTAGCTATTGCAGGGCTCAATTTCCTTGCCTCAATGTCCAATTTAATGAGGACTTCTGCATTCTTCCCCATTTAACCACAATAAATGCATAAATAAATAAAAAAGAAGAAAAAAAGATTAAGGATGATGTGAATGCAGCAGGAGACAGATGAAACGAGTGTGTAAGAGCCACATGAATGTATTACCCCCTTCAACTCCAGCAACGCAGGTGACACCACAATGCATTATGCAGGCAGCAAAGCCACAGTGAGGGGAAAACAAAATCAATATGATAAAGATTTAAAATCATGGAATCTAGGGGGAATCCTTAATTCAAAACAATAAATCTAATCGCCTGGGCCTTAACAAGTCAGCAAAATGAGGACTAAATCCCCAAACAAGTGGAAATCCATCGCATCTCATCCGGGTACTAAAACACTGAAACTACCACCCTGTCTTTTTCAGCCGTCATCAATTAAAGACATTTAAAAAACAGGGCTGCACACAAAGATTTCCTAGAATGTTTCTCTGGGAATATTAAGTCTTTACATCAGCACTAAATTAAAAGGGTGATTCTCCCTAATTCAAATACGACCACATTACTGCTTACTATACTTTACTATACTATACTATACGTTATTTTGCCGAAACCTTTATGCAACATAACTTGGCATGGTTTGACCAACACTATCAGACACTGTCCTCAACATGACAACTTGAAAAATTAAATCGACAAAATATAACAAATAAAATGAATGTTAAAGGAAAGATCGGTCTTAGCTAGTCCATACAAAAATGCTGTTGCTATGACAAGTTAGACAAAATGCTTTTGATGAAAGGATAGGCTATGTTATGCACAGTTGAATGCCTATAATTATTCTTAAATTTAATGTTTATTTATTTATTTATCTTATTCCTGTGTCTTATTATCTTGTCCATACATGAAAGAAAAGTTGCATTGTCATGTTGTTTAGTCTTACAGCAAAGTAGCTATGGGCGCACGTTGAAAGGGTTGTTTTGCCGCTACAGGCTCTTATAAAGCATCAGGTCGATTAATGGCAGAGAAACCTTTTAAAAATATCTCGTCTAAAAGGGGGGTACAAAAAACGCACACAAAAACAAAACCTGAGAGTGGGTTAAAACCACAATTGATTTGTTCAGTGAAATATCTACCGAATTTCTGAAAACAGAACAATGTGGAAACTGCATCAGAAGAAGACAGACAGCTACGAACTCCATCTTGCACGGTGTATTCCCAATACATTGGGAATTTTCAATTAATGAAAATCGATCATTTCTGTGGTAAAATCATACTGAGGGAAAGAAAGACAAGGCATGGTCACATCTTATCACCTGTGCTTATGGCTGAAGCATTTACAGCATTACTTCTACAAGGGAAAAGTAAGAAGATAGGCAGCAATATAATGTCTAAGGTAAGGTCTAAAACTTTGTAGAGGTCATGTCCGGACTTAATTTCAAATGGATTTATGAAATCTATAATGCATCCACTTTGCGCAACTTAAAACACATAAATAAAGTGATCTGGTTGCATAAATCCGGCTTTAAAAATCCCTTTGCAGCCAATCTTTTATCTTGCCTTTTGAAAATCATGCTGTACATCCCGTATCTTATTTATTTTTCTTGTCACAGAGAGTTGAGCTGTGTGTTCACTGTTGTGTTGGCTAACATTGGATTTAAATCTAGCAGATGATATGTATCTGGTTTTAAGATAAATATTCTGCAGTGGTCTCTTGGACTTATTCATTAAAATCTGCAGGTATTTATTATAGCTAATTAGATACAGTAACTCTGTATTTATTTTGAACAGATGGGAATCTCAGGATCCAGCCATTTCAAAGTCAGCTTTTATACTTTAAATTAATTATACATTAATTTAATTGTATAAAAATGAAGAGCATAATATCTTAAACACTTTTACATATCTTGGAGAGTGAAATCTAGGCACTGTGTTTTATTTTATTTTATTTCTTGCATGAAATCAAATTGTCTCTTGAAACTATGGGCTAGACATCCGGTCTAGTACATTTTGCATACAGAAGAGGATAAACATTCAGTCTAGCCATTAAAGACAAGATGAAGTTTTAGTAACAGTTACTTGGCTGAAGATAAATCATTCAGCCCAACAGCAAACAATGGAAACTGCATAATTGATCACTGTAAAATAGTCCTCAAATGAAACATATATCATATTTATAAGACCAAGGTGATTTATATGGTTTAGCAAATACTACCATAAAATGTTCTACATATACACAAAATTACAAGCATAACGACATCACTATGATAATTCCTCTACACATCTACACAGCTATAGCGAAGAGAGCAGCGTGTAAGATCTAGGCTCTTGAATTTGATAGGCGTAGGAGTAGGAAGTCAGTTCATTTGCACTAAGAATTACATGATCAAGATTTGATTTAATTTTGTTCAATTATTTGTAATACAAAATGGGTCCAAAGGCATTTTTTAATTATATACCCTTTGTTTTGGACAAAAGAGAGAAATGTTTTTTTTTATGTAACATGCAAATGCTTGCCCTTTTGGGTTAAAATGTTACCAGACAGCGCCTGCTGTGCCGTCACCTGCTGACTTCCTCTGTAGCCTGAGCTTCAGAAAAGCTTTCTGAAGGGTAAAAACCGGCCTATTGAATGATTTTTCTTTCCCTCACTCAAATATTTCTCTGCAACTGATGCTGCTATACAATGTTCCCTTAGATGTTTCTGCTAGACCTGATTTAAATCATGAGGAGAAGGGAAAATACTGCATCAAAAGGAAGTAAAAAGTAGGCAACTATAAAATTATTCTGCAAACATTGGGAAGTCATATTGGCAGGTAAGCACCGAAACACATTTGCACACGGAAGGATAGAACAAATTGAACACCCATTGTGCAAATATAGTTGTACAAGCTGCTGCCTTTACAATGTATTGCATTCTGCACATCCATTTTAATTTTCCTGCATCTGTATTTATTAATTGTGCCTTGCTATCGATGTACAGTATGGAGTTATAATTAGTTTTGGCCTGGGCTGCTGTTGCTTGGTCACACAAATTGGAAGCTGCAAGACAGGCAATGCATGACAGCTAAACTATTGACCTTCCTGGGCCTCTCAGGTACAATATATAAAAGGTAGCATCTTAGTGTCTAGTCTGTTCTGAAGATCAAGCATGTAGCTTGCTTTTGTGGACAGAAAGCACACCAGCAATGCCTGTGTCTGTTGGGTTAACCAGCACATGGTCGAGGCCCCCACTTTTGGTTTATGGTCGGCTTTACAGTGCCTTTCAAGTGCATTTCCCACTTTTTCTTGCTATAGCAATCCAATGCAGATATGTAGCATACGCATAAAGACAAGATAATGAAGTGTAACATCTTTACTTAGGGTTTACAAAACAGTTACATAAAAGTGCTCAATTTTTGTTCAGATTTGAGGCTACAACAATCTATTCATTTTGGAATTTAAAAGTTTGAAGTGAAAGGTGAAGAGGTGTACATGGATGCAAAAATTATATGGATGATCCATTGCAAATACATAACAGGAGGCAAAAAAATGCAAATTGGAACTATGAATTCTAGGCAAAAGAAAAAAAAAACTGTAAAGATATTATCCACTAGTGAGGAAAAGCAGCCGGTCCCTACTCGTCCAGGTGACGTGGTCTGTGAAATGCGAAGTTCCGAAAATCTCAATTTTTAATTTTGTCGTGCCATAAATAATACAGTGGTTTCGCACGTACGGATATTAATGTTGTGTTTCCGGGGTCCTTTATTTTGCAGTGCTTGGACACCTAACTCTTTTATGCTGTCATGTTTATTATCCCTGATTAGAATACCATTTAGTGAGTAATATTTCAACTCTACACCTACTGCTTATACTATAAATAGATTCCTTAGCTTACCAAAGCTGTCTTTTCTAATTCCTACCTACCAGATATGTTTTATAACCAAAAAAAACCCCAAGTAGGACCAATATACTTTTGTGTGCATCAACTGTATGACATTTAAATATACAAGCTATCTATATATTATTCAATGTGAGACTAAACACTCCTTAAAGGTCAGATGTTGTCAGGAGAGATCATATATTCATTTAATTCACTTGGCATTATTTACTAGGCTGTGCCGACTAATATCACTGAAGTTTATCTGAAACACATCCTGTCAATGCAGATTGAAAACTCCGCTGATGAACAGTGACCAAACCGAAGTGAAAAAGGTGTTTGCTGCCGTCTACCGAGAGAGACCATTCGCAGTTCTCATTTTGTCATGGATTAGCTGTGCTGCTGGTGTTACACATCATTTCCCATGATCCACTTATCCTCTACTTCACGGCACAGGTTGTACTAATAAATTGATCTGGCGTACAAAAAGATTTAAAAAGGTCATTCCACACCAGGGAAAGGTTAAAAAAGAAGATTTTGCCGAGCTGCAATAAGTGTAACTGCATAGTGTGGCACAATAAAGGATTTAATAAACCACACCAGAGTAAAGCAACTGAGTGCAAACACAAGATCATGCTAAACAGCCCTGCAGTCAATGTTTTCAAGGAGATGATGATTCCCACTTTCTAATAACTGCTAGTGCTTTGTTTGAAAATCTACGGATCTATTAAATCTCAACGAGTCCTTCAGATAATTAAGAAATTAATTACATCGGAGCTCTCTCACATGAGCGATGAAATCAATGCGAGATGCCAAAATGAGACGTTATCATTTCATCTTCAGCGGACCTGACCTATATAAGATCGAGTGGAAAAAGAGTAACCATCATATCATATTGACAATACCATTACTTGTACAAAACTGATCCGGCAATCCCAGCATGGGGAAAAACAAAGAGGTATTTTACCAAGCCTTCAGGTTCACTTGACTATATCCATGGGGTGGTATATCAAAGACACCTTATTGTGAGGGGTGGGGAGGACTCAAACCCAATACAAATTGCATCCCAGTAAAAGGACGGACATTATTGTATACTTCCAGTGTTCCAGAGACATCATCCTAAATCAGGAGATGTGATCGTGGATATAAAAGTCATAGTACTCAAGACCTTCTGATACATTAATATCAAATGTTGCTTTGAGTCTTAAAACTATACGATTTCTAATGGGTGCCATCTAATCTTAAAAAACGGATTGTATTGATCATTTGTTTTTGTTTTTTTCGTTTGTATAGGTCTTTTATAAAAGGTTGAGTTTTTCAAATATAGATCCAATTGTTTCTGAGCATTCACTATTCAATGTCAACAATGCCAGACATGTCACATAAGGAGATTTATGTTTGCCTGTTTTTTCTTGGTGCAAAGTGAAATATGCTAGTGTGTATGTAACGGTTTGCTTCCAGGGTGGGTCCCCATAGATTACAGTGGTAAATTACATTTGCTTGTGTACCCAAAGGAAATGACTCTAAGCACTAAAGGCTGATTTCACTCTTCCAATATTTACGGTAGGGTAGTCCAAGGCCAGTCTGTATCAAAAACCACTAACATTATCAATTTCAAGCAATGTTAAAAGAAAATGCTGACTACCCAAAAGAGCAAACAGTCTATTGCTAAAAAAAAGTTAAAAAAGAAAATCATAAGATGCCCGCTGAGTTACTGAATTCAAGAAGGTGTGTTGATTATACACACAGCAAGCAATCATACCTTGATATCTTGTTATGTTTCACATTAATGAAAAGCAGGGAAATTATGCATTTGAGACATGCAAGACACAAACACTCTAGGTTTTTAGATATTCATAAACAAATGCAATATATACAGTAACTGTAATGTTGCTTCATTTCCCTGTTGGGTTACACTAATATTTGCTGTATTTCACTGCTGTGATTGGTTGTGTTTTATTCTACTGTTCAGACTGTTTTACTGTTCTCCAGACAGTATTTACAAATATTTGTGTACCTTTTTGAGGTAAAGAAAATGAACTGGACAGCAACAGCATTAATAAAGAGTTTAAAGTAATTCCTCTGTCAAACATTATAAAACACAGCATATTGTTTTAAATGTGAAGCTCATCCAGTCTCCGCTTTTTTATTTAGTAAACGTATAGCTAAACCGATATTGCCATTTCTCTCAGCGTGCTTCGCTATTGCCTATAACATTAAGATCATAAACTGTGTAAAAAGTGTACCTGAACATTGTAATGTGTCATTTGGACCTTTTCTCATCTTTAAAAATGCATACACACTTCAAATGTTCTCTCCTGTTGGTGTAAATTATGGAACAAAACATTTTAGAAGTTGTTAACTACACCATGGTCATCCAGGGTCTCTGTGAGCGATGCAAGAATGTTTGGTTTGTATGGACATTATATATCTCTGTACAAATCTATTTTTTAATTTTTTGAATGGAATTACCTTGAAGACATTTGAAGCCTTTTGACAAAGCTCTTCAGAATGCTTTTCTCAAAATGATGTGCCCTTCAATAACCTACCTACCTTAAAAACATAATTTTCAGTTGATTACTAAAACTGCTTTAGACTTGGATATGATGGTCACATTCCTGAAAAGCTTTAAAATCAACCAAAGACAGAGATTTGTCTATGGCTGATGGATTGTAGACATCCTGTTTAAACATCTTTTGCCAGTCTTGCTAATGTGTAATGCAGATTTGATTATATTCAGACATTTTCAAACACACAAAAAGTGACCCTGGAGAAATCCGTAGATTTGAACGTGTCAATCAAGAGGTGAAGGCAACTCCTAAGCTTGGCATGTTCCATCATGGAAGTTATACACAGATTACCTGAGGTGAGATTCACGATTACATTCTGTGTCCCAATAGGTTTTATGATCTCAGACGCACTCCATGCCCATACCTTATATTACACAGTGCCGACACCACACTGCTAAGACCATTCAGCCATCCCTAACATGACACTTTAAATCGCGTCGGCTCTGAGCCCAGGGGACAGGTTGAGACTGCAGCCAGAGCTTTGGATAGAAGCAGACGAGAGAGAGAACTATGTTGTAGGGAAACAGTGCACCTCAGTGTCTCTTTTGAAGCATAGCAAGATACTGGGAGGGATTCTACTTAGGATGGATGAGCAGCCCAGCATGTAAAGTGCCTTTTTCTCTCTCCAAGTCAGCTGTAATCAATAAACTGCGATAGCCTTACATTAAGAATAGTATTAAGCTCTTAATCCAGTAGAGGCTGCGCTGGTGGGTTTGGCTCCTGCGAAGCGCTATGAAGCCGCAACTTTTATGCCTAACCCCAGGAACTCTTACAGGGAACACACCCACACGTTGATGCACATTAAAGCCAAGTCGTGGGCGGCTGAGCGTGAACAGTACAGCAGAGTTCTGAAAGTGCAACAGGACATGAGACAGCTACTGCATATTTAGATTTGAAATTAGATGCTGGCATCAAAATACAGATGGAGGAAAATCAGTGCAAGGTCCAACTGGGTGACACTGTAGCACTGGCTTCAGGACACAAACACAGTAGTATCAGCAGTATCCAAAGTCATCTGTTCTCCGATTGATCATTTTATTGTCAGGGTCATTGGCATTGTCTTTGCATATTCCAGCAGTTGCCTTGAGACACTCAGGCCAATTTAAATGTCAATTGTTCTCAGGAAAAAAAAAAGCAAATGATGTGGACACCAGGAAATCTTTCTGAAATTAACTAAAGATAGTAAGAGTCACCATAAACTATGAAAGTACATGCAAAAGAAAGCAGCCTTCATTTTATTCTAAGTTTTATTTTTTCATCAAAATAAGCACTGTACTGAACTGTTTAGTCTCATTGTGAATGTAAGGGCTTTATTTTGTTGAAAACCCATTCATTCTCAAGTTCCTGTCCTCAGATTACTGCATAACAGATTTCCGGATATCTCTTCCGGATACCGTTTTCTTGAGAATAATGAGGTCTGATATGGATACGGTCTCCTGGTTAGGAAACAGTTAAGCCATGGACTTTAAAACAAGATGTCAGTCTGCTTTAATTGATTTTTGTATTGCCTCACTCATTTGCTTGTAAAGCTACCTGCTCTTATGTACCTATTGACCATCATCTAAACTCCTATGTGACATTTACTTTTTATGGCATATCCATCACAAAATCCCGTTCTTTCTGAATGCATAATCGTTAATATTCAACTCCTATCTTAAAGCCATAGTAACTCACTCACTTACCATGCACTCCTCCTCTACCCTCCTTCAAATCCCCCTTTTTCAAAGAACTGGGCGATCAGCAGCTGGCTTGTTCCCGATTTTCACATGGTTTCAGTTATTCCAGGTTTCTGAAGCGGTCGGCAACATCCTGAAAGAGAGGGGAATGTACACTCCTTTACAGTGAGTCATTGTTTTATTCGAGTAACTGGTGTAATATCAGTAAACTGTATGGATAAAAAAGATTTGCTTTAGGCAATTGTTTATGTACAGTCTTTCATGCTTCCATGTGGATATTTATTTGAGAAATTGCAAAAGATTATGCAGTTCAAAATAACCAACATAAACCAACTAGTACAGAGATATTGGTAGCTTGCTTGCCTACATTGTCAAAGTTATTCAAATGTAATTTTGGCAGGGAGGGTTATTTTCTCCATCAGAATCAAGAGTATCTGCTTGACATTCATTTGCATTATCTTATATAATATTAAAATATACAGTATTTATACATTTAGGGATGGAACTGACCAGCTAAGAAAAGACTGGTCTTGTTTTCTGTGATGTCACCTTAGCCGAGGCATCTTTAATGCTGTGGTTTTGGTGATCAAGCCACAGTTCTCAAATTTCCAATTCAAGGTGTGGGGTGGGTAAGTCTTGACCATAGATGGATCGTCTTGAATCACAATGAAAATAATGCAGTCTTTGCTTTCATTATCATCATCATCATCATCATCATTTTCAATGTACCATTTTTTCTGACACAAAGCATGTAGCTGGAGAAAACTGGAATAATTAGCAC
This sequence comes from Amia ocellicauda, assembly GCF_036373705.1. Taxonomy (NCBI): domain Eukaryota; kingdom Metazoa; phylum Chordata; class Actinopteri; order Amiiformes; family Amiidae; genus Amia; species Amia ocellicauda. The sequence continues at coordinate 9,176,102 of NC_089868.1, read as the reverse complement.
AACGCCCAATAAACAGAGTGCTGTAGCGGTGTGAGAAAGTAGTGGTGAGATGAGGGTGTCTGAAGAATGAATATTTCAAAGCAGAAAGCTGGACCCTGTGTGGGCTGCTTGTTTTGCTGGAATGCTCCAGTACCATGGAAACCTGCACAGATATTTTCAGTTAATTATGTGAAAAGCTGACAGATAGGCGCAAGAAGAGTAGCATGGAATTAAGCTGCCACCAGGGCTGATCAGGAATTGTGCAACGTCTCGGCATCGCCCAACTAAACAAACCGCGCAAAAACGGAAAACAAACGGCCTTGTTTTGTAACTTATTTCTCAGCGGTACTGTAAGCAGGAAGATATCTCTGGGAAAGGGTCTCTTGAGAAGAATAACACGTTGGTTTGTTTTATTTTAATAACAAACCCAGCTTCATGAGGCAATAACTGTGCAACCCTTTCCCTGAACACATACACAAGACTGGGAGGATGTATTGAGTGCGCAGTTAAAGTGACAGCCTCACACTCGCAGGGGACTTCGATAGTAGTCATATCAAACATACAAGACTCCTCATCTCAAAAACAAAAATACAATTACGTTCTTCCTTGTAGTGCCGAATACTGTAGTGCTTGTTGTACTGCATCTGTCTCGTCCACCTCAATAAGCGCTCCAATCAAAACGCTCGGCAGGAATTATTTCAACAGTCATTCAGAAAAGAGGTAATTTCTGTGGCCGAAATCCCACAGATGTGCAACGCATAGAGAAAAGCTACATCTTTATAGTGGTCTAAATCACCAGTACGTAACAATGAACAAAGTGCATTTGTTATCACAAGCTTTATAATATGAGTCTCTGTAGATAGCGGTCTATATTTACATTTCATTTTTGACAGTTAACATCCCAGACTTTACAACTTAGCACAAGCACAAGTATAAACTGCACAAGATGTAGAAACCTAAACGAAAAATCTCACAATAGCTGCACACAAACAGATAATAAGTCTTTACTGTGGTTGTTGTTTTTCATCAACTGCCACTGCAAAATACCCGCAAGAGTTAAAGCAGTGGATGAACTTTTTCCCTACACCAAGAAAGGAACCATCTCAAAAGCTCCAATAATAGAAAATGATTTCAAAAACTAGAAAAAGTATCTTAAGGTTCACCGGTTGACACAACGATGCTGAAAAATAATATTGCACGAACACAGGACTGTTTCTCAAGAGACACTGCCTTAATTATCACAAAATGAAACTTTGAGTCCTTTTGGCAATCAAATCGAATGGCAAATGAACAACAGGGACCTGTGCTTTCAAGGTTTCTTTTCATTTCTTGCCAGTCTACCTGCCTTCAAAGCCGCAATCAATCTTCACTAAGCCTACAAGACTTATCTAACACAGCAAATTATATGGATAGCGGCAGGAGTTGGCAGGATTTTTGTGACAGAGTTCAAACGGCATTTCATTCTGCATCTCCCATTTCGTAAAAGGTTAAGAGAAGAAAAAGGATATGGAGATTCTTTTTGAAAGTAAATGTACAAAATTAAAGAAAAAGACTGGAGGGTCTGGTAAAGCAGGCGAATTCACAAACTTCTATTAAAATATGCACTGACCTGCTCTACAAAGACAGACTATTTTGATGTACAGAGCTTTCTCCTACGTTTTAACTAATTATGGTTCAAAATCTGTTAAATGACAGGCCAGTAAAAAAAGGTAAAATCAAATATTCCTACTCTCAAAGTACAGTTCTAGCATTTTGTTTGCTTCAAGTCTCGATGAAGCATTGCAGATAAGGTTAAAAAAAAAAGAGAGAGAGAATAACAGGGTAAATCACACCCACACACACAAAACAAAAAAACAATTAAGAGCTGTAAATGTGAAATTCAAGCCTCATTACACAATTCTGTGTTTATTCAGAAGGCCAGAGAACCGCTTTATTATTAATCCTAGGTACATCATGTTGTGTGAACGATTTCAAGAACTGCTATACATATATTAATAATTACATACAAAACCCTTATTTGGGATTATAAAACCTCGTTTTCTGATTCATCTTTTTTCATTTATAAGAATATCCTCCTTGATGAACTGCATTTATGTGTCAGTTACATTTTCGTGCTTTGTCTAGATCCAGGGCCTTGTTGCTATGGAAACTTGATGTTACACCTTACTAGCACATAACAGAAGTTCAGAGCTGTTTCTGATGCGTGAAGAGAGACCGAACGATAGAGAAAGAGAGAGAGAACAGCAGCACTTGTGATATTGTGCACTGATTGTACCACATAGTTGCAGGCCTTAATTTACATTTGCCTATTAACATGAGAACCTGAATATTCCCCAAAACACAAGCATATTATTTCACATTCTAAACAGACCATGTGTGAATGAGACAGGCTATCATTTAAATACATCCCTGAAAAGAAAAGAAACCAAAAACAGGATACCTACACTGGCTCTGCAAGTCTTCTAGGACTGCCAAGTTGTAATAATGCTAAAAACTGGGTAATAGTTTCATGAAAATAAGTGTGTAAGTTGGATATAGATTATTTCACCGTGTAGAAGGAACCACACATTGCGTTCTGCATTAGAAGCCCAGAAGCCTGTGACAGTACAAAGTGCAGCATGTTCATGCAGATACTGCATACTAATTCCCCCAGGCAAGGGATCTGAACAAATGCACAATGCAGAGCTAGGTTTAGACATTGGTTTTAGTGTGCCACAGCACCGTATTCTTCAGTGCAGCTAAAACTGTCTTCCAGGCCAATACAATATGCTAAAAAATAGGCTGCCATAAAAGCGCCTGTACTTATCGCGCATATGGGACGCCCCCACACATATAAGCTCCTTAGCCTGTTTTCACGATTACACGCTGGTGATCAGTTGAAATGGTAATACATTTCCTGTTTCCTAGTGTAGAATCTGTGCTCTCCCAGAAGGTGGCACGGTGCTTTAGACTCGGGAACAAATCCTGCGCTTTTGGTGACCACGAGGGGGCATTTCACATGGCGAATAGGAATGTGCAGTTGGCAGATAGGAAGCACTCACAGCGTGGGGGGTTGTAATAGGTACAGTTCCCGTGTGTAAACTATTTAGGCTGTTCTGTGCCATGGAAAACTTTGTTCTTACTAGTTGCATTCATGGATTGATTAGTGGTCAGTTATTTCGATCACATTTTTAACTGTACAGCACCCTGGGAAGCATGAGATCAAAGGCAGTATTTGAACACAAATTGTAGTGTAATGCTGTGAGGTTGCCCTATGACTGTAAAATTAAAAATTAAAATTAAAAATCAGTAGAGTGCACATGAGTAGAGATTAATGCACTGGGCAGACACCTTGCCAGTACTGGATAAAGAAATCAGTGTGGGACTCCTAATGCTCCACCTGTGCCAAACCATAGTTAATACGATTCAAATATTTTTAAAGAAAGAACAAAAAAAGTTGTTGTTAGACAGATTCACTTCTCTTCAGGCTTTTTAAGGTCTACATCTGGAGAGACCAACCTCAGGTAAAACAGTGTTCCAGTTAGCGCTTCCTATGAGGGGGGTCTCTCTCAGTAAAGTATATACCAGACGCCTCACCAGATGACATGCTCTCAGTGTCGTGCCGCAGGGAGAAAGACCGTCTTTAGAGCCAGCTTAAAGAGCGAGTGCGTACAGCAGGAGAGGAATCCATTTCAGCTCCTTGCTTGCTATTTCAGGAGCAGCGAGCGCTGGGAGAAAGGTGCCTGCATTTGAGTTCACGGACTCCGCTCCCCCAATTGGAGCTATAAATAGACGAGGCACAATCTGTCATTTTGGGAGGGCTGTATTAAACTTGGTAGTTGTGTCTGTGTAGAACAAAACACATGCACCCCTTAGCAGGAAGAGTCTGGTTGATATATTTCTCTGTCTCTCTCTCTATCTCTCTCTCTCTGACATGGTGCTCTCCCTTTCTGAATCATTCTGAATCTAAAATCATATCACATTAACATGGCGGAAAACTAGTGGTCTTCAATATTTTAAACCAAGTTCCTTATAAAGACAGTGTACACTAGATATCCAATGCAGCAATTTACTAGTAACTCCAGAGAACTCTTCCTTTTTTTATACACCATATATACATTATATATACACCCCACTTGTTTTACTACAGTGTATTGCTTTATGATAAAACCAAAGTACAGATATTCCATGGGGCATGTGAATGTAGGTCAGGTTGACCTACTTGACTGAAGACCTACTTTAATCTGATTGGACCAATCAAGGCAATACCCTCCAAGTTCTTAGCCTCAATTCAAACAAACTCTGTGTGGGCACAGCATGGAGCTGGAACTTTTTGAACGGGGGCCAACGTTTGAGGATTTGGCATCGGAAGTCATTAAATACCAAACGCATCCTTACAGTATTTGTAATCATTTGGCAGTTGTAACGCACATAGATGTTATATTTATACTCTCCGTGCCTTTTGTACTGTTAGCTCAATTACGTACAGGATGCAGAGCACAAACCCGCTCGTAGGGACTTTGTAGTCTCTGCCTTTGTGGCACGGTGGAGGAGGGTGGCCTTGTTAAAAACTGTGAACACCTAGTACCATTTCAAAACCTCGAGTGATTGAGCGCAAACGCTGTTCTACCAGGTTGATCCATCTTCAAATAAGATTTAATACGTGTCATCTGCACGTTCTTGCAGCCCTTGTCAACACGTGCATAGAATGTATTCTAATTGTTTAATGATTTCATCACTGAAGAAGAAATTGAAAGTAATGGAACAAAATTTGATAACAGATATAGTTTGAACAAACACTGCAACTAGAAGTACACTGCTGGGGCAGGATGGGCAGAAATCCTTCAAGTAATCCTCACATCAATACTCAGCAGAAGCTCTCAGTGCCTGCTCAGGTTGTACAGGTTTAGGTTGTTATGTAATACCTGGGCTTTGTGGATTCTGGCTTGTGAAAGATAACTGATTGCTTTATCAGCTTCAGAGGAAGAGGTGCGTGTGTCCACGTGGAAAGATGAGAAGGTCCAATTCCAATGTTCACAGTTAATAAGGCTCATTTTAGTGGGGTAGACTGACAGAGGAGAGCCTGAAGGATAGGATACTCAAAGTCTCAGCTTCACAGTGACCTAGAAGCCAGATGTCTCTGGAGCCAAACATATCGGTTTTGTTAAAAACTGCTGGGAATGTTTTGGGCATTACTACAGAATAATTACAGCTGCATAGACATGTGTAGCTATGGAAGGCAGTGGCCAGTCTGACCTTGGACAATTCAGTACAAAATCATGACCGAACAGGTAAGGGAACTGTGTCACCAGCTAATTCAGTACCTGCCTTCTTCTAAAACAACCAGAGCAATGCCTTAATTTTAAACATGCATTTGTAAATCTAGAGACAGTCAGTCTTGCTGCATCCTTTCATGTTATCTGAGGACTCCGCCATGCATGCAACCTCTGGGCAACCACATTCCAGACACTTCTTGGCACCGCATTCGTTCTTCTGCAGTGCCAAGCAGATTGCTCATTAATGCTGATGTTTCTCTATTCGTCGTTTGCTCTGTGGGAGCTGGCTGGGACCGGACAGGCGAGGAGCGTTGCAGCAGTGTGCTTAACTCCTTAACGGTGTTGAGGGGATAACGGTGCTGCCAGGTCTTAACAGATATAGGCATTTGGAAGTATTAGACTACCTAGTTATTATACCACAACCCCCTGCAGATAAGACTGAAATGATCGGAAGAACAACAGATGCATTTCTTTGTTTTTGTTTTGAAAGAAAAGCTGACACTGAAAGATGACCCGTTTTCCAACTGACTGGTTGATTGCTCTTTTTCAAACCGCGTGGCAGAGCCCTAGTGAAGTTCTTTGCTGCCAACACGTGGACTGAAGACAGAAGCAGTTTCAAAATCAAATGGCTTAGGCCTTCAGTTTAATCTTACTGACCTGGGGGTCACACTGGGCAATAGAATCGCTGATCTTGAAAAGATTCAAGGAAATGTGGGAGGCAGCCATGACTGTACAGATTGACTTGATTTGGAATTTTTCATATAATTAAATCACATGTACCCATAAAGCATACAAGTAGCCATCCATTTCTTCCCTTATTAAATTATATTACAATATACAGGATATCTGACAATCTACCACAATTTATGTATTGATCGAGTCCACGTTTACTTATGCTATAGGTGCACTAAATGAAGTAAAGCTTTCCCATTTCTTGTATTATATCAGTGGCAAGTGCTCTGACAATCTTGAAAAAGACCAGGAACCTTTTTGGTAGTTCAGCCTGCTCTCAGCTCTCAACCACAGAGAAATCACAGCCCACTGCTGCTTCTCTCCACCTGTAGCTTTCCTTTTATATCCTATCATTTGCCTTTTTATATCCCCTGAATGGAGTAAACACATCATCATGCTTCAGAGTGAACAAAGTAAGTTCTGCTCCACAAAAGATGTACAGTCATCCAAATGAACATGGGATTCTTAGGGGATAGCACTCATGATAAGCTGTCGTCTTTGTGTTCAGCTGGGATATTTTACCACAGGGTATTGTGTATTTGTTTAGTGTGTGTTTGTGATTCAACAAGTTGTGTCTTTGTAGTGTAAGCAAATGGCATCTGTATTCTCTTTATTCTGAATATTTGTACTGCTATGAGCGACAGAAAAAGGGAAGAACACTATAAATATGAAATAAAGTTTAAATTGAATGCATACCAGTGAAGTCTGCCTCTATTCTAATTATTTCTCTTCTCCAATGGGAACGTATTGTGGAAACTCAACTAATTATGAACAGCGTGATCATAATAATAGCACGGAGGCTGATCGGTTTCTAAACATTCACACAATTCATGGCCGAGAAAAGCGTGTCCTTGATCAGATGTTCTATTAATGACAATTGTTGTTTCTTTTTTTTTTCTTTTTTTGCAGTCCACTCAATTTCAAAAGCGTATTTATAAACTGTACATCCACCAGAAGCAAAAGCAGGGCTCGTTCGATTCTGTCGCCCACTTGTCCCCATTGCTCATTGTCTTCCAGGAAGTCAAATTAGAGGAAGTTGAAACGGTATTTCACCCTGGGAAAGTCAGCTCCATCTGAGTCATATCCCCTACACCTCGTCAGCTGTGTACTGATTACAGGGTTTCTACTGAGTGGGAATCAGCTTGGAGATTTCATTACAAGAAACCTGTTCTTCTTTTTATTCTCTTCAAATGTAAGTTACCCAATTATTTTCCTAATTTATACCACATGTTGGAATCACAATTTGCTTTAAGTGAACACGTCATGTGAAGGGTGTCTCTTAATGAATAATGACCACGTGCATTTTGAGAGGAGAGGGCTGTGAAGCGATTAAAGTGAATTAAATGAGGTAACAAATCATTCGTCTTTAAGCACTTAAGAATATTCAGATCATACAAAGTAAAGATTTTAAATGGCTCAATTTTTATAACTTTGGAGGCCAAAAAAGAGAAGAGAACATAAAAATACAGTTGGTTATAATAAAACATTAAAATCAATATCTGTATTGGAATGTTATTATGTTTTTTTCATCCCAAAAGCTCCTTAATTTCATACACTACTGAAGTGAAGTATCCTTACATTAAAACCTCAGCAGCCATTACTTTGAGGAGGAATTGTGAGGTAAACAGAATGAGAAGGCCTAACAGACAGAGAGTGTCACCATACAGGCGCCCTGAATTCAGCCCAGACCGAACCCTCCACGGTTACACCATGAGCGACTGGCAGAGGACTGTGCTTTCACAAGAACAGATATTCTACAGAGATTTAATGAACAGTCGCAAGAGTCACTAGGGACTATGAGACTTCACACCCACAGAGAAAACATGAATGCACCCCCCTCCCCAGGGTACTTTTCCCCACTAGGCTTTAATTAGCTGGTTGGATAACTGCTCTAAGCAAGATCAGACAATGTCAACGAAGCCTGAACCCATGTAAAACAGCAATTCTACAAAGACATTCAGTGACAAAGACTGAAGGTGCCATCCCAGAGATATCCATATTAGCCCCTATTCTCTAAGCCTCCAGAAACTTCGGATTGGGTATACTTTATAATTCATCACAGAACTACCTCCTAATTTACTCTTCCCGGCAGCATTTGGGTCAAGGTTAACAAAAACATCCCAACCAGTTAGCCCTCTTGCTTTTTCTCAGCCTGTTGCCCAATTAAGTCTCTGTCCCTGTCTCTCTCTCTCTCTCTCCCTCTCTCTCTCTCAAATACCAAAATATCACAAAATCCAGCTCTTCTCCCTTGGCACTTTTCCCAGTCCATTCCCTCTATCAAGTTTCACTTTGTCTGGCAAGATGAAGACAAAAATAAAATTGACCTTCTCATTACATTTTCAGAGAGATTCACTAAAACTGTCTAAGAGTGATGCGTTCACAATCTGAGGCAATTAAAGAATGTTTTTGGCATGTTGTAGGATGGTGAATCAACAGCATTTAGCTTCTCATATGGGTTGAAATCTCAAAAGGAACAGGAATGGAGTGTAATCAATAATACAAGTTGATATGAAGCAATATTAAGTGCCAAAATTTGTTTCTCATTGGTATACACGAGGTATTGGATCTGTTTGGGAACTTACTGAGTCATCCCTTGACAAAATCATCCTGTCATCCACCATCAGTCGTTATGGTTGTTTCAGGCCCTTATTTCATACTGATCAGGTCAATAGTTCAAGAATTAAACAGTGGTTGACACTTTATTGATTGCAATACCTTGTTTAATGCTGATCGAGCTACTTGAGCTACAAAGTTGACGTGAGACAGACATGCGATTATTGGACATACCTTTGTATTATTAGAATTTATTTGATGTGGAAGGAGGCAGCTTCGTCACCATCCATCCACCAACCTCCTTGAAAGGTACACAAGTACTCACCTTGACCTGTCTATATTACTTTTTAATTACACCCCAGGATCATAGAACACATTTGAAATTTACTTTTTTAAAACATCATGTTTCTCTGATCAGTCTATAAACAACATCTGTCTGAAACAAGCGTAAGAACTGAGTTTGCTGGAAATCAGAAACAGCGGGGGATTCATATTAAACTTTTCAGATTGTCACAGAAGGACCCAATTGCCTTGCCTGAAAACTATTATTTTTCTTGGGGGCCTGTGGTTTCAGTCTTCAGAACATGCATCCATAACAAGGACACCAAGCAAACGACCTTCAAAACCAATTTAAGAAGACTGGCACTCAGGAAAATAAAACATGCTTTCTAATGTACACCTCTGTGCTTTGTCAGGAGGGGAAGCTGAAGATACATTTAGTTTAAGTAATATCGCTTGTTTAACTAGGAACTGAGTACTTAACTAACACATTAACTTAATGAACAACTTCAGCTTTCAATTTTTTTTTTTTTAACAACTTTTGACATTAAAATATCACGTTTCGGTTCATGAATATAAACTCCTTATAGCTTTATTAACCTTCTTAACTAAGTAAAAAAACCAAGCCTAGCCCTAAAAAATATACTCAATCAGAGACCCACAATCAATCCATATTTTGCATATAGCCATTGGCCACAGTTAAAGATCTAAAATTGTAGCTCATTCCCAAGACACAACATATAACACTGACAGAGAATGAGCCTCATTTTTCATGTCTTTAAGAGGTATTTTTGTCCAAGGACACCCTCTGGCTGTAATGAGGAACTCACGTCTTGCAAACATTAAGCCTGTTTCCAGCACGTTGGAATTTCTTTCTTCACATTGTTGAAACTGTGGTTTTCGAAGACTGCACTTGAAATGCAGTCCTTATTTTCTCAAAATCATATATATTGTTGTTTTTAAATACCATGTAGTTTTTACAGCAGGCCTCTTCCTGGGGGGAAATTGAGTCATTCATCCCCAATCAAAAACATACTGATATTTCCATTCACCAATTAAGTGTTAAAATATCTGTAGCAGATTCAGAAAGATTATTGTGCTTTAAATGACTGACAATTTTGTCTTGTGGCTAAGCAATATTCTGGACATTTCTTAATTACTTTTATAGAACTATAGGTGTTGCTGTAGTATTTCAACAGTAGGTTGTAACAAAAGGTAGACAGTTTAAACCAAATAACAAATTCTTAATCTGTAATTATGCAGGTTCAGTTTTCACGAAAGCTCTTTCTGTCCAACCCAACTGAACACTATTCATTGAAACATAAGAATTCACATGAATGTCTAGCAAAAACACACAAATCGACATTGCATGAATGTATCATTGCATATTACTAAGCTTATCCAATATATTTTCAATCCAACTAAGTAAGTAAAATGTAAAACAAGAACATGTTGCTTACATGAATATACTAGACAAAGAGTCCTAACAATTACAATTCCTTCTCAGGCCTAATTTAATTTAGCTTCTAAAAACAAAACAAAACTGATTTAAGGTTCAATTTGGGATATTATGATCAGTTAATCCATTCATAGTACACTGCTTAAAACTACAGTGGAGACATTATTGACACAATTGTAGATCTCATCTCCCACGGTCTTGAATTATGTGCAACAAGTGACATTTAGAGTCTCATGAGGTAGAAAAAGAAAACAAGTTTAGTGCAAACATTTAACACTAAATCATTGCAACCCACTAATAAATCCAGTCTGTAGGTTTTAATGCAATTCAGAATATGCCACAGACATAATAACTGACTGGTATGCACTTTTGGACCTCAAAACATTTTTCCTTTTTTTGTTTTCTTGTTTAGTCATGCATTCAATTTCAGCTGAAATTTGGAAAGCTTTAAAATCGACACAGCAGGCATTAAAGCTTCACAAAATGTGGAATACCTTACACCACAGACCCCTTAATAACCAAGGTATTTATCCAGTTATGAAGTATGCCACCTTTACTCCACCTGTATGCCAATGTTCAGCAGGGGATCCCCCAATAAACCTTTCAAAGGAATTTATCTGCATTTCTCTGCACAGCAGTGGACACTTATTTAACCATCAGATCTCATAAATAAAGTGGAACTGAAGCTGCATTCAAACAGAAAACAAAATCCAACTGTTTACACAGCATCCTCTCTTCATTAGCAGTTAGTGCTAGGAACATTGTGCAATTAACTATACATCTACTCAGTACAATGCGCACACTATTAAGACATTAAATTAATGGGAAGGTTTTTCATATTAGTATAGTCAATCACTGGATATTACCATTTGTAGCACTGTCATTCCTTAATACATTATACGCACATAAAACCAAATCAGCAAATATACATTCTTGCAATAACCTGACCAGCAAATCAATAAAGTGTTTATTGCTCACTGGTGGGTTTTCCTGATAAGAAAGACCTCTGTACTCTGTCATTAACTTTATTAAGATTATGACAAATATATGTTTCATTGTGCCCCAGGCTTGCACGGTTTTATTTATATTACGTTTTCCTAATCCTGTAAGCCAGCAGTCTAGAAAATTGGAAAAGCGTCAGGCAATTAAAACATGACTCAACTGTGCCCATTACAAGATTTGTATTTAGTGATGACCAGGAAAAGTACATGCTAAGCCATCAAAACAGTCATAAGAACATTAGAATACACACGGATTAATTATTGTAAAGACTTGTGCTTTTGACTATTGCACAGTTGGAACTGATCTTTTTTTGTTTTACCGACCTGGGATTCTCACATTAAGAACCCAGATCTCCCGTAAAACTGGTTGGATTTGATTGCTGTCCTATTTAAGAAATGTTCACGACCTATTAAAATGGAGCAACCATCACTTCTCTGAACTTTTTTTTTCCCTAAGACTGCTAAATTCAAAAGCTGGATTCTCCAGTTCAATATAGCTCTATCATTTAGCAATTATTCAGTGTCCTGGGTGTACAGTGGGTTAGGCTTAACCATGACCCTGTATGGTTATAGAAAATGGATGGATGGAATGACCTAGAAAAAGAGTAAATTGAATATACTAAGCAAAGAGTTTAGTAAAAAAGGTCCGCATAACACTTAATCAATTCAATTTTCTGAATGTTCTGAAAAAATACTGAATTTTCTATTTTTTTACAGAAATTATCTATATATATATATGAAAGTTTATCCAAAATGTTTATGTAAAAACTGAAAATATAAAATTTCTAAATTTTTCAGAACTTTCAGAAAATTGAATTGATAAGCTTTACACGGACCATTTAAGACCTGCAAGTTATTTTTATGTATGTATTTAACTGTAACTATCACCTGTTGTGTAATTTGGTCAGAAACTACCAAGAAGCTTCTCACAGACGTTTCTACCCCACAATCCTATATTTTGAATTGGCCATTACTGCATATGGAATTTTCCAGTAACTGAGAACCAATTTTTACGGGAGACTATCGTGTTTCTAAGACACATTCTCACAGATATTTGAACTGGACAGATCCAAGAGTGACTCCTGTAGCTCCAATCACAGGCTGCCAGTGGGGACAGCAACGAACGGTTGTCGTACCCACTCTTGATATTTGTGCGTTTCATCTTGACTTTGTTCCTGTTCAGCTTATTACTCGTGCCCCCCCAAGGGGGACTTTGTGTCGTGCACCAGTTTGGGAACCTCTGCCTTAATTAGTTTTCTTAAGTGTAAAGACAAGACTGATGTCACATTTAGTTTTTAAAGCATGATGGGATTGCTCCTTTGACCAAAGTCTGTATGGTTTTCAGCACTTGCCAGGAAAGCACAAAAAGATCTGATTAAAATAAGAAAAAGGAAAACTTACAATAGTTACAAAGACATTCATCATGAAAATCCATTAGAACAGCAAACTTTGGGATGGCACCTAGTTTAAAAATGTTCTTGGTTTAGATTTGTTCAGCACAAAAAAATAAAAAAAGATGCTTGGAAAAGGAAAACAGCCTTTGAGAGCTCAGTCCTTGTTGGTATGTATAAACAGGAACAGCTGGTGATGGAGAATGTGGAGAGATTGCTGGTTCACTTGCTCACTTGCATTTGGGGATGAGAGAAAGGGGCAAAACATTGAATTTGACTGTTGACAAAAGGGTTAGCGTCAATCACAGGCAGAGCTTGGCTGAAAAAGATGATGGTACGGAGTAAGAGAGTGCAGCACTGGGGATATGGTGCAAGCGGTGAGGGTACTGGGTTGAATCCAGGTCTCAATGACTTGCTTGTCTTACAGTGAGGATCCACAGGGGAGCTGTGGGACAACGAGGGAGGTGATTTGAGTTAAAAGCAGTTAATGTCCCTGCCTTACAGTCAGCACATCTGAAATGCCAGGAACCATTCCTGGCTGTCCCCCAAATGAAGTCCCAGTTTTTAATGAGTTCAATAGCTTGGCTAAACTGACTGCTTAATTTAATTTAAGCAAAAGTAGATGTAGGGGCCTATAATATCCTATTGGAACAAACCCACTGATCTTCCACTTTTCTTCCCTTATGGATTTAGGGTTCCAGCAGCTGTTGTGATGACAATGTGAAAATATACAGAGAGGATTTTTGAAGACCCATACTTTTATACTAGATAAGAAACCATACACTCAAACATGATGAACACAGAAGTTCAACATTTGTAAATCTTTAAAACTACTAGTGTTAATATAAATACATTTTGATTGTGATTTTCTATGGTGGGTTTTCCTTATGAAATTATTCTGTATAGAACCAAATATTCAAGTTTACAAAAAAAGCATATTTAAGATGGATTCCATACAGTGTGGCAGAACAGCACAACAGAATTGCAGAGCAGGGAAGTCCATTGGCTTGAGCACAATCCACTAATAATAATTTCCATCTTCGCCTCTTCTACTGCACATTTGAGAAGACTTTTGTGTGGGTTGTTAAGGGCTATGTACTCAAGAATGCAGCTAGAATGTTTTACAGCAGAAACCCATAGACCATATACTGCCTTGTAGCCAAAATAGCATATGAATCAGTTTTGAAGCATCACCATTATTTTAAATACAAATACATTTGTATGTAAGACTATGCACATATCTAGTGATATACAAATTATTGAGTTTTAAATACAAGTCTGGTCCAAAGTTGCAATTAAAAGCATGTGCAGGTAGAACTTCTTTATGCTACTGGATGTTTGGAATACTAAGGCCATGTTTAAACTCATTTTCCTACAGGAAACATGCCGATAAGATTTTGAATTGATTAGCTACTAGCAACCAAATAAACAAAACAGTTAAAAATGGCCTCCTCTCATATGTAACCTTTCTTATGTTTTCATCATCAAAGTCTTATCCTACAGCGATTTTGCTAATTAGCTTCTCCCGCACACTTCCTAGGGATCAGTTCTGAGACGTCCCATAATGTATTTTCATTGGAATACTCAGTTATTATTGTGGAGAATAATGGAGGGGGGAACTTAATAAATCAGTGGATGATTTTCTATGCCAACCATAGGACTATAAAGATGAAAATTCAGATGTCATAAACTATTCCTTCCAATGATTGATTAACCAATTAAAAAAAATGTTTGATTGATACATTTTATGTCATAAACAAATGGCAAGGTACACTACATGGCCAAAAGTATGTGGACACCCCTTCTAATTAATGAATTTGGCTATTTCAGCCACATCCATTGCCAGTGGAAACGTTCTCTGACGTGATGAATCACGTTTCACCATCTGGCAGTCCGACGCACAAATCTGAGTTAGGTAGATGCCAGGAGAACACTACCTGCCCGAATGTAAAGTTTGGTGGAGGAGGAATAATGGTCTGGGTCTGTTTTTCATGGTTCTGCCCTCTTAGTTCCACTGAAAGGAAATATTAACGCTACAGCATACAATGACATGGTAGACGATTTAGCGCTTCCAACTTTGTGGCAACAGTTTGGGGACGGCCCTTTCCTGTGTCAGCATGACAATGCCCCTGCACACAAAGCGAGGTCCATACAGAAATAGTTAGTCGAGACCGGTGTTGAAGAAATTGAAATGTCCTGCACAGAGCCCTGACCTCAACCCCATCGAACACATTTGGGATGAACTGGAACGCCACCTGGGAGCAAGGCCTTATCGCCCAACATCAGTGCCCGGCCTCACTTATGCTCTTGTGGGTGAATGGAAGCAAATCCCCGAAGCAATGTTCTCAAATCGAGTGGAAAGCCTTCCCAGAAGAATGGAGACCAAATCCATATTAATGCCCAATATTTTGGAATGAGATATTTGACGAGCAGGTGCCCATATACTTTTGGCCATGTAGTGTACTTTTCTTTTACACCACAACTGATAAACCAACCATTTTCACTTCAGCACTGTATAATGGTGTTTAAAATTACATGTGGAGAGGCTGATACATACTTAGAAAATGCCACATTGTTAAGTTCATGATGTAACAAAACAAACTGTATGTCACTTTGGGTAAAGGTGTCTGCTCATAAATGACAAAGAAGACAGAGGAGAAATAGGAGAAGTAGAAGGAGAAAGAGGAGGAGAAGAAGAAGAAGATAAGAAGGAGACCACAGTCACAGTACACTCCAATATACACCGACTCTACAGTTTATGTATTTGTTATATATTACATTATTTTAATAGCTTACAAAAAAACATCTTGCATCTGACAGGGTTGGGGGGATGACGACACACTTTTCTGCTTTCTCTCACAAATCTGATTGAATGCCTCTTGACTCTGGAGGGTCACAAGTCAAGAAGGTGAACAAAAAAACTGTCTCCCTTACAGAATCAAAAAGTTGGGTCAAGAACCGAATAATGAATACATAAATAGCACAGCGCAGAGACTGTTACATAGTGTCATGGCTCGGTGTGTAAACTGTGGACATTCATTTTCTATTCACTTTGTTTCTATGCACTGTAAATGTGTGCACTGAAGGCAAATTATAAATAGAGTTCTATTGGTGTCCTTCATGGATTATAGCAAACACTTCATGATTTCTGAATTCCTAACTGACAATTTAATAAGATAATAAAAAAATAAAAATTAAATCTTTCAGCAGGGGCCACAATATCAGATTACAATACAACCAAATAGTACTGCAAAGAGTTATACACGTATTCAAATAATCAAATAAAAGTAGTCGAGTGTAAAAAAACATTCGTCGAGAATTCGATTGATTTCCAAAATGGCAGAAGGGGAACAAGCAATACGTTTCTCTTTGTCATAATTACTTTTGACTAACTATATATATATATATATATATATATATATATATATACACCGATCAGCCATAACATTATGACCACTGACAGGTGAAGTGAATAACACTGATAATCTCGTTATCATGGCACCTATCAGTGGGTGGGATATATTAGACAGCAAGTGAACATTTTGTCCTCAAAGTTGATGTACTAGAAGCAGGAAAAATGTCTGAGCGACTTTGACAAGGGCCAAATTGTGATGGCTAGACGACTGGGTCAGAGCATCTACAAAACTGCAGCTCTTGTGTGGTGTTCCCGGTCTGCAGTTGTCAGTACCTATCAAAAGTGGTCCAAGGAAGGAAAAGCGGTGAACCGGCGACAGGGTCATGGGTGGCCAAGGCTCATTGATGCACGTGGGGAGCGAAGGCAGGCCTGTGTGGTCCGATCCAACAGACGAGCTACTGTAGCTCAAATTGCTGAAAAAGTTAATGGTTAAAGGTGTCAGAACACACAGTGCATCGCAGTTTGTTGCATATGGGGCTGCATAGCCGCAGACCTGTCAGGGTGCCCATGCTGACCCCTGTCCACTGCCAAAAGCACCTACAATGGGCATGTGAGCATCAGAACTGGACCACGGAGCAATGGAAGAAGGTGGCCTGGTCTGATGAATCACGAGTTCAAGGTGTTGACTTGGCCTCCAAATTCCCCAGATCTCAATCCAATCGAGCATCTGTGGGATGTGCTGGACAAACAAGTCTGATCCATGGAGGCCCCACCTCGCAACTTACAGGACTTAAAGGATCTGCTGCTAACGTCTTGGTGCCAGATACCACAGCACACCTTCAGAGGTCTAGTGGAGTCCATGCCTCGACGGGTCAGGGCTGTTTTGGCGGCAAAAGGGGGACCTACACAATATTAGGCAAGTGGTCATAATGTTATGGCTGATCGGTATATATATATATACTATGTAACTTCAGGTCGTATTGAACTACAGCCACAAGAAAAAGAAAGGGGTAGACTGCCATGAAAGATGATCTTTACATTTTACAGCTCATGCAAATATATCCGAGCACATATTTCTACTCTCCTATTGTTTTATACTGTATTTATGGGATAATGTGTAAATTGTCTTCAATTATATTAAATGTTTTTTCTCTTAATACTTTATGAGGACATACTGTTCTTTTTACACAGCAATGAATTGAGATGCTCTAAACAAGGCACTGGGAGTTGTTGGCTTTCGAATGCTTTTTAAAAATAACACTCCAATTTGTCTAATTATTATATTTGAATGGCAACAAATACAAAACTAAACACTGCATTTTTCAACAAATAGTTCCTATTCTGATT
Organism: Amia ocellicauda; assembly: GCF_036373705.1. Lineage (NCBI taxonomy): Eukaryota > Metazoa > Chordata > Actinopteri > Amiiformes > Amiidae > Amia > Amia ocellicauda. The sequence goes on along the minus strand of NC_089868.1, from coordinate 9,158,751 downwards.
TTTTTGTTTTAATAATATAAAGGTTTTATTTATTTTAAGGGAGGGGGGGAATTTTGGGCTTTCCTCTCGCTTTTTAATTAACGATACCCTTAGCTGATGAAAATAACATTTGAGTTATGTTTTTTAGATTTAAGCCTTTGTCCAGCTGTAATTCATTCATGTTCAATCTGCTAGGTTTCCCTTCTTTATAGTGAAATACATTCATAGACCTGACTTCCTGCTTATGCAGACACTTTGATCGAAGCGGACCACAACTTCCTGAATGAAAAGAACAAGTGAAAAAAATAGCTTTCTGTGTACTACTTCAGTTCACGATTACAATACAATTAGATGATATTGCATTTACTGAAAGGAAGTCTTCACTTCATTTCACAGATTATAATTGTCATGCACATTTTATTTTTAATGTACAGCCTGTTGAAAACACTTGAAAATCATTATATCCTTAAATTGCTGGGTCCTGGACCAAAGACTGAAGAAATTAATCCAACACTTTATAAAATTGGTCACTTTTCTTGTCTTGTTTATTATCGTCATGAACAATCCAATGTACCATGGCTAAAGCATGGCTACTCGAATTTGCCCTTTCCCAGGATGTGCAGATGTTTCTGAAATGTTAACCTTCTGCTTGGGGCTACCAAAGCCATAGTATTGTTGCTTGACAGTCAGTGTAGCTCACTGATATTCACTGACCCATGTTAAAAGACTAGCTTTCCATTGCAATGCAAAAGACACTGAGAAACACACAAAAAAGAGGATTGGCTTCACTATGGAGATTTTGCCTACATCACTTTGCACCCTTGTTTTAAAATAAAATATCTTACTGCATATAAAACAATTACAAAAAATGTGTTTAATTAATTCCCCACTCCCTAAATGAGTAAAGGAACCTGATCCAACAGTACATGAAGGAAATAACACCCTTATGCTGGACTGCTCAGGAGTGTAATTTTTCCCCTCATCAGTGAGAAACAGATCCTGCTCAGCTTTTTTTTGCTGTGGTCAAACAAAAATCACATCACACCGATTCTGTGCACTCTGGGCTGTAGAGCCACTAGCCGATATTCTGCAGACTGCAGGCTTGTTCTGCTGCAGGCTAGCTGGCTAAAATGAATGTTTAATAAGTTCCCTCCCAGGCAACAGGCATTCCCCTACAATACAACCCAGCACACGTTAGCAATGAAATCCTTCTTAGTCACAGGATGTAATTTCACTGCTGTCCTCTTCGTTGCATGTAAAATTACAGGCCTCTCGTGGTACAGAGGAGGAGGAGAAAAAAAAAAAGGAATGTTATCGAAGGCGAAATGAAAGCCAAGCTAAATAACACATAACAGCAAAGTTAGACAGAGCGATCCTCCCCTTTGCTCCTTCTGCTCTAACAGGCTCAACAGCACACTGCTGCAAATCATACCATAAGAAAAGGCATGGCGAAATGGAACTGAAAACTACAAAGTCAATGTGCAAATCACTAAACCTGTGATGCTAGACTAAGGTGAACAATTACAGTCATTATAAAGTGTCAATTCAATAAACTGCTTTAACTACGTTCCTCTATGTCCTGGGAACAGCAGATGATGCTGATTTGATCTGGACATTTGGAGTTTTCTCCTCATAAACAGCACCAGTAAAAACATCTGTTAATAAGGGTCTTTATTGTCAGATACAAGCAGTTTCAGATGTGTTTCTATCAATGTTGTATTCTGTAGATGTTTCCCTTTTATAAAAATGTTGCTACTTAGTTCATATTAGCTCCCGAAATATGAATTGACCCCTCCTCAGTTCAAGTTAATGGTCTTATGCTGATTAGTACCAGTGAAGCTTATTCAGGCACAACTAAAGGGTACCTTTTTTGACAACTTGCCTCCTAAGGCAATGATTGTACCACTATATATAGAACAACGCAGAATCTGCATTCATTTTTGTATAAAACCAACCAGCTTCGCAAGTGCTGTTTTTGGGGCAGCACGGTTGCACAGTAGTCCTGGGTTCAATTACAGCCTCAGGTCTCTGCCTGTATGGAGTTTGCAAGTTCATCCTGCATCTGTGTGGGTTTTCTCCAGGTGCTTCCTCCCACATCCCAAAGACATGCTGCTAAGGTTGATTGGCTCCTCAACATTTCTCCGTGGCCATGAGAGTGTGATGCTGCCCTGCCTTGCCCTATGCCTACCAAAACCCCATACCGGATGCAGTATTATTGAAAATGGATGGATGAATGTATATTTCAAAGAAGTCTTCACATCACGTCAGTTTCATATTCTACCAGTTTTAAGTCATTCGTGTAGGTTCAAAGATCCATTCTCATTAGCTCTGAAAATCTGATAAGTCATTATGTCTTTGCTCATGATTTAATTAACAACTAATGTTCTAATTAAAATGAAATGAAGGAAAGCCAGTCATAGTCAGGTTCTTAGAATAGTCGCACACAAAACTGGTCTTGTCAATGACACTTAGAAGACAGTTCCTCAAACCGGAACAAATCACAATATATCCAATAATTCCCAAGCAAATAACTTGAGCCTGATAGGTACTGGTGAATGTAAATGTACAAGATTTGACAACTGGGAAACCCAATTTTCAGCTACAGCTTGATCAATATATTCATCAAGAAGGTGTCAAAGGTTGTTCTCAGGATAACAACATTTTTGAGATGTTCCCGCCAGACAGGAAATCGCCTCAAGTGACAATCAGGTCACACCAGATCATGTTGCCAGACCAACACAATTTACCGGGACAGATGTGATCAGCTGCACTGAATCAACTGTATCTGCGTCACTGCAAACCACAACCTGTTTCTTCTGGAGTTCCTTACCAAGACCAGAAGACAATCGACCTGGGTAGTCATTTCTGTTCATTTTGAGTTTCTCAGTTTATCGAAAAACATGCACAGCATAAAGTACAGCATTTTGAGCAGCTTGTTAAATATTTAAGATGCAGATAATGATGTAGTATATATTACATATTTAATTGCTTCTTCCTTGATTCCATTACATATAAATAGGATGCATTACTCTGCTTTAAGTTGTTTGCAGCTTCTTCAGTTGCCAAACTGCAGTGAACCCTCTGTGGCACAAACTGCAAACTCATGTTGTTTGAGTGTCATCTTAACACTCCCAGACTCAAGAAAGGCCATCAAAGGTTGTAGGGATCATTTTCCGAGTAACGTTAATATGGTCACTAACGCACAGACTGCAGATGTTGTGTGGTTCCTGTCTCCCATTTTGAAGCTCCCTTTTGGATGATTCATCTGCATGCAAATCGGTCTCTCTCAACCGGAGTGCTTCCCACTTACTCGCAGAATGAACTGGATTACACATCACGGACCATCATCTGCTGCCTTCTGACTCCCACCAGCGATTGTTTTCTCTGATATGAAGCCCCCACCTTGTCGTTCCGATACACTTTACAATATTTAACGATAAATGAAGCAGGCATATGTGTTCAAATTCAGACAAAGGACTATAACAATTATTTCTAACCGTTTACTTGCAAATCAAAGATAGTTAGGTACTGGAGTATACATATTTTTTAAACTTGAATAGTAGTTTGCAGCTGTATTTATTGTAATTACTCTTACCCTGAAATCTCACTATATTTTACCTGTAATGGTGCCTCTTAGGATCAGACTTGATTTAGCTTTCCTAGCACACCAACTCACACACTACTTGATTTTTTAAAATTCATTTTGAAATGGTTTATTCATATGAAACCATTAAATTAATTCTTCAATTTGGAGTCCAGCAGAATGGCACCAAGAATTTGTATCTGCTTATTTTCTATACATTGTATTTTCCAGTCTCAGCTGTTCTTAAACTACAAATGCTAAGTTATTCACACAACGCCCTTAACATGTGAAGTGCTGCACAAACTAGGTTATGGGTTATTTTCCGTTTATTTTTATTTATTTATTTTATGTTGTGCCAGTTTCTCCAATATGTGCACCCCTGGAAAGTGCTTGGCCACCCCATTGGCCACCCCATATTTTATCACCAAAACTGTCAATAATATATTATTAGTAGTCCATGTTCATTTCAAATGAACGTGAATTTGTTTTATTACACAAAATATATAATCATACGGTACAATATTTCTCTGCCTCTGCCATGTCTTGTCCTGACTGTTTGTCTGACTGTCTTTTCATCCCACGCTTCGCTGCAGAGGTGCCCCTGATGACATGAGAGCATGGTTGCAATGATCGTGGTAGTTTTGGTAAAGGTGGGGCTATTTTATAGAAGCAAATTCATTCACTCAGGCTGAAATAGACTGAACCTGGCAACCCACCTCTGGAAGCTGAACCATGCATGACAGACACGAGAGCAAAATCAGACCACATCCAACCCAGAGAGATCTGCTAAAGTAATCCCTTCTTCAAGTAACAAAGAAACTTAATTCAATGTTAAGGATTTTGTATGTTGACTGTGTAAGCGTGTAATAAATATTGAAAACTTTCACTGGACTTGCAGCTGTCAAATTACAGATGGCAAGTTCATAACGATTCAAAGCTAAAGATTGTGGGTATTGCATGCTAGCCAAGTTTAAGCATTCTCTTTCCTTGTTAGCTATGTTAGTTATAAAATATTTGGAGGGGCCACTGAGTCTTGGATTCAATTGGATAAACCTAATGTAATAGTAATTACAGAAATACTGCAAATAATTAGCTATGACAAACAGAAACATTTAATATTAGATCACCAGCTTACATTTGGTCTTACATATTGGTGTTGTAGAATATAAATTCAATGAAAATAATATAAATGCTTGTGTTAGTTTCTCTAAATTCCAGAAGAAATTTGTTTAGTTTATGATTTCTCTGTTGTTGGTTACTTACCAGCTCAACATTCTAGACCATGATGTCACAATATGAGAATTCTAGAATGGGTTCTGGATTCTTGTTCGGATCGGTTGGCAGGCAACCAGCAAAATACAACAATAAACATTTATTGAGGAAAGAGAACGATAGCAGCATAAGCTTTCTTGTCTATTTAATATTTAATATTTCTGGCAAAATAGTCCTCTGGGAATCGATGTTATGTCCTGCTGACCCCAACAAGCCCACCTCCATCAGAATGATCCTGAGGAGGGTAAAGCCTCATCCCTCTGCTGCCTCCCATCCTCTGAGGAGTGCCGTGTGTCTTCGTCCACGGAGGAGCACCAAGGCCCTGGGGAAGGGGGTTGCAGTCACCCCCCCAGCACAAGGGAGGAGCCGCTGAGTGTGGAGGAATACGAACTGGTCAACCACTCCCTTGTGGACCCCATGCTAGTGATCTCCGGAGGGCAGGCCAAGGAGCTGGGCCGGCGTGTCATGAAGAGTCAGTGGGAGCCGCTGCTCATCCATGGGCTCAGTGTGGAGGGGTACCAACGGGTCTACCAGTCCCTTGTGGACCCCATGCTGGTGAACTCCGGAGGGCAGGCCGAGGAGCTGGGCCAGCGCGTCATGAAGAGGCAGAGGGAGGCCCTGCCTGTGAGCAGCTCCACATGCCCACCAGCGCACAAGAAAGCCAAGCACTGAGTGTCCCCTGGCTTCAGCAGGACGACTGCGACTAATCATTTATTACAATCTTATGCAATTGAAATAGTTATCTTTTAAAATGTATTCATTGTTTTCATATTTCTGTCGATGTAGTAGTTTATATAAATATTTGTACTTATTACTTAAAATGTATTTCATCTCTGTTCATGACATTTGTCTCAATTTCCTTTATTGCAAAATGTAAAAGTGTCACTAATCACATCCCTATTTCATGTGTGTTCATTCTTTCATTCTTGCGTTCTTCATGTAGTTTCAACTGAGCTCTTTGGAAGAATCCAATTCAAATTCCTTCCAAGAAAACATAATATTTAATCTACAGGTTTTAGTTTAATTTTGTTGTCCATTTCATCTTACATTCGTTTGGTTTTATAAATCTATTTTGTCCAATTCTACTGTATTTGAATTCTTGACCTGAATTACACCAAAGAGTAAACAGCGGTTTCAAATCTTTTATGGGATGGATTTCAGAATCATTTAAATGTACCCATCATGCACAGTACTACTATGGTTGCGCACAAACATCTGGTTGTCTGTGTGGAATTTGAAGTTTAGATCAATTGTTTACATTGCATTAATTCATTTTTAGGGATACATTTATTCAGTTACAGTGACAACATTAATGTTGTAGCTTTACCAATGAAGCTTAAAAACCTCCTTAAAAACCTTAACTGAATTAAGTGTAAAATTAATTCTACATTAATTGTATAAATTATAGCTTTTTGTCTCTGCATACATTTAGTAGGTTTTAAAACTTGAAATAAGAAGCATTTTCAAAGCATTTTTACACTCAATGTATAACATGTTTAGAAAAAATGTTAGGGTCACCTGGTAATCTTATTGAAATCCAAATGAAAAGGGATAAACATATCAAATTTGTGTATGCAATAACAATAATATCCAATTGAAAATATTGTTAACTGGCATTTTACCTCAATTACTCTAAAGACTGAAATGCCAATAAGCATTTGAATAAAACATGATATCAGGTTTTCATATAAACAGTTTTTTGCCATAGAGATCAATGTTTTGCATCCTGACACATAGAACAACACCAACAATACCAGTCTGCCATACAAATAAATTACAAATTTTCAGGTAGCACTCAACTTCTGATGTATTCATTTTAAATTCTGCAAACAGAAAAAAACAGATATGCTGTTCAGGCATGCAAACCGCCAAGAACACAAAGAATTGTAATGAAAAGCCCGGAGGTGGTAACATTCAGGACTTGGGTGCTTTTGCAGTTTCGCTAACAAAAGAGCAGAGCAAAAATGGATGCTTTCAGTGTCAAGCTTTGATGATGCCATTAAACACAGCAAGACTCAACCTAAATTACCTTAATTAGAAAAAATCTAAATAGCACTGGAGACCATTTATAATCCTTGTCTCTCTCTACAAACCCTGTCATCCCCGCCAACTTTAATCCAACAGTCACCCAGTTCTCTGTTCGAGCCACCTGCAAGACTGCACTATCGCCGACCAGCACTTTTAGATACAAGTAGACACACGGCTGGTCCCTCTTAACACTGACCAGATCATTAATTTACGAGCACGTGTTCGACATCCTGATCGACTACATGCTTTTGCTGCGATCGCTCATGTCTCGCCCTCTATTCTTACTTCATGGTATAACCTTCTACATTACGCTTGTGCAGAAGCCTGCAGTGTATGATATGGTTTGCCCACTCTACTTCTTATTGCAGAATGTATTCTTATTTAGCACTATAAATATAGCTATGGCAGTATAAAACTGGAATTTAATAGCTAGTTAAATCAATCTATTTCTCGAGGAGACAATTCAGCCACAGGTGGACAACATCTTCATTTTCGCACCAATATAATAAATCGCCACAATCCTCTTCATCACTAAAGAAAACCTGTATTTTGTTTTATTCTGCACAAATCTGCTTTTTTTTATGGTAAATAAATCTCTATACATGATTGACATGAAAATAATGAATACTGTGGTAGGATTCAAGTTGTTCTTTGTTCTTGGTTGTTGACTCATTTCATTTGTTCTCTTCCAATAATATACTGCTTTTGCTGTTGTCTTTCTGGGAGGAAGGTCCCTGCCTTTTTAACTGGTAGTATCCAAAACTGATACATCGGCACAGACACCTGGTTTGGCCAAACCTTTAAAACTGAGGCAGAAGTATTTTAAAAAGCCAATCAGATTCTAGAAAACCATGGCTTCATTGTGCAATTAACTAATTAACAGAAATATCAGGGGGATAGATAACAGTTTATTGTGCATTTCAACTTCACCATGAGCAAACAACACAGAGACTACATGGAGCTGCAATTGCCAATATAAAAAGATTGAAAAAAGCCTAAAAGAGAGTCAAAGAATAATACTGCAAAGGGCCCTTAACCTGATACAAATAGGATTTTAAATACTGACATTTTTATATACTGGCACAGCAATAGAAAAATATAAAATGAGACGTATCCAATACAGAATAAATAGTAAATTGAAGATGATATAAAAAGAAGTGGCAAATATACTGAATGAATATTTTACACAAGTGTCCACCAAGGAAGAAACTAATAGCATGCCTCAGGTGTAAGATAATGCTTAATAATTTCAGTTCAATAGGAAATGCAATTTTACAGGAACTACCAACACCTAAAATAACCATATACACCTACAATTGTAGTCAAAGAAATGGGGAATATTATTCATAGACCCACAACTGGGATCTCAACAGCTGAAAAATATGAAATGTAAAATCCCATTGAAAAAAGAGGTCTTAAGTACTGACCAATCAGTACTCTGTGTTCTACATGGTATATTATGGATAGAAGTAGAAGATTGCCTTTATGGTTGGTGTTTAAAGGGAAGGTCTGGATTTAAACATTCTAAACAGGAAACAGCACAGGGTATGATACATTTAGAATAAAAAAAGGCTTTTGATAAGGTTCCACATTAGAGATTAGCCTAATTCTCACATTGAAAGCTGAAGGAATCCGAGGTACTAGGCACACATGGTTTAACAACTGATTCATTTGCAAAACAGAACTGATAAAGGGGCAAACCTCAATTCGGGATGAGATGATTAGAGGAGTATTAAGCCTAGCACTCTTTATAAGCTATACAGATGATCTAGTTCCCATATGTGTTCATAACACAAGGGAAACATTGTAGCACCAGCAAAATAAATAGTTAAAGACTATTCAGGACTGGGCAGAGACACGGTGAGTTACATTTTCTGTGGACATATGCAGTTCAAGGACATTATACGTGTAGGACTGAACTTCAAGAGGAAGCCCTTTGAAAAGCATTGTGGGTAATTCTGTCTGTTCATCACCGTCTTCAGGTAGACAATGTGGAGAAATATTAAAAAGGGAAAACGACAACTGAATGGCGACACACTTTATTTTCATTTAAGAGAAGCGATTCTGCACAGTGCTCTGGTTTCATGTTTTAAAAAGTTTGTTCACGTGTGGTCACAACATTGGAAAAATCGGACTTCTTGTTCTCATGTAAACGTCTTACAGACTTACACAGACAGGACTTTAACAGAAGACAAAGTAATCCCAAAGCGCTCCTTCAACTAAGAGCTCAGCAAATAAAACCACAAGTGGAAAGAAAGAGCAGGTGTGTTTCAAACTATCCACTTTGTATCTTCAAAACATGACAATATTTAATTATGTGATTGGTGAGCTCATAGCAACCAAATTAGGAAGATGGGCATCCTATTCTTTATATATATATTTGTATGTCAATGTAAAGGACTACTACAATCTCAACAACCGTAGGAAACCAGAGGACAAAAAGAGAAATGAAAAACAGGTGTAATAAGGAAACAAGACAGGTAATTACAAAAAGTGTTGATGGTGTTGCTGGGGCAATCTGCATAGTCTTTTTTTTGTTACACACAATGTTATTCAAGAAATGTCTGAATGAGATTGTAAGGTCAATCTACTACCAATATCAAATTGTCCCATCTTTTCTATTATTAATAATGCAGTCCAATTTGCAGTAAAATGTTGCAAGCTTGTTCTTTCATAGGGGGGGTTGTTCTCACGTTACCACAACGCTTGGGGAAATGCTTCAAATTGTTTTCCTGAAATGTGATCGTTTAAAGCAAGTGTTTTGGGGGCCTTTGTCTCTTCCTCCTTTCGAAAGCACCATCTATTTTCATTAGTTGTATACTTTCGCCAGTCTGACAAGTTTAGACTTGACAACTTTGTGGTTGGTAACCCCACTGTGCAAGACAGGAAATAATACATCAGCATTACAGCTCAAACCAAAGTACAAGTAAGTAAAAGATATATTGATTCCACAACCTATCAAGTACAGTCACTAAAGGATAGACTATAGACTAGCCAAGTCCAAAATGTGCTAAAAGCTTTTTTCCAATAATAATATTAGTGTAAAATATTCAAAATAAGGATCCTTGGGGAAACTGGGTTTGAAGACACAGTACAACGCTTTATGACAGAACAAGCTAGGTAAATAATGTGGGTGGTTTATTTGCTAGTGCTGACTGGGCTCAATTTTATGTATTAGGACTACCTTCAGAAGGACACAAAAAGCACAGCCTGGCTTACTAAATCACTGAGTATCTCAGGAAAGAAAAAAAAAGTCTTGTTCCTGTGGAGAGAGTCTTGAGGAGCAGAAATGTTTTGCTGAAATGTGATTGTTTAAAGCAAGTGTTTTGGGGGCCTTCATCTCTTCCTCCTTTCGAAAGCACCATATATTTTCATTAGTTGTATACTTTCGCCAGTCTGACAAGTTTAGACATGACAACTTTGTGGTTGGTAACCCCACTGTGCAAGACAGGAAATAATACATCAGCATTACAGCTCAAACCAAAGTACAAGTAAGTAAAAGATATATTGATTCCACAACCTATCAAGTACAGTCACTAAAGGATAGACTATAGACTAGCCAAGTCCAAAATGTGCTAAAAGCTTTTTTCCAATAATAATATTAGTGTAAAATATTCAAAATAAGGATCCTTGGGGAAACTGGGTTTGAAGACACAGTACAATGCTTTATGACAGAACAAGCTAGGTAAATAATGTGGGTGGTTTATTTGCTAGTGCTGACTGGGCTCAATTTTATGTATTAGGACTACCTTCAGAAGGACACAAAAAGCACAGCCTGGCTTACTAAATCACTGAGCATCTCTGGAAAGAAAAAAAAAAGTCTCGTTCCTGTGGAGAGAGTCTTGAGGAGCAGAAATGTTTTGGCTCACTGTGAAAGGCCACCACAGTCAGTAAGCACCTTGTTTTACAAGAAGACTTAATCCACATGAGAGTCTTTTGTGTTTGTGTTTTTACAGGAGACCTAAGCCATCCTATCTAGCCATTAGATCCCAAGGAGCGGTCATTTGATGTAATAACGTTGATTTAATTTAGGTCATGTAATTGTTATATGTCATTACGAGGTAGATCAAGTTAATATTGATTCTTCGGTTTGCCATTACTGATGCACACAAAAATACTGCAGAATATAGAATTATCCTCCTAGCATCCTTTGTTTTATAGTTAAGCAGATTACAGAAAGTCTCTAAAGTTGCCATTTCTTACCTGGGGTTACTACATAATTTAAAAGTCTGTTAAATCTGTTACATACCAGTATGTAAGTAGATACTTTCATTTGCAGTTATTGACAAATAAGTCGTAGACCATTTATAACGGTCATAAAATGCTTAAAAACAACTAAGAAGTGAAGACATGTCCAACCTAAATCATGCAGGATGCTTATCTAAGAGTTATTTTTAGCAAATTAAAGGTTTATATTTTATTGTTGTTGTTATGCACCATTGGGTGGTGGTTTTCATCTTTTTAATTTTTTTAAAGGGGTGTTAAACGTAATAAGAGGTTAACATGAATAAATATGGTCCGTACATCATAATTGGTTTTATATCAGTGACAATAACAATATAGGATTTTTTAATCAACAAAAGTATGTCAAGTGTATTGCTCTGAAGATTGGGACAGCTGTGACATGTCACGGTGATGAGGTTAAACATATGAAAATAAATGTTTCTTTCAAACAAATCTATGCCAACAAGAGTATCCATCAAAATAAATATTTAAGTTCATATATGCTTTTCACTGGCTTTCACAACCATCTTATGTCCAGCCATAAAAAGCCCCTAGACTCGTTTCATCAAGTACATATTCCACTGTTGAAACAGGGGTGCTCTTAAATCTTACTTTGAACATCGTTTTAAAAGCAGCAGCACCATATCAATCCATCAATTATCCACAAGGATGAATGAAAACAGTCTTGTCTTTTAATTAGTGGTGGCTACTTTGCCAAGAAGGCACTCAGACTAAGGAAATACACAGCTATGTAGCACTAGTAATATCTTTCAAAATAATCATGGGAAGGCTATCAAAACAAACGCACATAAAAATAGGCACCAGTCTTCCACTGTTACAATTAAATTATCAGCAATGCAGTCAATCTATCCTATGCAATATCAGTCATTTTAAGTGAATTACTGTACTGCTGTAATAAGGTGAGGAGACAGTGAAGTAGCTGCAGGCAGCCAGGCAGGCAAACTCAGTGCAGGCAGGTAAAAATGCGTACCGTACTGCAGTTATGAACTACAATTCAGTTATTTGCTTCCCTTACTGAAGTGGGTTTAACGTTAATCATCTTCACAGCATCGTAACTTCACAATACCTGCCATGTATGTATTATTACATTCTTTCTCGAAATCTGGTGCAGAGATCATAATTTCTGTACATTGAGCTATTTGCAGACAAATCCGCTCCCATCTGCTGAACAGAACTATAAAACTTTAAAGGTGCACTGCTAGCAAAGATAGTGTGGAAAAGACACAGCAAAGTTTTTTCACTTTTGAAAAAATTCTTCACTGGATAAAACAGCTTTGAGTGTTGTTCTATTAATCCAAATACACAGTGCTATACATTAATACTCACCCTTCAAACCAGAATAGTTTGAAATGAAACGGGACATTTCTAGGTTTCCTCAAAAATTGCACACACCCTTTGTTCTCGTTTAAAGGTTAGATGCCACTGAGTACCACGGAGATCTGAAATTGCTGGTAATATTCAAAACAAGCACCAGCTCAGTGGCTAACACTATGTACAAGCTAACCAGATCAGCAGGGTCACACGGACTCGGGGACACAAATGGAAATTGGGCTTCAAGGCATTCAAGACAGAAAACAGGAGACACTTCTTCACACAGAGAGGCGTCACAATCTGAACAAACTCCCCAGCGATGTGGTAGAAGCTGAAACTGTGGGAACATTTAAAAATAGACTGGATAGGATCCTTGGATCACACCAAATGAGCGCGATGGGTTGAATGGCCTCCTCTCATTTGTAAACTTTCCTATGTTCTTATGTTCTTATGGTAGGCAAACATCTTGTCAAACATTCTACTATCTGAACTTTATTTTGTGTCATCTCTTCAAAAGTTTTTCTAATTGGCACTAAATGCAATGATATTATTTGCGATTCACAGCCAATGAGCAATCCATTGGTGGTTGTTGACTTATTTATTTATTTATTTTTGCATAAAACGGCATAATATTACTCTATATTAAGTCAAATTCCAAGCTGTATTGTTGAACTACTATGGCCGAGTGGCAGGGAAGAAATGTGTGTGGTGAGGTGGCACAACTAAATTATAACTCATTTACACAGAGCAATACTCTTAATGAAGTACTATAAGGTGGCAATTACTAAATGGCAACAGCTGGACCTGTGTGGATCCTCTGGACAAATGCTTAGCTTGGTTTTCATCCCTGAATCCTAGTGTTAAAAGAGGGTTTCAGAGCCAGTGCAAAAGTGCAGTGTGGCAAGTTTGTACAAAACTGTAGGGAGGTTCAATATCAATTGGTATAAGTGACATCAAATGCGGTACAGAAACTGGCCTGAGCTGTGCTATAACCCTATCAAGATTAAGTCACCGTTTAACCCACTAGTTTACCTGAAGAAGACAGATGTGAACCCAGGACTGACGTCATAGGCTGTAAGAAACCTATTCACTAAGGCTAAATGACCCACAGCTCAGAAATCTTTGGAACAATCAATCAAAAGCAGCTATATAAACCTTATATCAAAAATGCAAATAATGCAAGGGTTTGAAATGCATTTTCAACCCCTCTTGAAATCCCCTGCTAGAGTTTCTCACATTAAAAGATTATAGCAAATAGAAAAAGAGCACAAACTGCTATTTTGTACCAGGGTTTGACAGATATGGTAAAATATATTTTTTAATATAACTAGAGTATCTTCCGGCAAGACATTTTCTTCTGGATTATAAAAGGTCATGGAAAGGACAAGTTTACATATTTGTAAGGGTATAGTGACCATTACATTTAAACTATTCTCAAAGAGATGGGCTTTACAGCATTTAAGATGTTTTAATTGACTGAAGCTAAGGCACCTTGAGTCATTATTAGATTACAGCATGAATCATTCAAAAGGGAACCTGATCGGTCCAGAGTTTAAACAGGGTTTTAAAGAAAAGCGATTCTCCATATGGTGGTTTTTCTAGTTTCATTTAAACAATTCAGCTAAGTGCCTACTGTACAAAACACTACTATGAAAAAAATGGGAAGGCCAAGTAACTATCCACACCCCAACCCACGTACCAGTATAATAATCCACTATCCTCCCACTGCCACACACTTCAACGCAAACTGACGATTCCTACCCTTTTGTTCTACTTGTGCTTGTTCATCTGACAGGCTGAATTGCAAAGAGATGTGCTTTTGTACACTTTATGGACGGCAGTACCAGTTGCGATGAAGATGAAGTATACATATTGCGTAATGGGAAAGTATTTTACATAAGGCTAAACACACACAGAAACGGGCTAGTCCACAGTAAACCAACGCATTCACTGGGAATGAGAATACGACATTGATTTTTCTAGGTCAAGGTAATAGTGAAATGCCACACTAATAACGTGAAGGCCAACCTTCTTTTTCAATAGACAAGCTTTTAAAATATCAGCAATGCATATGGTAGGAGTTTGGTTATAACCAGAACACAAGCTTGACTCCAATAAGTAATTTATAGTCACAAATAAGTCCACTGAGTGAGACAATGTGAAGTTGAGACTCTTAACCAAACCAGAGCAGATAAGCCTACACATACCATACCTGATATCCAGGCTGTCTTAAGGGTGGCTTGAAAATACTGCAGCTTTCAAATTATTTCTCACACAGACTTTAACAGAAAATTGTTTTTTTTAAACCAGCTTTTAATGCTGAGGCGTCGATTGAATTACTTATATACAATGCATTCCTCTCAGGTTTACAAATTGTGACTGTTAGAAAGAAAGGCGGTCGAAGCATAATTTGCACACTTTTTTCTTCTTCAGTAAATAAAGTCCAACCACATAATTCTAGTTCCAGCTCTCACAGCTTTTCATGTACAAAATATGAAATCAAAATATTTTCAAAAAACCCCTCTATATTATCAATAAAACAAATTCAACCAGTGGCAGAGGCACGTTGAACACTGTGACAGAAAAATCTATAGACTTATATAGATTATGAATACAAAATGTATTCATGTATTTAAAATGTACATCAGAAAGGGGAAATAAATAACACTCTTGCACAAAAGCATTCACTTTTTCAATAAACACTTAAAAAAAATGAACAGCTTTTCAGCCTCTAGGTTAGGTTATTTCTAATTAAAAGAAAATGTCTGTGCAGCCAAACACATATCCCATAGCCTCCACAGTTGCTGCTAATTTATGTATGCATGTATGTATGCATGTATTTATGTATGTTTGTCTTCAGGGAAATGTTATATTACAATTTACAAGCTTGTGGACACGTCTTGGTTTTTTTCCAGTTGCATAGAACATAATGATTATTAACTTTTAATGGCAAAGGCAACGTTTACATAACGTCTAAGCAATTAGCTCATAACCATAACCACCAATAGCAGCATCCTTACATGTTCTACTCAATGACTTGTTTTGTGCATTAGCCACATTTGTTTTGTGTAACAGCATTACAAAAAGTTTCCTTAACACCCTATTTACTACTTCATTGAGGGTATTGCTCTAAGTTAATGGGTTTTAATGTAGTTGTGCTCCCTCACCACACACATTAACGGTATTGGCGTATTTTCCATAGCACTTCAATTAATCTCGCCTTATAGAAACGCTAACCTTAATTTACTGATTGATTTATGCCCCCTATATTGAAATACCCACCTCCTGTGCCTGCCATCCCTCGCATGCATTCCGACACCAGTACAGCCTATGCAGTAAAACTGGGATACTGGAGCACTGAGCAACTACTGCACAAATGCCGAAATAATAAAGTAATTCAAATGCGGAGCACTCATTGCCAACGCTAAATATTTCATAGCAGAGCAAAGAGAGCACAGAGCAGCAACGACAACCAAATCCACCCCCAAGATATCCAAATGCTGCAATGCAAGAAGGGCATTTGTACCGGTATAATGTGTGTGGTCTTAGGCACGTGTTGAAAGTGTGGCTGCAATAAAGACAGACATTGTGCATCTTCTGCTACAATGAAGCCAATCTGCAATCGGGTGGGGGGGGAAACACTTTGCAATAACATTTTTTTATTCTTATTATTTTTACACGCCTGCTCAAAAACTGCATTGATAACAGTGCATCCTCCTTCTCCTCGCTAAAATGCAACGGCACCTATTTTCTCTACCTTTTGCATTCTCCCCTGAGAGCCCAAATAGTGCCTGTACATTTATTTGAATGCAGTTTGCCCCCATGCACCATGCAGATGCCCAGCTTCCTTGTGATGCAATGGGCTTCTGGCACAGACAAATGGGCAAATGCCACAGAAACATGCATGCTTTGCCTACCGTGGCATAACGCTGCTCTCTTGCGTTGAAGTTGGGCTTCCCAAGGTCGTTGGCACAAGCTGGCGAGCAGAAGGAGAGAAGCGGGTCTCTTCTTCCCAATCCACTATGTTGAAAAGCACATTGCCATGGGATTGATTTGAAGTCAGTTATCGCCTCCTTCAATGAACAGCCGCACGGATGAAGCGCAGGGGCTGTAGGTTTGGCCGCATGGTTGGAGTTGGACACGGACTTTTGGACAGGTTGTGTCGGAAAACCGCTTTCCCCCCCCTGTTTCTTCCTCGGTCCAGATTCACATTGACTCTCCACGGCACAGTCCCAGTGTCAATCACACAGGTCCCAGCGTCCTGCCAGTCCCACCTCTGTGAATGGGGGGGGCGGGGACAGCGCGGTGATTGACTTCTCGTTCAGCCTGTGAGGAGACTCGATTTCAGACTCCGAATGCGGAGACTGTAACACAGGCTGGCAGTTAGAAACATGAGCAGAACAGAATTGCAAGTGCTGACTGTTTTTTTGTAACAAAGTGTCAATACCTCATTTAAATAGACTTTGAGGCTAGTGATAAGGACGAGCCAGGACTTGCATCTCATGCTTAATTGTTTGTGTATCTATCTATCAATCTATGTTAATTTGTTGTCATGGTGTTTAAAGTGTTATAATTAACTAATTGATATGTGTAATTTAGACAACGTTTTTGCTACTGTTACTTTCATTAATATAGCTCTTTAGCTATATTATTAGTCTAGGTTATATCCTGATGATAGCAATGACACATCTTAGAGTGTGGGTGTGGGGGATCTGGGGGAGGTAAATGTTTGTTGTATTTACAGTATTTTAATGCATGTATAATTGAAATTCATCCTGTTTTCTACAAAGCCTTAACGTTCCCACCATGTTTTGAAAAACGTTTCAGGTGCACATATTCTTCTATATGTTTTCCAGAACTAACAGCACACGATCAGTAGAGATCGGAACAATAGATCTGCTCTTTTCAGACATGGGTTCAATAATAGGTAAACACACGCTAGATTTGAAACCTTGAAGTATTGGTGTTAACTAAAATAGTAGAGGACGCAAGATGCTTCAAGGCATTTCAAAATGTTAATGAACTGAAAATTGATAGCCAATCCTTAGAGAGCCACTGGGTTCTGAATTGGGACCACATCTTTTTCCTCTCTGCATAAATGTCCTTTACCCCCAAGATATTTTGCAAAGTCATTAACTGTACAAAAATAACCTCAAGGGGCTGTACCAAACAACAACTACAGAGAAGGAAATCCCAATTTCATTCAGTCTAGTATTCAAAATTAGGGAAACATGGAAAAATGCACTCAAAACTAGCATGCACCTTTCCAGACTATTGATCACAGAATACTATTTACTATTGTTAACTGCCAATTAATTCTTTAGATGGATAGAAGGTTTATCAAGTTCAGAGCAATGTGTTGGAGCTGGAGCTTGGGCTAAAACCCTAAAACAGCTGTGACCTAATTCAGAATACTGGCTTCATATTGAATTGCCACATAAAACAAAGGCTAGCACGGCGGCAGAGAGAGTCCAGATATGACCAAGAACATGTATCCAGTAACTGCTAGGTGCTGTCACTGATATGCAAACTGCTTACAAAAAAATGGAAACTCTGCAGGCCAGAAGAAGATGATATGAAAGGTTTTCCAGACATTCAAAGCATTTGCTGATGTTGACATGTTGATGTGTGAAAACGCCTTTATGTTCTAATGATTATAATGGGGATAGTATGGGAACCTTATACTTCAAAATGCCTCCATAGGTTTTCAAGGACAATAAGTAAAAGTACGCCACTTCTCCATTCCACTCTATACAAAGCAGCATGTGAATGGAATAAAAATCACATTATACCACTGGTAGACAGCAGAGTTTAAGATTATGTTTGTATGTCTCACAATCATGTAATCTGCAGTTTTAGCTAACACTTTATGATACTCAAGTAAGAACTCCCTTCAAAGGTCCAGCATTGTCAAAGGCGTCTTTGAAAGTGATCACTACTTAGATATGATGGCAGGCATCACATTGTTAATGTTCAGCCTTAACCAGGTCTAAGTAGCCTTGATTTTGGGAGTTTGTGGTTTACAGGACCAATTCACGTGTAGGCAGTCATCCTAACAAAGCACAAAGATTAGGTTGGTGCGTTCAGTCCCATCTGGAGGCAGCTGTGCTTTTGATGAGTTGAGAACTGCAGTAAATAAAACACTTACTGTGCTAAAACTGACTGATTAAATAGCAGGTACTTCCAAATAAGAGGTGAATATCACCATCCAGTTTGGTTTCATTTATCAACAATGCAGTCTAAGGGGAACCTTGTGTGACACCGGGTCACAAGAGCTATTCTTTTGTCTTCATATTCCATCAGTTAACATTTTGTGCCGGGGAAAAAGATAGATGTTGCTCATTAACTGCAGTGTGGTTACTGTTTCTATGGTTACCATTTAGTTTGTGGTGCATACCTTTATGTGAGTTATCTAATGCCGAAGTCTAAACTAATTCCGCCAGGACTTAAAAAAAAAAACAAATATATATATATATATATATATATATATATATATATTATTCCCTGTTATTTATATGCAGTTTCCCTTAGTGTGTGGGTTGAGATTAACCATCTGTAGTACAATGTAAGATATCAGCATTTTCAAAGATATTTTCACACATTTCAAAATCTCCATAGCAACAAATGCCTCCAGCTTAACAGCAAACAAACATACTGAAAACCTCATCTGTACAGGAAGGAGTAAGCTGGCATCTGCATCATAGCCTACATACCATTCCTTTGCCATCCCTCGATAGCTCTAAAAAATATATATTTTAATTCTTACCTACAGAAAACCTGGCATCCAAAGTGGTTTATACAAGGCCTCTTTGGATAAACTTACAATTAAACAATGATGCTCATACAAAGATATATGCTTTGCCTTGCCTTGTCTCTTAAATGATTGTTTGGGGAATTTAATATCCATTCTTCTTTCATTGTAAAGTTGATTTGTATGTCAGGCATGTTATCAGAGGCATTTCAAAAAGTCCTATCAGGACTGTATCTGGCGTGATTCATGAAGGTTAGAATTTGGCAAACCTCACGAAGATCCGTTAATTATTTTAGGAGCTATGATTTTCTTTCTTGCTTTGCAAGAAATAAAAGTGGAAGGAGCAGCATTTTAAAACGAAGATTTCAGTGATACATTCAGACTACATCTGCCATTTAGTTTTCAAAAACTAGAATGGTAATGTGGATGAGCCTCATTAAAATGGCAATGAAAATATTCATATTATGTAATCCTTTGCACACACTATGTACTCCAATCTGAAGCTCTCTCTGATCCTCCTCTTTGTAACCAAATCGTTTCCCTACTGCTGACTGCTCATAATCTGCATTGAACAGAAAATGTTGGCCCTTCTCTAGAGACAGGAACATAGGACAATACTGAAAAGATTCCCTCAAAGAAACATCTACCATGAAAACACAGACCTACCACAAGGGAGTTCCTATAGCATACACATAAGAACTGCTTCTAACCCTGCACTGACCTATTGTTGATCAGAATAATTACTGTAAACCTCTTTATTTTAGCAGCCCATAAGATTAAGACATGTATCTAGTCAGTGTGTTGCATCACAGATATCTTGCTTACAAACATTTCATATTACACTAAAAGCAATTATTTTTCAGGGTACACGAATGAAACACCCACCAACCAGCTGGAGATGAGGTGATACGGGGCACTGGTGCAGCCATGTAGATGTAAAGTAGATGCACCAACTCAATACTTTTGTGAACAGGAGAAGACAATGCTGGGCAGAGTGGTTTAGTTCCCCTTACTGTGTGTGTTGCCCTGGGCCAAAAGCAAAAGGCACCAGAGCCAAGAACAGTGGAGGCCTGGAAGTGGACTCCCACCACCTTCACTAGTATTGGCTGGCGGGAAGGATCAAATAATGGAAACACATGTACATCCAACATCCAGGTAGGCTGGAAGGATAGCCTTTTAAATCCTTTGATTGTTGGATATGTTCCTGGGAATGCCTGGGTCATCCTTGGAACTGAGATGGTCTGAAGGAGAAGGTACAAAGCTGATGTCTGCCCCAGTGTTAGGAACTTATGATCCTAAACTTGGGAGATTTGAATCACTCGCATTGATTTCATCTCGACAGAATGGCAAACTCTATCCCCAATCTCCTCGTCTACTAGGACTGCTGCTGTGCATAAACACCACCTGGTGGATCTTTGGAGAAATACTTGTCTGCATGTGTGAAGTCATGACACATTATCATTTATGAGAGAGGGTTAGATCATATTTACACCCCCTGGAGTTCACAATGTAAAGATTATTCAGAGCTACATTTCTCTGTATACTGCTATGCTAAATTGCTTCTGCCTTTTTAGCACCAAACTCCTTCATGACTCTTAGTATGGTCATATCTTTTAGGCTGACTGGCCAAATCTGCTAGACACTGTGGGGTTAGGGCAGGCTTATAAAGTGCTTGGAGAGGGAGCTAGACTGAACGTTCACCTTCGATATTCCACTGTTTATCTGCAGACGAGGAGTCCTGCAGTCCTGAAAGCCTTCTGAGTTTGTTCAGCAGTGATAGTTATTCTAGGGGCATGTCATGAAACCAGACATGCAGGTTCCTTCCACTGAGAAAAATGTGGATGTTAGGTGTGCAATATTTGTTTTTATTTCAGGCTAATGACATAGTGAATTTATTGAAATCTATTAAACCAGGTGTGTAACCAATCTTGATTGAAACACTATTCAAAGTGAGATTGCACTTAAGAAAAAAAAAAGGGACAGTATGGAATAAAAATTCATGATTTTAAAGTCCTGTCATTTAACCACATCTGTTAAACCTTTAAATGTTAATCCGTCTGAGAAGCTGGGATTATTGTGCATGCAGCTGATTTACAATTAAAGAGACATATGCGTTTTCAGGGTAGCCATTTCCAATTAGTCTTTAATTTATGACTGCACTCTCCTTTTGAAACAGATGTGCTGGCAAATGTGTTATTATTATTTTTTTACATCTTTATGAGCAGTTTATGTAGGTTATCAAAACTAGTCAAAGCACTAAGAATGATTGAAAACCTGTTTCTTTATTATCCATGCATCAATTTTTGCGTGTTTGTTTAAGAAATCACATGCCTTAGAAATATTCTGTTAAGTGAATACAGTACTTCCAAAAATCTTCTGGTTGTCCAACAATATTTGTCCTTTATCTAAAGTTGTTTGTTTCAAAATGATGGAACAATAGGGAAGTACAGCAGAAAGATAAATGACAGTGTCACACAAGTCATATACCAGGAAAGATTGTTATGAGGAAAATGCCCCTTCATTTTTCTTATTCACAGGATTATAAAATGTATTTGTTGTCAGTTTATAATCTGGAATAGATCAACAGAGTGTCAATAACTTGTTAGTAACTGATGAATTACTAATACTAATGAATTACTGCATGTAATTAAGAATAGCTTGGTGCATTGATGGTTATTCGAAATATATTGTATACCCTGAACAAAAATGTTGTCCATATTTCCACTCACAGCTCATGACTTTGTTAAAATGTCAAAGACATTTTTTTTTTTAAAAAAGACTAGAATGTCATCAAATCTGAGGCACTGAATCCATTTTACCTCTGAAATTGCTTTTGATTTCCATCTCTCAAAAAGCCTCCGAGCCAGATTCATAAAGCTTCCTCCATTCTTAAGTGAAGCCTTCTAACTGAAAAGACTGCCACATCACGGAGCTATCTCAAGATCACAAGATTAAACCTCTTGAAGTTAGGAGCTAATTTTCCATAGTTTTCCATATTCACGGCAACACTAAAATTCTTACAAGTTACATAGGGAGATGTTTAGGCAAATGAAATGGGAAATCATTGACCAATTGACAAAAGTAAGTATATAGTCTTACCATCCAGTTTTGTCAATATTGGCAATGTCATGACATGATACATATGTGCTTTCTACTGTATTCATTATCTACAAAATAAACTCATGGTTTGCTGTTGAGCAATTGCTCTTGTTAAATATAATTGGAGGGAACTATTGCTAAATATATCCACAATCAAAAGGTAGCACACATAACTCATAGTCATTTCAGCCGTTTTGGACTTAGGCCCAGACCCAATCAAAATGTCAACCCCTTCTGCCAATCGCATATTAAAAACACAGTGCTAGTTGGAATTAGAGGGGTGAATCCTTGGTCAACACCAACTTTTTGGTATTGTGATTTGTGATTGGCCGAGTCGTGATTTGATTTGTTCTGGGGTCGTTGTTTACAAAGGGAAATTAATGGCCACTCAATCAAGTCTCCATTAGCAAAACCGTTGGGTCTGCAGGCATGGTTGTGCATGTTGTGGTAATCACAAGAGGAAAACTTAATGGATGGGGGGAGACTAGACTCAACTAGATTTCTAATTCCAGCTACTCTTTCTGTGTCTTCCTTTGGGTTCAGTAGAAGGGTTGCTCTGCATTTCTACTGTGAACACATTTTTTTCTCCCATTGACTTGGTAATTACTGAATAAGTGAGTAAATGTTTTTGTATGTTTAGTTTTCAGCAAGAAACCTCTTCCCTAACACCGCATTGTTCTTGTGCCTTCTTTGTCAAAATAGTGCTATACAATTTTGCCTTCTAGCCATTTAGCCCTGCAAGTGTGAAGTGTTTGCACTTACACTCTTGTGTGTATTTCAATAAGGTTTAGTGCTGCTGTCATAAAATGAAAAAAAAAATGTGTGAAAACATTAGTATACAAGCATGCTTACACTCATAAAATATATTGTTTTTATTAAACTGTATATAAGCTTTAAATTTCTGTGAGTGCGTTACTTGAAGGTGACTGGAAACTAACATTGATGTGATCTCCCGCAAACAACCTTTTGCTCCCTCCCAGGTGTTGGAGCTTATAAAGGGATTGTGTTACAATAACCTGATTAAAACCAAATGTAATCGACACCTGGGGACCATCTATCAATAACAGTTACTGGTACCTGTGCAGAACCAGCAGAAGTTCAAAATCCAACCCAGATGTGTTAAATTCTGAAAAGAGAGAAATGTAGAGGCTTGCTTTTGTCTTTCAGACCAACACCGAAGCTTGGCTAGAATTGTTTGCGTGTAAGTGCTTCTCATGTATGGCAATCAGAAGTCACTTGCCGACAGCAGCCTTGCCTATAAAAGGCCCTGTCAAGCAAAATGAGTCTTTAGCTTTCATTTAAAGAAGTGAACCGTCTCTGCATTCAAAATGCCACTCTGCTGAATTCCCCAGTCTTGACACATATTGCGCCACATCCGCCCAGCTTCCCTCAAATGATATTTTCAGCCTACCTGCTTCCTGGGGAAAAGGTTAATTGAATTGGGACTTTGTGTATGCATGTCAGACACCTGTCTTGACCTGTGAGGAACCTGACAAGTTGTTTTCAACAATCTTGAAATTGCTTGCTTGCTAACCTTTTACTCAATCCAATCTGAGAGCAATACTTGCAATAAAGTTGGCTTGGGTCTATATCCGGTCCGAGAAGAGTTGATTTTGACAGAGGAGAAGAACAAGCCACCGTCTTTATTGAGGGTGTAGTTCAATTTCAAAAATGTAGAAACGCTGCTTAGCTGTGCCATGTCATGCAGTGAATCACAGCAATATGCTAAATGAAAGGTCTTATTATAGCAGGGTAACTATATGGAAGGGGGTTGGAAACATATATAACAGCAATTATTTTATTTCCCATCATAAACCATCACCTTACTATTATTAATCAACTATGTATTATTATTATTATTATTATTATTATTATTATTATTATTATTATTATTATTATTATTATTATGATTATGATTATTATGATTATTATTATTATTATTATTATTGATACACTCCCTACCTTTAGGCTCCCCCTGCCACAGGAAACAGTTTATATCATTTAGCTGCCCTTATTTATGCTGGGGATATAAAGTATGGGGGGGACGCCTGGTATGAGGTTATCTGACTTCTGAGCATTCTGTTTTATTTGATGGTTGCTAAGCAACAGAAAGAGGAGTAGAAAGTGCATCAGGAAGGAGATACAGAACAAAAAAATCATTTAGCAAGAGATGAGAGTACTGCCTATGACTCTGGGCTGATATTAAGTGTTATTCCCTTAATGGATTGAGAATATACCATACCTGGAAGTTCTCTGCAACTGCTGTCCCAGACTTAATTCTAGAGATAGTGAGGCTTCATATATTGCAATACAATTCTATTAATAAAGAATTCAAATTATTCGGATTAGGCATAATTGTATTGCTGGCATTATCTTCCCAGTCCAATTCATTGCAGGGCTTTGGTGGTATTTGGTCAGTTTCAGTTTAAATATAGACCTCATTAGAATCCTTCATTTGACAGATAGAAAGCTCTTTGAGTTACTCTGACCCAACAGTTTTTGTCATCCAGTCAACATATTCGAAAAGGAATGTGAATGAAATGTATTACCTTTGGAATTCTGTATTGATGAGAGAAATTAATCAACAGTACTTCAACAGAAATATTCAATCAGAAATTATTTTCGATCACTACTTGCTTAGTAACCACACTGATATTGATATTTCCTTTCACTAGTGGATGATGGGAAGATACACATTTGTACACTGTAAAAACTACAATAACCTTTACTAACATTCAGTGAAAGTTATTTTCATCAATCAGTAGAAGCAACTGAATTGAAGACTGCTTCAGACATTGGACACTTTATCATTCTTAACCACGAAGAGTTGAACTCCAGCATGTAAAGTTACAACCAAACGGTACATATTCTTATGACTAATAATATGACAATGGAGTAGCTAGGGATAATATTGATTTTTGATTAAATACTACTCAGTAGTCCTTTCTCAGTTGTAGGAGAAATACCTGCATTGCTGCTCCCTCTTCAAGCAACATTACCAACCTGCTTCACAAGTGTGTTATAGTTATGCCGTATTTGTACTTACTCATGTGTAAGTGTGCATAATTAAATGGTGATGTGCATGACCTGAATGTTTAAGAGAGAGAAAAACATGTTATCAGTTCCAATTCAGGAGAGCCAGTTCAGATGGCAGCCTGTCTTCAGCAAATGGTGCTTCTCCTTCCGTTCTCACAGACTCGGTGTATTACATAAAATTCATTTTTTTATTATTAATATCATGTTGCAGACAGAATTTGGCTTTTTTTAGAAGCCCACTTATTTTTCTTTAAATAGTCAAAGCACAAGAACTATAGCTAAACTGGCATTGCCAAAGGAGATCTGCAACAAAAGACTTGCATTTCAAAAGGACACACAGAATATGGCAGATAATTATGAGTCAACCTCTATTCTCCCATATCTCTGCTCCATCAGCTTACTCTCCTGCTGAAGACTCCTGTGCAATCTATCTCTTTTCTAGAAGTCACTCTGATAACTAACTCCTCAGTTTTCTTCTGCTAATTAAGGCAATAAATTTCATTATAAAGTCCTGGGTATTGACTGAAATGTCAGAAGTGGACCTATGCAATGTGCAGACAACACATTTGCACAACATTCTTCTAACGTCATATTGGCCAAACCCCAAATACAACCAAACACCAACTTCACTTTCCTTCCAGTTCAGAGGTCAAAGATCAGTACCAGACGTTTCCCCTGTGATGTATTACAATACAAAAATATACTCTGAAAGAAACACATTTTTTTAAATAATCAGGGACTAGAGTAAGTGCATTTTATATAATCTGTATTTCAGTACGTGTTATATTTTACTAGTGGGATACAAGCAGTATCTGTTTGCTCAATATTGCACAGTAAGGAAAGAATAAAGTAAGACATTCTACTTTTTCCTGCATAATCTGCTGTTCTCAGAAGGCTTAAAGGAGTCTAAGAGTTGAGGTGTGGACTATCTCTTTGAATGTCTTAATTGATTTCTGGTAGTTTGGACTTTTCCAGTAGTTTCCAGTAGTCATTTGTAGTTTGTAGAGCCTTATCTATTGTTACATTTACCAGTATGTGAACAACTTTAAAGGTTGTGACTTTATGAAACTATGCTAGCCCTGTTTTAAAACATTATTTAATTATCAAATAGAGACATATAGTCTGTATATAGTCTGTATAGACAATAGACAATAGTTGCTGTATTATGAATCCCAAATATTACCCCATAATATGTTTTCTAACCAGAAAGAAAGTGAAAATCTATACAGGGGCAGTTGTACTTACACTTTACTCCTCATAGTTCAAACCAATCATCACAGTAATTGAGCTAATTGGGGTTTAGTCTGCATCAGTTGACCGTAATGTTCTCAGTTTATCCGTTTCCATGCTTCTCCCTGCGAGAGTTCATCAAGGTTCATGCAATATTACTTCCTGGCATCTCTGAAACATTTACATTTCAGTTTCACTGCCTTAACGTGAAGCAAAGAGCCATGAAAACAAACAAACAAACAAACTAACAAACACAGCAAAAATGTTTGGTGCCTTGGTTCCTGCCATTGCTGTTGTTTTAAACTTTCCTCATCTGACCTGATCTGATTTAGTTGGCTTTACTTCATACAAATCAGCTGATTAATCGTTGGATCGAGGGGAGGGACATTAACATTCAGAACACCATGAAAACAAAGCAAATGTGAAGAATTGGGTACCGCAAACGGTATTAGAACAATTAATTAATCATCCTCGTCAACCCCAGTCGATCCACTGCTGCAGGAAGGCTTCCCCAACAGGGTTTCACTCATTTTCACAATTGTTTTTCTTTTTGTGGAAAACTACCAATATTACTATTATCATATGGGTTGATTATTTTAACAGAGGCTTTCCACTGTCTTCGTTCATTTACCAATTCAAGTTTCCTGACAAACTGTAAGAAAACATTGCTTAACTCAATGTGGTTTGGAGTTATTGTACCAGATGGCTATCCCTAACAGCAGAATGAAAGAAGAAGAAAAAAACACTTCTAACCAGAGGACATAGCACCAGAAAAATCAGGCCCAGATTTTCACAGGATTTAGAGGTTTAAGTGTCTTCAAGGAAAACCTGATAAGAGATTCTCGGGCACAGCAGGCAATGGCTTCTTTCACATTCCTTCTGAAATGTCTGAGCAGAGAATAATCTGAAAGGAATTTGAAGCTCTCTGCCAAGTCAGTAGCTTTTATCCAAATAAGAGATTGCCCCTAACCCCACCACCTCCTCCCTCTCTCCCCCCCTCTCCCCACACATTCATTTTGTAAGCTTTAATTTCTGCAAAATGTATGGCCATCTGCAGTTTGCAGAGCGTAGCGATTAACGAGTAGCTTTATAGTAGTTAATTCGCACTCTGACAAACACTTACACCACAGGACTGGCTGCCAATTAGATCAAATAATTGTGGTGTCTGGCCATTTTCCCCACAATATTAAAATATCAAGCCATGATCTAGAAATGATGTTTCAGCTGAAGTTGTTTTGTAGTGTGTGTACAAAAGTGAACTCACCTTAAGCAGGAGATTGCAATATGATATAATAACATAAGAACCAGAGGTGTGAGGTGTCAACAAGTCATTATTTTGCAAGTCCAAGTAAGTCCCATATCATTTTGCTTCAAGTCCAAGTAAGTCCCAAGTCAGTATTAAGCAAGTCTCAAGTAAGATTTTTCTGAATCTCTATGGGGAAAATGAATGGGATTTTTGCGTTAGGAACCGGAAGTTAATTTGCATACGCTAGTGCCTACAAAGTGACTACACCATTTTGTCTCTCTATTGTCTTTGGTAAGAGTCTGTGCCCAAGGACACATAGTATGACAAGCCCTGACACAATTAGTGCCATATTCATCAGTGGACTGCCGCGCAACCATTTGAATGAAAAATCATTAAAATGAGAAAAGTGAGTTTCTTTTTTCAAGTCATGCCAAGTAAAACACCCACAAGTCAAGTCGTCACATGTCAGTGATTGCCAAGTCTCAGTCATTTCAGCCTTTTTCATGTCAAGTCCCAAGTCTCATAAATTCTGACTAGAGTCAACTTGAGTCTCAAGTTACTTGACTCAAGTCTACACCTCTGATAAGAACATAAGTACATAAGAAAGTTTACAAATGATCAACCCATCGTGCTTGTTTGGTGTCCAATAAGTGATCCAATGATCCTATCCAGTTTTTTTTTTAATGTTCCCAAATTTTCAGCTTCAACCACATTGCTGGGGAGTTTGTTCCAGATTGTGACAACTCTCTGTGTGAAGAAGTGTCTCCTGTTTTCTGTCTTGAATGCCTTGAAGCCCAATTTCCATTCGTGTCCCCGGGTCTGTGTGTCCATGAACATCTGGAAAAGCTCCTCTGGTTTGATATACGTTGCTTTGATTCCCCAAACACTGTCACAAGTGAAACCCAGCTAACAAAACAGAGCTTCACTCAATGGAAACCCAAAAGCATCTAAGCATAACAGTGTTCTACAAGTCTTGTCTGTAACGGGGGATTCAGGCATGCAGGTGATGGAGATTGGACTTCCAGTGATCACAGTAATTCTCTCAGACTCTTTTCAGTTGCACATTTTGTGTTAAAACACTCTTGGGCTCCTGATGGCTTCTCAAAAGAAAGAGCACAGAAAGAAGCAATCCTCATCTTTCCATAAATGAATGAATGATTTGTCCTATCAGTCCAAAATTGTTTTTATCCATCCAGTACGGTAATTCTAGTAATAGAGGGTAATTTCATCTAGTTTTGTTAGCATTTTCAACTTGTATTTGCCTGTTTTTTAAGGCAATTTTAGCAGAATCTATTTATAGGCGAATTTTAGTTTAGTGCTGCATCTCCCTAATCGTGCCCTACATTGCTCTGGTGTCCATTTGTATTTATTCACCTGTGCAGAGAAACAAAAAGATTAACACTTTGTTCAACCAGGTGTCTGTTGTGGGTTCTCTGATATTCCTGCCATGGAGTCTTTGGGGAACGTTGTGGAGGTTCTTCTTTTCATTTAAAGACTGGGGTGGCGTAGTCGTGTCTTGTTTGACAGGGTTGAAGTGGTATATTCATCTGTGACAGTTGCCTCTTCAGATTGATTCATGATTTTCCCCTACACTTTACTATGGTTTCAACAAATTATACTACATTTCCAAATGTCTGGCTTTAATGATTCGTATCTTCATTCTTAACATTTCCAGGGCAGTCCTGTTTGTGAACAAAGCTATCTTGCCACACTATGTATGTATGAAAATACACACCATGTACACAATACATTATCATCTGAAACTAAAATAGAAAGGGGGCTAAGATTGAAGAGAAGGACAGAGAACCCACTGCCCACTGTCAACGTTTGTTAATAAAATGTTTTCTAGAGGAAGGCTAAACTCTTGGTTGGTCGACCTGTCAGCTTATGCAAAAATCTCCTCAGACCAGGAATACAATTATTGAATCCACTGACACATTCTATTTACTTTGTTTTTCTGCATTAATTGTGCTTTATGTTACCCATGTTACCAACTCTATTGGGGAAGAATCTCCAACCTCTTTCCAAATATAAAATAAAACAACATTATTGCTTTCCAGTTTATTCTGTAAACCTAATCAAGAAACATTAAGTTATATGTAATCTAATATTTTCTTTTCCCTACTACACTAGGTTTATAAGGTGTTGCTTTGATAGTAACATATAAATATTCTGCATGCAAGAAGCAGATAAAGAAAATGTATTAGTGGACCGAGTACTGGAGATGTGTTGACTATTTGATTAATTTCACTGGCACATTGAGTAAAAAAATTGAGCTTCAGCAAAACAATGAAAGTGACGTGCAGTACCCCAGACTGCTTATACAGAAAACCTATTATGTCCCATTTTTGCTTTCACATCAATGGCAAATTGTGCCATTGTTAAAGACTGCTTCTGACTTCAGCTACAGAAAAAGTTCACTTTCGATTTCAGTAATTGCCAGGGATGTCAGTTCATCTTGCCTGCTTGTTCCTTTCATTTGGGAACAAAATCTCTACACTAACACTAGGTGGGTCATGATACGAGAAACTCCAGTGTGGCATGTAGATTAGGTTAACTTTCTTGGAAATCGGATATGAGTGAGTTGAGTTTTCATCCCCATTGCTTCAAAATGCTCCCTGTACATTAGCTGAGGGTCAGTATATCTGGTAAGTCGTGATGGTGAGAATCGTAGTTCCTTTGCTTCAAGAATAGTTTTTTGATGTAGATGTCTATGTATTCTAGAAAATTGTGCATGATAAAAGTGCAACTATGTCTATATGGAATCATTCCAAGACTATACAATCACTGGTATTCTCCTCATGCATGGGGTGTGAAGCCAATATTTAAAGCCAATTTCGGCAAAGGAGTCACCAGGCTGTTCTGACAGTGGCTTGTGTCAAAACATTTTTGTAGTGATCCACCATCTACAGTGGGGAAAAAAGTATTTGATCCCCTGCTGATTTTGTAAGTTTGCCCACTGACAAAGAAATGATCAGTCAATAATTTTAATGGTAGGTGTATTTTAACAGTGAGAGACAGAATAAAAACAACAAACTCCAGAAAAATGCATTTCAAAAAAGTTATACATTGATTTGCATGTTAATGAGGGAAATAAGTATTTGACCCCTTTGACTTAGTACTTGGTGGGAAAACCCTTGTTGGCAATCACAGAGGTCAGTCTTGTAGTTGGCCACCAGGTTTGCACACATCTCAGGAGGGATTTTGTCCCACTCCTCTTTGCAGATCCTCTCCAAGTCATTAAAGTTTCGAGGCTGAAGTTTGGCAACTTGAACCTTCAGCTCCCTCCACAGATTTTCTATGGGATTAAGGTCTGGAGACTGGCTAGGCCACTCCAGGACCTTAATGTGCTTCTTCTTGAGCCACTCCTTTGCTGCCTTGGCTGTGTGTTTTGGGTCAATGTCATGCTGGAATACCCATCCACGACCTATTTTCAATGCCCTGGCTGAGGTAAGGAGGTCCTCACCCAAGATTTGACGGTACATGACCCCATCCATCGTCCCTTTGATGCAGTGCAGTTGTCCTGTCCCCTTAGCAGAAAAACACCCCCCAAAGCATAATGTTTCCACCTCCATGTTTGACGGTGGGGATGGTGTTCTTGGAGTCATTCCTCCTCCTCCAAACATGGCGAGTTGAGTTGATGCCAAAGAGCTCGATTTTGGTCTCATCTGACCACAACACTTTCACCCAGTTCTCCTCTGAATCATTCTGATGTTGGCAAACTTCATACAGGCCTGTACATGTGCTTTCTTGAGCAGGAGCACCTTGAGGGCGCTGCAGGATTTCAGTCCTTCACGGCGTAGTGTGTTACCAATTGTTTTCTTGGTGACTATGGTCCCAGCTGCCTTGAGATCATTAACAAGATCCTACCGTGTAGTTCTGGGCTGATTCCTCACCGTTCTCATGATCATTGAAACTCCACGAGGTGAGATCTTGTATGGAGCCCCAGACCGAGGGAGACTGACAGTTATTTTGTGTTTCTTCCATTTGCGAATCATCGCACCAACTGTTGTCACCTTCTCACCAAGCTGCTTGGCGATGGTCTTGTAGCCCATTCCAGCCTTGTGTAGGTCTACAATCTTGTCCCTGACATCCTTGGACAGCTCTTTGGTCTTGGCCATGGTGGACAGTTTGGAATCTGATTGTTTGATTCCTTTTGTGGACAGGTGTCTTTTATACAGGTAACGAGCTGAGATTAGGAGCACTCCCTTTAAGAGAGTGCTCCTAATCTCAGCTCGTTACCTGTATAAAAGACACCTGGGAGCCAGAAATCTTGCTGATTGATAGGGGATCAAATACTTATTTCCCTCATTAACATGCAAACCAATGTATAACTTTTTTGAAATGCGTTTTTCTGGATTTTTTTGTTGTTATTCTGTCTCTCAGTGTTAAAATACACCTACCATTAAAATTATAAACTGATCATTTCTTTGTCAGTGGGCAAACGTACAAAATCAGCAGGGGATCAAATACTTTTTTCCCTCACTGTAGGATCATTGAAAGTTGACCTTGAAAGTGGATTTGAAATCCAGTAGGGTGTGTCCTTGATCTAAAACAAAATTGCAATAACGAATATAACATTGCAATTCAACTTATCTTTCTAATTTAGCAGGGCTCATTGTGTATATAAATCTGTGGATGGACGTCACTCGACGGGTTCTCAAAAGTGTACAAATCCCTCTTAATTGGAGTCTGTCCTTTTGTGTAGCTGGTTTATCACTTCCTTGGTAGCTTTCACACGAAAAGGAGAGGAAGGAATTAGATTTCTTTGTGCAAAGAAATGAAAACCTGACATTTTTCGATTCCTTTTCCTTCCAGGAGTTAACTGTATAATAAACTGCTTATATAATTATCATGGTGTCTGGAACAGCTAGCCCTATCTGGTTGAATGAAAAGCAGAGAAGTTAAAAATGTGCCAATATCAACCTAAGGAGAACAGGGGATCAGTGCCAATTGTACATGAAAATACAGGTATTCGTTGTGCAGAGATTGAGGTCTTTGACAGAAAGGTTGGCATCTGTCATGTTGGGAGTCGGGGACTGAGGAAAACATAATTAAGTGTTCAACTAAGAAAGGGGGAGAGTGAAAAAATCTCTTGTGGGGCAGAAAAAAGGGCAGATAAAATGCTTTTCATTCTCCAAGGACAAGAGGAGTAAAGCAGAGACAAAGGAGTTAGATCTTTATTTCTACATCAGATCTTCAAGGGAGTGAAGGCTGCAGGTCCACACTCTGTCACTGCGATTACCAATAAAACACAGCTCTCTAAGTATTGATTTCAGTCTCTCTAGCCTCCTAGACCAAAAAAACCCCACTATGTATTAAACTTTCACGTACAGAACTGCAGTTACAAATCGAGCTACAAAACAGCCAGATGGAGACCAGCAGGGCTTGTGTTGGGACTTGATTTCAGACTTACACTAAAACAAATACAAAACTAGTACTGTGGGATTTGCAAAGCTTTGTGTTCCAGAGCTCCCTTCCCATAATGCTTTGGTCATTAATATGAATGGATTGCAATGTAGTGGTTTAGGAACAGCTGCCAATCATATTCAAATGTCTGTCTGTCTAATTTAAGAGCCATTGTAAGGAGAGAGAGAGAGAGAGAATATATATATATATATATATATATATATATATATATATATATATATAATTAAAGTTAGTTCCATATTGATTCTATGAGCAGAGTGTGAAGGATTCATTCACTGGATGAGAACTTGACACCCCTAGAGGGAGGACCTACTGACATCTTTACATTGACAACCTGCAGTGAGAGAATAAATTGGGGGTAGGGGGAGTTGGAAAGAAAATATATCAACAGGGATACAACAGGGTTTATTCTCCTCTCTCTGTTCTATTTGGTAACTTTAAATTATGCTCCGGCTGGTCACTTCCCACTAAGTGACATTAATCCACAAATCTCCTTCCCTCTATAGTAGTCCTTTCATACACATTTCAGACTTCATTAGCTAGCAGTTGCATGTGGTAATCAATGGGTAAGTCAGGGTTCTCAAGCCCAGCTAGTGACAGGTGAGAATCAAACAAATAAAGATGAGATCCAGAACATATTCCTTGAAAGGGATTTCTATAGCAGACTCAGAGAAGACTTCATAAAACAGGTGTTCCTATGCCTGGTGCTACAGAGCCACTGTCTGATGGTTTTTCTTCCACTGCTGATCTCCACCCGTTTAAGAGCTGAAAACAATAGACAACGTTGAATTTAGACCATCATCAGTTCAGTTTAATGTTAAAAGCTCTGATGAAATGAAAGCCAGCAGAGAAACGACTCATTCAGAACCAGGGTTGGGAACCACGTACTATGAACAGTGTGCTATGAATCCTGTCCTCGAGGGCTGGAACATTTTTGGTTTTCATTCCATCTATACTTTTAATCAGTGAATTGATCTTAAGTTAACCAATTTGACCTCTTTCTTAGGTCCAGTGTAGGTGGTGACCCCTGTAGAACGTGCCTGGTTGTTGGCCCTCAAGGACTGGGTTTGAATAACCCCGGTTTCTGACTCAGTCAGAGAAAGACACTAACTTGATTTAATCCTTTATGAATCCAGAGATTTCTGTACTAATGAAAAACTACTTCAGTTTTATTGAATCCCTGGGGAAATATATATTTTTTAAAAGCCTTGTTCAGCACATTCAGCAAAAGTACCTAAATAAATAAACACTTTACAAGAATCTCTCCTTTCTTCTTTTTTTTTTCTCTTCTTCGTGTGCATTGTAGTACATAATAAGAACAAATAAGCGGGGCACTTTCTTCTTCAAGCATTAAATTAACATTAATCAAATGCAATCAAAAGTAAATTCAAAGTCTATCAAAGTGTTTTTAGGCTACAGGCTTTTTCCACTGCTTCATATTCTGTCTACAATAACTGTCTGGCTCCTTCCATTACAAAGTCTTCTGCTTTTGACTACATCGTTCTACAGGGCTAGGCTAACAGACTGAGCTGCAACACAAGTATCTTTACATGTTAAAAACCCTCCCAGTTGTATCCATTGTACTACTATGAGTATTAAAGGACAAACTAGGTGCCTACACTGAGTATGATCAATATTGTAATGTCAGGAATTCAACTTATAAATAATTAGTCACAACTTGGAAAAAACTATTACTAATGATTATTTTACTATATAATTTAGCTGTTTCAATTTTTCTTACTATTTGCAGTTCTGAAATCTTAAAGGGGAACGAGGGTAGTTCCTTAAATGATGGTTTTATGTGTCCTTGCTATTAGTGTAAATGTAGGATATATGGCATTTTTCCAGTTTGAATTTATCATATTAGCAACTTCTAACACTTTAAAAGATAAAGCTCACTGAATAATGGTGGATGTCATGATATGGTGCTTTTTAAAGTGATTCTTGTGAACTGGAAAAATCCCATACACATTACTGATTCATTATTAGCAACGTGTAAAGATGCATACAACTATAAGTTTAAGAACTGCACTAGTTCCCCTTTAAATTACATCACAAAGAGGTATGGTCACTAGAATTAAGTGAAATTCAAAGCCATGTATAGGTCATCTATATTCCCCAAGTTAATTAAATACTTTTTAAAAGGTGCAATTCTAGAAGGAGACATGAAGGTAGGTTTTTATGTTGTTGTTTCTCTCACCTCATTATTTGGAAAAATGTATTTGGGCTCAGAAAAAAAGGATCAAAATGTGCACTGCAGCCAAAAGCTTTTACAGACACCTTGCGATCTGTACAAAACCATACAGTATATTCATATAACTGCATACATTCAAATATACATGAACTCTGTCAGTCAAAACAGGTTTACATTAGCCTGAATTGTGGTTTAATTAATTAAAACAACTGTGTTGGGTGGAATGTGATCACATGCATTCCGTTTAATTAAATCTGTCCTCTTTTAAACCTGTCTTGTAAAATGTCATGTTTTATGTCACTTACCAGACTTTGTATAATTGCAAAATGACATTGAGTGGAGCAGGACATCTCACCAGATGGAAGCTTGAAAAATTGTGTCGTTTTATTACGAGATGCGGTAATGTAGCTCAGGTCCTTCCCTCGGTCCTTTGGCACGAAGAGACATGTCTACGTTCACCCAAGTTAACCCTCTGTGATGTGACGGGGTCTGTGAATATGCGTCCGTCAGTGCATGGTTGTCATGTCTTGTCTGGATCAACTGTCATTCTTTAGCTAGACTTTGACATTCTTGCTCAACCTTGCCTTACCTTCTTTCTGGAATCCATTGGATCAGTTAGACATGGACACGGACACAGGGCAAGTTTGACTGCAGGGGAGATGGTGTGAGTCCAGGAAAAACTCCATGCGCAAATGGGTGTTTCTTCTGTGAAAACAAATCACAGTGCTTTAAATATAATCCAAAGGACGAGATACAAATGTCAAGGTACAACCAATACACAAAAAAGAAGTTCTCATGAAGAGCTCTGTAGTAAATCTGAGCTCCTGCTGCCCTCACTCACTCTCAAAAAACAAAGCCTGAACTCTACACTATTCAATAATGTCAATGCTATTACTTTCTGAAGGTGACAGCAAGCAAGATCCAATCCTCCGATCAGACTGATGAAACTGAAAGGTATGCAAGTTCATATATTAGTTCCTGAACTTCTGTAATTGTAATCCTGACCTTGTCCTGGGCCCCTTTCCAGTAGTGAATGTTGCTGACCTAGCCTGCCCCCCAGGTCTGGGAAACAGTGATCCAATAATGCTGAATACAATTAGAGCGGTGTATTGCTGGACTGAAAGGTAGAATCAGATTTCTGTGTAATTAATATGAATAACACAATTCATTCTAATTGTCATGAAGAACAGGAAAAATGTAACTTGCAACTTGCTCCATATTTGATTGTGAAAGTTCGAATATGAGACACAGTTGAATGGGGTTCTGTTTGGACAAAAAGCATAGGAAGTGTTTCAGTAGAGCAAAACACAAACAAACAAACAAACAAATAATTTAAACGAAATATAATGCATGCTGTAAGTTTGCGTATATCATTAAGAACCAATCACAGTGTTTTCCCACCTGGGGGTGATAAACCCACAGCTCATACATGTTTGCTCTTGCCATGTGCCCTCGAAGTACATGTTTAAAAATAGAAAATCTCACTCTTTGCCCTCAGAGAAATATTTAAAAATATATATATATTAAAACAGAGACGTAAAAACAATGTTAATCTATGATATATTGACTTGACACACTGCACAGAAGACTTAATTGACATAACAAATAATGGTCTTTCACATTCTCAGACAAAGTGTCAGACAAACAATCCTCTTACTAATCATATATACATCGATCAGCCATAACATTATGACCACCTGCCTAATATTGTGTAGGTCCCCCTTTTGCCGCCAAAACAGCCCTGACCCGTCGAGGCATGGACTCCACTAGACCTCTGAAGGTGTGCTGTGGTATCTGCCACCAAGACGTTAGCAGCAGATCCTTTAAGTCCTGAAAGTTGCGAGGTGGGGCTTCCATGGATCGGACTTGTTTGTCCAGCACATCCCACAGATGCTCGATTGGATTGAGATCTGGGGAATTTGGAGGCCAAGTCAACACCCTGAACTCGTGATTCATCAGACCAGGCCACCTTCTTCCATTGCTCCGTGGTCCACTTCTGATGCTCACGTGCACATTGTAGGTGCTCGGCACTGGACAGAGGTCAGCATGGGCACCCTGACTGGTCTGCAGCTACGCAGCCCCATATGCAACAAACTGCGATGCACTGTGTGTTCTGACACCTTTCTATCAGAACCAGCATTAGCTTTTCCAGCAATTTGAGCTACAGTAGCTCGTCTGTTGGATCGGACCACACGGGCCGGCCTTCGCTCCCCACGTGCATCAATGAGCCTTGGCCGCCCATGACCCTGTCGCCAGTTCACCGCTTTTCCTTCCTTGGACCACTTTTGATAGGTACTGACCACTGCAGACCGGGAACACCCCACAAGAGCTGCAGTTTTGGAGATGCTCTGACCCAGTCGTCTAGCCATCACAGTTTGGCTCTTGTTAAGGTCGCTCAGATCCTTACGCTTGCCCATTTTTCCTGCTTCTAACACATCAACTTTGAGGACAAAATGTTCACTTGCTGCCTAATATATCACACCCACTGACAGGTGCCATGATAGCGAGATTGTCAGTGTTATTCACTTCACCTGTCAGTGGTCATAATGTTATGGCTGATCGGTGTATTTATATAATTATTTTATTATTAGTATTTATTTATTAGCAGAAGCCCTTGTCCAGGGCGACTTACAAAGCATAAGAGCAATACAAAGTGCAATAATACAGTGCAATTCAAGGCATAATACATTTACATACATGTTTAGTAGCCATATATATATGCATATCTATCTAGTAGGTATTAATAGGTATGTATATTTAGTGGCATGAGAAAGAGTATAACCCCACAGCATATCACAGCACAATATAGTACTATAAGGTTTTCACGAACCAACACTCCCTGTCATTGGCTGGGTCTCTGCAGGGCTGGGTGCTATGAAAGTCCTGCTGTTCCTATTATACAAAGAAAAAAGAAAAAGACATCTTGGTAATGTCACTTTTGTGTTGTTTTTCCCTCACACTGCCTGGTGTGAGAGTTCACACACTAAGTCGAGCTATTATAAAATTGGATGTGGGAAAAAATGCTGATTCTAAATTCACAAGAAAGGCTTTCTTTTTCCCCAAGCCGGAGTTATAGACTTACCACTTGACTTGACTGGCATCAGATAAACAGTGCCTCTTCCTTATCAGACAGAAACTATACTGTCTACTGATGAGTAAATTCAGCACACATCAAGGGCCTGGAGGCAAACACTTTGACTAATCGTATTCTTCCGGTTGAACTTGGGTAAATTGGTGGCTGTTATTCCCAGCTTTCAGTGTGAATTTATATTCATAACCTCACAGCTCTCGGTGTAATGTCTGTGCAGTGATTATTACGGGTACACGAGCACATCGGTGGAAGCAACTCATTTGAAATGAGACGTTCAGAAGGTGATAACTTTAAAAATAAACAAATTAATACATCATATTCTGCCTTGTTCTCATCTACTGCCCTTTTCAGAGTCCCCAATAACTGTTATGTAATTGAATTGCTATAATTCCTGAAAATTGGTCATTGTCAAGTTAATATAAAACTAGAGAAGGATTACTCATCGTGACAAAAAAGGAAACATTAAAGGGACAACAACACCTCTTGCT
Organism: Amia ocellicauda; assembly: GCF_036373705.1. Classification (NCBI taxonomy): domain Eukaryota; kingdom Metazoa; phylum Chordata; class Actinopteri; order Amiiformes; family Amiidae; genus Amia; species Amia ocellicauda. The sequence goes on along the minus strand of NC_089868.1, from coordinate 9,119,768 downwards.
TGAAAAATATTGATTATTTGTAAATGGGTTTCAGTATCTTGTCTCGAGGAATCCTAACCGACCAAATCTTAGTGGTAAAATGTTTCTTATCTTCTTAAGTAGCTAATTTTCCATGTCTTTGGTTTGCTTTCTACAGGGATGATTGAGCTTTGTGCTTCTAGTAATATATGTTTAATGTAAGCTTTCAATTTTGACTGATTCCATATATATTTGACTTAAGCTATGCTTCATTTTATCCAGAAGAGCCATGTTGTCGTGACAGGTCCTCAGAGGCTCACCTGCCTTTGGCCTGCTCAATCTGATTAGATGATTTCAATAGGACAAGAATAAAAACAAGTACTTCCTCTTGTAGGATTGAAGACAGGTTGGGTTAGAAAGCAATGATTAATCATTTCTATAATTTCATTTTCAGATTCTGTACTACTGGTCAGAGTTTCTCGATCTGTATTAAGGAAGATAATGTCACTGCTGGTTGTGTCCCTGTATCTGTTATATTTTTTCTATTTTTAGGTTTTGTGTATGAATTTGGCATGAGTTCCACTTTTCTGGAATGCGAATGCAATAGACAGATAGATAGATAGGAATAACACAAAGAGACAGAAAGACAAATACATGGATTTGAGAACAATAAAAAGTATGGGACAATATTAAAAGTTTGAGAATGTTAAAATGGCAATGGGCCGACCCACAGACCAAAGATGGACAGAATAAGCTATAGATTGGATCCCAACAGATGAAAAAATACCTAAAAGACCACAGAATGGATGGGAAGATAAAATTAGAGACGTTTGCTGGTGTGAGCTGGAAAGGAGACGTACATTGAGTGGAAATATCTTGGGGAGGTCTTCATCCAAAAGTGGATCAATAAAGGCTGATCATTATGATGATAGATTGATAACTCTTTATCCAGATTCACTCTCTTACATTATCCTTACAAGGGCTAAAAGGCTGAAGCTGAGACGCAGACAGAGGGGAAGGGAGGGAGGTGCTTGTGATACAGAAGTGACAGACACTCAACTCAAAGGTGCACCAACAGGGGATTGGACAACAACAAGCCCACCCCTATTTAGACTCAACACAACTAGTTCCCACATCCCCTGCGCCCCCAGAGTGACTGCCGTGTGCCAACACTGTGCTGAACTGCACCGGCAGACAGCACTACAATATATATATATTTTTTTCTAAAATGTCAATTAATACCAACTTGATGGGGTAGATCCTCAAGGGTGAGCATTGTGACTTAACATCC